>NC_041028.1:15855397-16170418 GCF_900634625.1 Parambassis ranga | reverse complement strand
TATACAGCCAGAGATGAGGGAAGCAGACTGTTATCTAAGTCCCAGGTAGCTTACACTTGTGCTCCCAGCCAGCGTGTTTGTAAATGGAAATGCCCTGTTTGCTTTTCTTTTGGGAAGCCTCCAGGGGTCGAACAACAGCTCCATGTCAATTACACTCCGTGCACTTTGGAGCACTCATTGCAAAACCAATGCTCATTTTGTAGCCTCTTTGTTCTGTGCACTGGCTGTGATTCCCTCCGTCAGTTGCCCACAAACCTAGCATTTGAATGACCACCTCGAGGGGGGGAACGAAAAATTAGCTTCAGCTTTTTATACATTCATAACACTGTAAGTGGGTCATAATTGCTTCTTTAGCACCAACTACCAATAAGTTGACTGTGCGAGGTGTTGCTGATATTTTCTAACCATTTATTTCACCCTTTTTATTCATGTTAATTGCACATTTTTAGTTTTTAACTGTGGAGCTAAACTAAACGTTGTTTTTCTGGAGGTGCTAAGGACTGACAGTGAGAACTAAATATTTTACAATACAATCTGGCACACACATAGAGCAAAGTACAAGCACATTGGACTAATGAAAGCTGAGTACCAACGTGGGCTTGCTGTTGTATATATCTTTCAGTAGATACAATCTCTTTCATTGGGCTCACTTCGGTGAGTTTGTTAGCTTCCTGTGTAGCTATATGCAACTATACTGCAACTTCCACCCCATCAGCCTCAGCAGCAGGACCGGCTGCTCTCAGAGGACAGCAAACACACCAGAGACCACGTGGAGATGCTGACCTTCTCACCTCTATTATCTGATATACAGCTTCATATAGATGCAACTTGCAAAAGATTTTGCACACAACAACACAGGCACAGGATGCACTTTTTTGTTACTTAGGTGGTGGTTTTGTTTGTTGTTGTCTTTTCAATCGGTGTCACTTGTTTATGGTTTACTAAAAAAGTAGATTATTGTTAATTCACTATTAATTGTGCAATTTCTGATTTGATTAGTCCATTCAATAATTAATAACTGGTTAACTGTCTATCAAAATTTAGTTGTAGCCCTACTCCTCTGTATGGTAGTTAGTAACATTTTATCCTTGGAAAAAGGGTTTATTGTTATGAATAAGTATTTTTTAAAACCCAACCACCATCTTTATTTAACCGTTTCCTTAAATGCTTGACCCCATCACGGTGTTTTTAATGCCTTACCCCAGCCATGACGAAAAAAAAAAAGAAAAGTGACGTTCATGGTGTCCCGGCAGCACTGAGCAGCAGCTAACCCTGAATGTTGATGTTGATGTTATAAAGGAACCCAATGTGTTTCAGCAAAATACCCCAGAAGCTGCAGACAAGCTGGTTGTTGGATGTGACAGTGACTTCAAGCTACAGTGCTTCTGTGCTGATGATGTTTTAATGTCGCCCCGTTGCTGCTCTCCCCCGCCTGTATTCTAGATACCAGGAATGGGTATTTAACCCTGCGAGAATCGATTACTGCTTTGTTGACAGTCGCTGCAGAGTACAACCTCTCATTAGGGCCGACATATGCTGCGCCCGGCTTTGCTGCCGATGCAAGCTGTTTTCTCGATGGCATCTCCTAGTCTTCCCGCGGTTTTGAAGGAGCTCATAATGTCGCTTTAATGTAAAGTTCTGGGGGAAAACTGTGGGCATTATGTGTGCAAAAAGCTGGGGTGTGTATCAGCATGTGAAACACAGAGTTCATAATTGCACATGACGGTGATGGTGATTGTTTGCATTATGGGTTGATTTTCTGTGAATTATCAATCAATGTATTCCCTTTATCAGACTTTAATAAACAACTTGATGGGCTTGCCAGAGAGCCGGAAAAACGGAAGCCAGAAAACTGTCCACATACTTTTGTCCATATAGTGCAGCATGCATTAGAGATATTTAAACATATTTTTACATCTTAAAACTGTCTTGAAAGTGATTTAGAGGCTAAATCATATACCATTATATATATCTGAAAATATTTGCATTTCCTCATCTATGTCTTTCAGATAACAATACCAACAAAAAAATAGTGAAAAAAAGTGAATCATAATGTTCTGTTAGGTCTCTTGTGAAAGCTGTAACTGAGTGTTGAGCAAAAAGATCAACATAGTGAGGGAGGTCGTGCTTTTATTGAGCCTTCGAGCAATTTAAGGCAAAGCTGTGTGCACAAAGGGAAAGTGAGGATTCTTTTTTATCAGCTCAATAGTAAGGACAGAAGCTAAGGATATAATACTTTCCGTCTGCCTGCATGTCAGAGGCAGTTCATTGAATATACAGTAACCTCGTTCGATTATGAGGAACCGTCACTCCTCTAAAGAATCTAAAAAAATATAGTTAAGATATACATTTG
The DNA here is from genome assembly GCF_900634625.1 of Parambassis ranga. Taxonomy (NCBI): domain Eukaryota; kingdom Metazoa; phylum Chordata; class Actinopteri; family Ambassidae; genus Parambassis; species Parambassis ranga. The sequence continues at coordinate 16,168,065 of NC_041028.1, read as the reverse complement.
TATTAAAAATGAAATATGCCTTGGTTGTAGTCATATATATTCAACTACTTTAGCTTGTGTTTATAATTGGTCATGCCTGTTTTCTCGACTGCAACGTTCTGTAAATCTTAATTATTGCAAGATGAGTATGGGAGATATTTCCTCCGTGGGGGCCGGAGATTTTTTTTTATTTTTTTTTTTCCTGCCAGAGATTGGACTGGAATCAATTTGGAGATGTATCAAAGCAGTGGAGTGGATGAAAAAAGGAATTCAAGCTTTGAATTGAGAATCCATCATAAACACTGTCCACATTTGGATTGCTTTGAGACTAGGGACTACATCTTTGACCACAATGCAATACTTTGTTTTTACAGTGGGGAGATAAAAAAAAAAAAACTTGGGTGAACATGATAGAACTCATACCCCCCGCATCTTAATTTCTTGTTTATTTGACTGGGATCAGTTCAAGAGAAGTTCATTGAGAGAATGAGGCTTTGATTACGAGCTAAGGTTGGAGGGAAATAAATAAATAAATAAAGTCAGAGAAAGTAAAAGTTTTCAGTCCATGAATAGTGAATGACATGCATCTTGGGATAGGGGGATATTTTTACTTTCTCAGCTCTGTGTCTGTTTATCGCTGCTACAGTCTGTTTGAGTTCCAGCTCGGCAAATAAAGTACATTCTCAGTACCTGAGGAAAATGTGCATTATCATTATTAATATTTCAGATCGGAGCAAATACATCATTTTCTTTCTGTCAAGAAAGTTCCAGTTTCAATCACTGAAAGCTCATCAGTGGAATTGTACCCTTAAGGCCTTTTGTTGAATCAACTCCAGCAGGGCACCTTGATTTGAGCAGTTTGTTAGCCATAGTATTACGTGAATGTTACCATACTTGTCAGTGAGACAAAGTCTAAAGGACACTAAAGTGGAAATATAACTAAATCAAACCCCGGTTAGACGAGTATCTTTCTCTTCTTTTTACATTTGTATTCATCAGTGTGTGTATTTGGAAAACTAGTAATTTAAACTCGCCATGCTCAGAGATAAAAGTCTGATGTGGCCGAAATAGGAATGCCTCAGAGGCTTTGAATTTGAATATGCGACTCTGTGGCGGCTGATAGCTGGGTCTTCACAAGGAGAAATTGGTTCTGTATTTCAAGGTAGCTCATGTCTATTTCTGCTGCTTTTTTTTCTATTGATGCCGTCATGTTCTTCTTTATGATTTAAGAAAAAAATAACAGGCTTTTTTTTGTGCTCAGGGACCAATGGATCAGAGAGAATTTGTGGGTCTCTTTATCATATTCAGGCCTTTGTGCATGTAAATCAGCATGGCTCTGCTGTAGGTAGGCTATTATTCTCAATTTGAATGGCACATCAGAGTCCGTAAACAATTGTACCTACCTGGCATTGACTACAAACAGGTTCCCGAATGGTTTTACTGACTCCCTCTGAACTTGTATTAAAATAGAAAGGTCAACCACACCACCCCACCTCCCTTACATAATGCCAAAGGGGGACATACCCCACCTCTTTATTGTGAGATGTCTCATCCCTTTACCACTCAGGTATCCTTGTCATCCCTGGATTTGATTATTAATGCTGCTGTTCCCTTTTAAGATGCCTCTCTGGTGTGCTGTCCTTTCCAACCAATGCTTAATGCGGGGGTCATCGGTCGGATGTTTACTCCTTAACTGGCATCTCCACTACTGTGTGGTGTCGGTAGAGATTTCCTCTGACATTCAGAGCTTGTCTGGCACCCATATTTCCTCGCTGTCCTAAGTCAGAAGCTGCATTTTTCTGCCTCTTCTGCTAGCTCCTATATTGGCTCTGTGCAGATTTGCTCCTGTGACTCCCACCTCATGCAGCACGCATAGTGTTCAGAAGTCAATAAACTTGACATCGCCCTTACATAGGGCAGGTGACTGTCTTCCAGTTGGCTGCCCTGCACTCCCTACTAGGTCGAAGAACTTATGCCTTCTTCCACCCTGAAAAGCAATGTATAATACATCAGTTTTTTTTGTCTCCATGTATACACGAAAAATGGCTGTACATGTACAGGAAAACAATGGCTCAAACACAAACTGCTAGAAAATATTAAATAGAAATGCTCCTTGAACACAATAAGCGAAGAGTGTTTCTTTCCTGCATAACAAAATACTCACAGCAGTGCAATCAATAAAGTGTAAACAGAAAAGAAACAAGAATGAAAAACTGACTTGCTCTTCAAATGGTTTTCCACTGAGCTAGACAGTTCTTCAAAGTGCTTCCTCCTTTGTGTAACCTTGTATAAACATTTAGTGTTTTGTGCAAATAATAAAGCATGTAAACATGTAACATCCGTCCCTTAGCCCGTGCATCTCTTATATTTGTGCAAATCACAATAAAAATATTGCTTCACTTTTTTCACCATCTGGTTTTGCTGCACCATGGTTTAACACACTCTTCATAATGCACTTTATGGTGCTAGTATGGTGTTAGTACACTCAACAAAAATATAAACGCAACACTTTTGTTTTTGCTCCCATGTTTCATGAGATGGACTTGAAGATCTAAACTTCATTCCAGATACACAATATTACCATTCCTCTCAAACATTGTTCACAAATCTGTCTAAATGTGTGATAGTGAGCACTTCTGTTTTGCTGTTTTGCACAGGTGTGCCACATCAAGATGCTGATCTGACATCATGATTAGTGCACAGGTGTACCTTAAACTGCCCACAATAAAAGGCCACCCTGAAATGTGCATTTTGTTTCTGCTTTATTGGCGGTCTGGGGACTCAGAACCAGTCAGTATCTGGTGTGACCACCATTTGCCTCATGCAGTGCAACACATCTTCTTCGCATAGAGTTTATCAGATTGTCTATTGTGGCCTGTGGAATGTTGGTCCACTCCTCTTCAATGGCTGTGCGAAGTTGCTGGATATTAGTGGGAACTGGTGCACGCTGTCGTATACGCCGGTCAAGCACATCCCAAACATGTTCAATGGGTGACATGTCCGGTGAGTATGCTGGCCATGCAAGAACTGGGACATTTTCAGCTTCCAAGAATTGTGTACAGATCCTTGCAACATGGGGCCGTGCATTATCTTGCTGAAACATGAGGTGATGTTCATGGATGTATGGCACAACAATGGGCCTCAGGATCTCATCACGGTATCTCTGTGCATTCAAAATGCCATCAATAAAATGCACCTGTGTTCTTCGTCCATAACAGATGCCTGCCCATACCATGACCCCACCACCACCATGGGCCACTCGATCCACAACATTGACATCAGCAAAGCGCTCACCCACACGACGCCACACACGCTGTCTGCCATCTGCCCTGAACAATGTAAACCAAGATTCATCCGTGAAGAGAACACCTCTCCAACGTGCTAGACGCCATCGAATGTGAGCATTTGCCCACTCAAGTCTGTTACGGCGATGATCTGGTGTCAGGTTAAGACCCCGATGAGGACGACGAGCATGCAGTTGAGCTTCCCTGAGACGGTTTCTGACAGTTTGTGCAGAAATTGTTTGGCTATGCAAACCAATTGTTTCAGCAGCTGTCTGAGTGGCTGGTCTCAGACGATCTCGGAGGTGAACCTGCTGGATGTGGAGGTCCTGGGCTGGTGTGGTTACTCGTGGTCTGCGGTTGTGAGGCCGGTTGGATGTACTGCCATATTCTCTGAAACGCCTTTGGAGACGGCTTATGGTGGAGAAATGAACATTCAATGCACGAGCAACAGATCTGGTTGACATTCCTGCTGTCAGCATGCCAATTGCACGCTCCCTCAATGCTTGTGGCATCTGTGGCATTTTGCTGTGAGACAAAACTGCACATTTCAGGGTGGCCTTTTATTGTGGGCAGTTTAAGGTACACCTGTGCACTAATCATGATGTCAGATCAGCATCTTGATGTGGCACACCTGTGAGGTGGGATGGATTATCTCAGCAAAGCAGAAGTGCTCACTATCACACATTTAGACAGATTTGTGAACAATGTTTGAGAGGAATGGTAATATTGTGTATCTGGAATGAAGTTTAGATCTTCAAGTCCATCTCATGAAACATGGGAGCAAAAACAAAAGTGTTGCGTTTATATTTTTGTTGAGTGTAAATTGTGGAAGAAGTCATGCAAGTCATGCTGCAACCCTTGTTTGTAACTTATTTACACCTTCCACTACAGAATACACTTCTGCTGCTAATATTTTCATTTCAAATTAAATCTAAATTTTGAGCCACTGCTTTTCCTCTTACTAACCAGCTTGTCTTCAGTAGCTGGTCCATTGTTTGCATAATTTTAACTGTATCAACTATATGGATGTGAACAATATTGTCTGATCATGTATGTATCACATGTATTTAAGAAAATAGATCAATATAAAACCTAATAAATTGATTGGCCCGTCCCTTTTTCATGCTTCCAGGAACTGAGCCAACTTCCTCAGAATTTGCATAAATGCTATCCTGCTGTGTTGGAAGTTGTAGCTGATGGTGTTCACTGCTGGAGATTTCATATCATTGCTCTGATATAGAAGCAATGGCTGGAGGAATCATCCATAGGCTGGACCGTCCAGATAAAAGCACCAGTGTCTTAAGATTTGGCTCAAATTTTGGGATGTGGTTGTGAAGATGCACTTTATTGATCTGCAGCAAATGTATACCAGGTCAACTAAAACATGCTATTCATTGCTATCAGTGGTAAAAGTGAATGCACCTGCACCTGCTATCCATGATGTATGTGTGACCTTTAAATCACTTATTTGGATCCCTGGCATTTTAACAAAACCGCAGGAATATGGTATAAATGATGATGCACTTTATGGGTAGAATGTAACTTCCTTATTTGTTGTTTTTATATGCAGATGCTACAATTTGGCAGCAAATGAAATTGCAGATTTTGCTGGCCTCATTTGAAATGAGCTCTGCAGTTTAAAACTTTCTCTGTTGCACTGCAGGGTGTCTTTGTTTGGCACAAGATTAAAAACTGCAAGCTGAATGATTAAGAGCTGTGGGATTGACGGTGTCTCTCTTCACTCCGTGTGTTCTGTATGTTTCCCCTATAGGTCCTGTACTTCCACACTTCTTTGCTGCTGCCCAGCACGCTGCTGGTTCTGGAGCTGGTGTCTTTGTCACCGAGGCCAGACGGCTCCCATCAGGCTCTGGGGCGAGGCTTCACTGTCCTGGAGCTTTTTACCGACAGGCCAGAGGCTCCGGTTGCTGATGGGGACAGAAGGTGATTAGCCCAGTCCTAATTACCCCAGCAAGGGGTTAATGAACTTTCTCATGAGGAGATTATTGAAGGACAGGTATATTTATAGTGACAGTGTTGCTGCTTGAATGCTATCAAGGGACTTATTGTCTAGCCAGCTTGCTTTTGCATTAATTAATCAGTGATATAGTTATTATAATTGTGCTGCTGCATGTAGATTCACTGTGTGTAAGCTGTTTAATTATTTTGTGACTGTGAGACCTATAGCAGCTCATTTGTTGAGTCATTCAGGATTCTGTTTCCATTGCCCCCCTTAGGCTGAATCTACACCACGGATCACCACGAGGCCTGCTTCACCCCCTCCTGAAGGACACTGTTGACTGTAAGGATCTGTTTTTATACACTGTGTTAGACAGTATTTATCAAGTCTTTTATCAAGCCTGTAAGACTACCTGTGCTTTCTGAGGTGGAAACATCAACACGCACATCATCCTCCTCTTATGCATAATGACTCAGACGTCAAACGAAGCCGCCGTTCTCACCTTTGTGCCGTTCCAAACTGCAATATATTAACAATTCATTTACACCTCATGATGTTTGAAAGGGATTATGTCATCAGATGAAACCTTCTGAGAACGTAGCAGTGGTGTTTTGAGCTCTTATTTTAGCTTTGCAGGGACAATCTACATAAATCCAATAGTTACTCATAAAACTAAATGTACCATATTATGAAGCACCATATACACAATGTACAGATCAGCAAAAATGGGATCACATCGTAAAAATACCCAAGGACACAAAAAAAGGTAATAAATCATATCCCTCATGTATACCCTCTTGTGTGTGAGAGGTGCAGGAATCAATGAATTTCAGTGGGGACCCTGTATCAGGTCAACATCACGGGATAGGTGGATTTCCTGTGATGATTGCAAATTTGGGCTTAGTGATATGAAGGTCAACAGAGGGCACAAAGGTTGGTTTAGACGTAGTGCGGCAGTATTAAAGGTGCAAGTTTCTCTAGTTTTTAATCAAATAGCTAGAGATACTGAAGCTAATTTTGTTGCACATATTGGTGTTTACTGACTCCTATGGTCATTAGATACAAAGATAAGATAAGAATAATATTGTTATCGCACTGTGCCTTCTCTGCTCTCGTTGTGTATGTGCAGACAAAATGCATTCCGTCAGCATCTTCCCTCATATTAACTCATCCGTACATGCATGCTCGGCCTCACTCCCCGGACCTCCCAAAATTAGGCATCATTCAATTATAAAACTTTATCTAAACTGATTTATTACAGATTGTCCCTTTAACCCAACTACTCCCACGAAAGTATTTTCGTCCACAGATATATGAGATCAGTGCTAAAAGAAGGAAGTCAGCCACACAGCTTGCTGTGGAATGAAGATCGATTCACGGTGCACACAACAGACAGTCTTTAGACATGCGTATGATTGCATTAAATTAATCTTTGAAACAAATGAAAAAATGCACAGCTCCTCTCTCAAGTCATCACAGACTTATACAATGTCAGAATGGTGTGGTGTTTCTGACAGTTTTCTTTACCCTTTTTCTTTAAGAGGCTGTGTGAAAATTTTTGTTCTTTTCTGTAGGATGTTGACAGTAAGATGAGTTTTTTTTTCAAATTCTACCATTTACTTTGGAATCTTTTGAATATTAGACCAACTAGACGTTGAGAACAAATCTTGATGAATTATTGATTTTTCTACTGAAGCTCTATGTTAGTCTTTTCTTGGCTTAAAACCAAGGCTATGAATTACAAAACACAGTAGTGCCTCACAGTATGAATAACACTGTGCCTGGTGAGAGCCCACAGTTCCTGTCTTGGCTATCATGTCACATAAATATTAGAAAACTTTCTCTCAAACGGACTCTTATGCTCGCTGAATTAATAACCATATGCCTGTTGTTTAGTGGAATGTTGCTTCTCTGGTTTAGGAGCCATGTCACTGACACTCCTTTTTGTTTTGTGTGTGTGTGTGTTTTTTTTTTTGGCCAAAAGCCCTTTTTCATGTCTTTTAGTCACTTTCAGTCTCATCCACTGCGACAGGGACACACATTCCCTGAGCCCTACTGGCTGATGGGAAGAAAACGATATCTAAAAACTGTTTAGTGCCGAAGAGAAATAAGTACATTTCTCATAACGGTCATTCATATCTGATTACTGTGAGAGAGTTATAATGAGGAAACATGCCCTAGAGGCTTTCATTCATTACTACTTCCACAGTATAGCATTTTCTTTGACTTTGTTTTTTAAAATGCTTCGGCTCCAGATAAGAACATCTTCATTACGTCTTGATGTGTTGCAAATGAAGTTGAGGTTTCAAGTTGAATAGAATTAGTGAATAAATTCACACTGTAAACAAATGTATTACCAGAAGTGATCCAAGTGTTACAAACTATCATCAGCAACATGACGTTAGGACAGGCTTTTCTGTCTTCGCCAGTTTGTCTCATATACACTATGCTGGACAAACGTATGCCATGTTGAAACAAGACCATGGCTGGTTTGTCCTGGTTTGTGTAAATGGACAATCAATTTTCAGCTTTTACAAATAAAAACCACACAAGAAGTACACTAAAAGTGGACATGGTATTTTTTTACTTGTGGTCACAAAACGTATCATCGCCTACAGCTCAAGATAGACAGGCAAAGCCTCAAGAAACTTCTCCATCTTCTTGTAGGTTTGTAGGTTGTAGGTTTTAATATGCTAAATTTGTTGTCTCCTTCTAAAGTCTATTGCCACCGTGTCTGTAACTGTGCAGTGCATTATGGGTCAACAGGAGGTTAGCTGAGCTATCTATCATCACGTTGCTGGTCCAGATTGTTGAGGCAGCACTCTTGGTAATAGAGGCCAGTGAGGGCAGCTCATAAAATATCTCCAACTTAATTTGAAGTTTTATAATTTATGGTATTAACATACAGGACATCAAGCAGCACTTAGCCCAACATGTCTGTACTGTGCTGGTGGATTTAGCAGGCTCTTATGACTAAGGTAAAGTAAAATAATTTGTTGTTAGGTTCTGGGGATTTAATTATTAAAGAGCCTTCCAGCTGTACCAGCCACTAACAGGCTGCAATACCTTTGGTTGCTAATCAACAAGGAAAATGAAACTGGCCTCACCTGAACCTGACTTCAGTTTGCATTCCATTTCATCTCAATAAATTTACAATTTATACAAAAAAAAAAGTCTATATATGGCTATATTTTATAAGCTGATATTTTTATCAGATATTTAGTTTAGAATACTCTCCTGGTCAGGCAAACCTGACTGTGTATCATTCACACAGTGGAGCTGATTGTCTATTCAACAGTAGTTGTACTCTGTCCTCAGGAGAGCTGAGGCAGGACAGTGATCCGTCCACTGTTTGCAGTGTAAAATGTGGTCACATTCCACTGAGAACTGTTCACAACAGGCAGCTTAGAAAGAAAAGATGTACGATTTCATCTTGCCCTAAAATAATATTAATGTAATGAGGGAAGGTGCCTTGTGTTATTAAATAGTATCAGATCATTCCCCAGTGTGATTGAGTGTGATGGGAAATAATGGACGTAATATGAGATGTGATGTTGACAGTCAGGATTGTGTGGTTATGTGTTGTGCAGCAGCTTGGGTTAATATAGTTTATTGAAATTTTTGAGTTTTGGATTGAAGGATTTGTCTTCTAGTGTTCCGATACTACAACCTTTTGGGATGTGTAGCTCACAAATGATCAAAATAATAACTATCACACACACAAATTAATCATTTATTGAGCTCTATATGAGGATCAGTGTTAGGAAGGATCCTTTTTAGGCCACATTTCAGGGATGTGATGTCACCCTGTGTTGCTAAAGGACTCTTTTAACATCGTCTTGCTAAAAGACGCAGTATTTGTATACAAGCAGTATTTGACTGTCAGAGCACTGCATACATGAGCATAGGAGGGCTCATGTACATTTATTCATTCTTACTGGTCCCATAGAAAATGTTAGACTGACTTCATAAAGTCATCAAGTGGCAGCTCATTTACAAAATTCATTATTCACAGCGTGTGAGACATGTGTACATTTACACACGGCAGCACTAACTTCATTAATTATCCCAATGTGGTTCCATCTTTCAGTTTGTGTAGCATGTCTGTGTAAATCTGATGGAGATGTAGTCATCTGAAATCATGATCAGGTTTAAATGATAATTAGACAGCTAGACACAGGCAATTTTCACAGATTGCAGTGATTTAATTTCTCATGTGAAATTTTACGGGAAAATTCAAACCAAAATAAAAACAAACAACATATTTTGCCTTGTAATCAGTTAAACTCAACTCTCTTACACCAGGCGGATTTGTTGGCACAATTTTGATTTTTTTTTACTTTATAAGTGCAGTTTTTACAACAGACAAAAAAATACAACTTTCTTGTTGAGTAAATAACTGAAATATATAAAATAAGTATTTCCACAATTCATTTACGACAATTTACAATATCAACAGTTGACAGGACTTTTTATGTATAATACTGAAGTGCTACTGATAGGGATATGCTGGTGTATGATGTATAGGTTGTATAGAATATGTGTCCGGGTGCCACACGCTCTGTGTTTGTATGCACACACACACACACACTGAAATTAGGGTAATTATTGCATACATAAAGGAGCAGAAAATAGAAAAGGTTTGTCTAGTCGAAGAAATAAAAGAAAGCATTTTCACAGTTCTAATTACTGCTTGTTTTAAATAACGTCACCATATTAAATAATAGGCTGAATACATTATATTAGAGACAAATCACAATGACTGGCATGATGAAAAAGTAGAGGGGTCTGGCTAAATAGCAGAAGGGCACCCTGGGAAAAAAAATCATGTTCTGTATTTTCTGTCCAAGAGAAAAAATATGCATTTGCTCTGTTTTAATGTGGTTTAAACATAGTAAATTGTATGAAGAAGCAAACGATTTGTGTTGTGAATGTGTGTGAATGTAGGAAGATGAATAGACAGGGGAAAAAGGGAGTGTGAAACTACCCAAGAAGGAATAGAGTGATGGTGCCAGTGAAGTCAAATCCCCTCTATTTTCCACAACTGGAGTCAGGGTCAAGAGGCAGGAAATAGGAACTATGGGGAAAGGGGGGGCAGGGGGAAGATAGAGAAAAGGAAGTTGCCTTGGGGCTTTTGGAAGTCCTGAAGGATGGGAGGTAAAAATATGAAGAGGAAACATGCACGAAGAGAGGCAGTAAGCTCATTGGCTTCAGCTAAGCGTCTCCTCTCAGAGCAGGAGCAGGAGCAGAGAGGCGAGCGAGGAGTATGGAGTTGGGGTGGGGGGTGGGGGGGTGGTGTTGCACCGGGTACCTCTTAATGTGATGAGAGGACAAACAGATGGTACATTGTGTTCCCATTAGCATATCTTAATTTGAATGCAATGCATTCACTTACTGTGTATGTCTACGTGTAGGAGGCAGGAAGGCACTGCCGTGACAAATTTCGCCGTACTGACGTACCAGAAAGCCTCTCCGCGGTCAGCAGGGTTTTCTCAAACTCTTCCAACATCCAGCATCCATTTGTTTTCATCTCCTACACACAGAATGTTTGGGTGAACTTCAAACAAACATACTGAAGTTAAACTGCTTTTCTGCTCCAGGGTGCACTTACGCTCAGATTGAGTTCAGGTAAACACTAACTGATTAGGCTCAGATTAAGTGGTTTACATGTTCTGTTCTCATTTTACTATGTGGTGTTCTAGTTTAAAGTGTGGTATCCGAGAGAGCTTAAGTAATGTCCTCGATATATGCCCCAACACAGTTTACCATAACAACCATTGTATCTGGCAGAAAACACTGTTTTGTTGCACTTTGCAGCAAAATGTCTGTGTTTTTAGCATTTTATCGTTATTTGCTTAGAATTTTTATCACTGAAATTCTTCTTTGTGGCGAAATATATAGATATCTGTACCATATATTATCAATCTGTCGTCTTTTGACATGTCCAATGTAAGAATTTCCTTACTTGACTTGACTTGATTGCCTGGAGACTCGACTTGAGTTAAATACTGAAGGAGATTCCGCCAAACTGTCATGAATAATTAATAACATCAACAGGATGCACACAAGGTCTCTGTAACCTAATGTACACTTTCAGTTGCAGCTGCTGGCAACAGATTACTGCTGAATCTAGATTTAAATTATTAAGTAAATCAGTCTTGACACACCAGATGAGTAGCACAATAAATTAGTGGACATTTGAGGAGGCAACACACATATTTTGTTCTTGTTGTGATATGAATAATAATTAATATAGTAGATATTTTGCATAAACAATCTATGGTTTTGTGATAAAAGTATGCATCTGGCAATTTGGAGCTAATAGTTGCATTTGTTTATTAAAAGTGAAAAATACAACAATACAGAACAATGAACTTAAAATCTGCTCGGTAAATGTTGTTACCTCTGCATAGTTCTCATGCTCTCATCTTTATTACTGGCTTCTTTTCCACACAACCTCCCAGAACCACAGCCTGTGTCTGTCTGATGTTGAGCCATTTTTGTTTTTTTGTGTGTGTTTTTGTTTTTTTCTCTATTCCTCCTCTTCCCTGGTTTCACATCTCTTGCCAAGCTCCCGCTCAGCTGACTCTGAGGTAGCACACACCACTGCTGTAAGGACTTTTTGGGGGTAGTTTTCTAATCTATGCACAGCATCTGACTGGAACTCGAGCTTGATGCATAATGAATAACAAGAAATAAGTGATGAAAAAAAAAATGCCGACACCTGGGCACCATCTGTGTCAGGAAAGTTGTTTGATATATTTTTTTGTTGTTGTTTTTTTCTTCTTCTGCGTTTCAAGGTGAGAAACACGTTTTTGCTGAAAATGTTTGTAGAACAGAGTCGGAGCTGTGCTGCAACCTCAGAGATTTCTTCAAACCTTTTTCTCTCTTTTTTTTGAGGCTTTAGATGTAAGCACTTTTTTGTAGTAAGCGAACTGATAGAGTAAAGGAGTGTTGACTGGGATGAGTCAAGACAGGGAGAGGAGGAGAACACATTGATATACTTCATCTTCTTTCCTTCTCAGTCCCCTTTTTTCAGTGACTTAAAAGATAAAGCTGTCTACAGCCCAAAATGGACACCACCCCGACCCTCAGCAACCCGCCCCCACCCTGCACACACGCACACCACCCCTATCCTTCCTGTGAAGTCATTAGCTTTCCATATATTTAGAGGAAAGAGTAAAAAAGGGTTAGGCAGTAAGTGAACATTTTACACTTAGATTGTATGTAGAGATGGATGCAGATGGAGGCAGCTCTGCCTCCACCCATTGTATAAAAGTGAGGCCAAAATATCTAGCTTACAGGTGCTGCCATGTTGGAAAAAGATGCTATCTTGGAGGCAGCATCCTCCCAGAAAATGTCATGAGGTGAAGCATACCATTGGGTAGCTTGGGTAGCTAATTAAAAGTGAATGTACTGGAAAAAAATAGGAATCTTCTACAATACAAACTACAACAGAGTAATGAAAAAAGATGGCCTGGTCTAATTAGTGTGTTGTTTATCTGGGAACCCATTGCACCAGTATACACTCTATGTGAAGAGGGCAGTGTGATGCAGTCTTCTAAAAAAAACTTTGGATCTTGGAACTTTGGAACTTTTGGATCTTAATCATGTATATTACTTTTATACCTACATGAGGGATGGGTTGGACAAACAAGTCACATATACAGAAGCTCCTTAACTTCATGGATTACAGGATCTGCTGTCTTGTTGGCAGATACCTGTGGTCTGTGGAAGCCAGGCCTACAAAATATTAGGTGGTTATAATGTTGACATCTCTCTCAAACATCTCTTTAAGCTGGATCCATACTCCACGAGAACAGAGATCTCGCTCCCTGGGTGGTAAGAGTAAAAAAAAAAGTTTGTTTCGGCATGGAGGAACCATACTCCGCGAGAAGCGTGTGTGCATACGGCCCGCCCACTGCAGCGCACGTCACACACAAAAGTCGAGCCGCTGTAACGTCGTGATCAATACTGGGATTAATTTTTATTGCCACCATTTGGACAGACACTCTCCTCTGTGCGCCATATCTCTCCTTCCAGCAGCCAGCTGGATTGTCGTTGTACTTCCTCCTTCTGTCTGTGTGTTCTTCATCTGAAGAAGCTCTTGCGCTTCTCCACATTCATCACCCCCCACTAAATTCCGACCAATCACAGAATTGTTCTCGCACCCCACTGAGAGAAAAAGTTCTGCCCGGACCTTGTGTCCGCGAGAGCTGCAGAACACCGGCAGCGATGAGCATCTTCCCTGTTCTCGTGGAGTATGGATCCAGCTTTAGTCTGAAGTTGTTGTGCCTCTCTGAATACAATATTTTATTTCATAAACGTTTTTTTTTACACCCCAGATATTTATGGTAGATAGTTGGATACGTTTTAAAAAAAGCCTTGATGTTATATCCCTATACACACTTCTCAAATGCACAACCCCTTTATTAGAGAGAGAAAACTTTTCTTTTTTTTTTTACTTAATACTCAGCATTTTTGCAGTCTGTTTTTTTTGTAGAACTGAATTGTTGTATCAACATATTTCAAAGCCTGGTTGGGGGAGGGCTTCGGTATTCTGCTGTACAAAAGTACAAGGACTTGTGTTTTGGAAGTTATTGAATTTTCAGCATACCTTTTTAAAATGTTTGTACTTTAAGATTGCGCTACTTGGTTGTACTTACAGGAACTATTCAGACTGGGAAAACAGACAGAGCAGGAGTGAGAGGAGGACTGCGAATGGGAAAGAGAAATATGTCTGATAATAGATGCAATACATAATATTCAAGCTGTAGTTTGTACCATTGACAGGGCTCATAGGATAAGAAGTGACTCCTACAAAACCCTGCCTGAAGTGTAGTTACTCACCTTCCAAACAGCAGCCTTACGGGTGTGTAATAATGACCTGTTTTGTTTTTCAGTGGCAGTGTTTATAGTAATGTTTGTAGTAATTAACTTGATGATGAAAATAGAGCTGCTCCTAAAACAAGATAGTATAATTTGGCACTAGTAGTAAAACAAAGTTAAAGAGGTATATTTATTAGCTTATTGAGGCATAATGTCTTTAGTTTGCTCTGCCCATCTGATGCCCATTATGATGTTGTGCTGTTTCTCATCTTTCTTCTTTTATATTTTCCATAAAATGCTTTAAAAGTTTAGAAGAAAGACCTTGTTTGAACTGTGAAGGCATAAGGTAAAAGAGACAAGGCTATAATTATCATCCGTGTCAAAGGAAACAAAAGAGAGAGAAAGATTTCCTGCATTGTGTAGGTGCAGTGTACTGTTAACAATGGACCAAGGACAGACTCCTGTGGCATCCCGATTTTGAAGGCTTGACTGAATAGGGAGCTTATGCATCACTGCAGTGCCTGCGACAAACATAGTCAAAGTGTTACTGTTCAGATAGCAGCTGTTTGGTACACATAGTGGTCTGTCCTTTTAAAAATGTATAATGCTGCAATCATATTATAAACATCACACAAACAAATATCAATAACATTCTTGAAGCTATTAAATTTAGGAATGCAAGTTTCACTGGGGATGTAATCCACTGCATTGTGGGTTAAAGTCTGTTATAGCCGCCCTTCCACCCCCTCTTATACAGGTGTATGTCTGTGCCATGGTCAAATTGTGTCTGCCACATTTGGCAAAACCACGACCATCTGTTGTTTTTGGAGTAGGACAAAATTGACCCATTATGCTGATCATGCACAAGGATGTGTTGGCCTTTTTATGCTGAAAACAATGACGTGTATCTGTTCTGCTTAGGTGATATAACACAAACATGTTGTACACAGGTAGTAATTAGTGCAGCGTTGTTAATGAGGCAGTAAACCTATACGTCCATCCTGAACACCCCACTGTGTGTATTCAGAACTGTTGTTACTGTTCTACTGTACATACCGCAGTGATCTCACATTTTTGTTTACCTTGATAATTACAAACCACATTTTCCCTCATTGCTTCAATGCCTTACCTTACCCAAAAAATCATCCTTTGCAACAGCCTATGGGAGTGGTCTTGTATTGATTGTCACTGATGTTATTGAAAGTGCAATCATTAACCCTGTCAGAGTGAACGATTGTTCAGGCTTGAAGGAAGCCAACATACGCAGCGCATCAAACACCACTTTACTCACCTCCCAAATAATCTGTGCTTTGTCTTGATGGCAGGAGTTGCGGGTCGTCACTTGTCATTAGATGACCTGCTTGAAAGATGACAATGTCTACCTCGTTGCTCATACCTCGCACCTCATCTACGCTGCAGTGCTCTTGAGGACGAGCGTGTTTTCCAAGTTGAATGGTTGTCATTTCAGTTTCGGCCCTGGAAAATGATGCTTGCAGTGTAATGGAACATTGCACCTAGGTCACCAACAGCTAGATGGAATATTGAAAAATGGAGGTGTCTGCGTGTTGGCTGTCATGCTGGCAGTTGACTCCATGTGTCTGAGGAAATATTGGACTCTGACACACCAGGGAGATATATAACGTTTCTTTGGGTGTGTTAGAGATAAATATCATGTGTAACTCATTTGTATTCAGATGCACACTATTCCTGTTTGTCATGGAATGCACGTGAAATGTTCTATATCAATTTGTTTTGTCTCTTTTTTTGCAGACAGCAGTGTCCTGAAGATTATTGATGGAGCACAGTTGGACTGTGTGGTAAAAAACCATCCTGCGTTGCTGTCTGTCTTGCACGTCCTTCCAGAAAATGTCCTTGTGTCTGGAGATGAGAACATTCCCGGACTTGAGGCCTCACCAACAGGTAAACCTTAAGTGTAGGGTCAAGAACAGAATCTGTAAAAACATGAAGCAGTAAGTGGTTAAAAAGAGCAAGCATATACTTTATATACCTTTAGTCACTATAACAATACCAATACCTGGACTTTGCGTATCCATCCATCCATCTTCAAGCCACTTATCTGGGGCAGGGTTGCTGGGGAAGCAGTCTAAGCATAGATACCTAGACTTCCCTCTCACTAGACACTTCTTCCAGTTTTTTCAGGGGAATCCCAAGGTGTTCCTAGGCCAGCCGAGACACATAGTTTCTCCACCAGGGAGGTGTTCCTCTCAATGTGGAGGAGCAGCGGGTGACCAAGCTCCTCACCCTATAATTAAGGGAGCGCCCAGCCACCCTTTGAAGGAAACCCATTTTGGCCCCTTGTATTCATGATCTCATTCTTTCAGTCACTACCAAAGCTCATGACCATAGGTCAGAGTAGGAATGTAGATTGACCGATAAATTGAGAGCTTTGCCTTTCAGCTCAGCTCCTTCTTCACCACGATAGACAGTTACATCGACCACATTACTGCAGAAGCTCCACCAATCCGCCTATCAATCTCCCATTCCATCCTCCCCTCACTCATGAATAAGACCCAGAGATACACAAACTCTTCCACTTGGTGTAGGAGCTCTCCTCCAATCTGCAGAAAATCTTTTTCTGGTCGAGAACCATGGACTTGGAGGTTCTTACACCAGCCGCTTCACACTCGGCTGCAAACAATCCCATTGCACACTGGAGGCCCTGGTTCGATGAAGCCAACAGGACGACATCATCTGCAAAAAGCAGAGACGAAATCCTGTGGTTCCTAAACCAGATCTTCTCCAGCCCCTTTGCCCCTAGAAATTCTGTCCATAAATGTTATGAACAAGACCGGTGACAAAGTGCAGCCCTGCCGCAGTGCACCGGGGAAACGTCTGACTTACTGCCAACAATGCGAACCAAAGTCCATGATACACTTTGTTATATATAAGCATTAATGGCTTGTCTTGAAAAATTATGCAGTGTTGGAAAAATTAAAATTGATTCATTCATTCCTGTTTTACCAGACAAAATTGTGTACTCCTGTGATATTTTTTGTCTGTATTCAGCTGTCATGGCTGAAAATATTCAGCACATCAGTTGCAATCTTGCATTACATACATCACTTGTCTTCCTCCAGCTGTCATAGTAACATACAGGGCATTCATCATACTTCCTAGTAATGGCCTTTTTTGGAAACTTTGTTCCATCAGAAGTTAAACTGTCTGCAGTACTTAGGGAGTAAGTTTGTAAGGGGGAATGTAATGAAGTCTGACAGTGCAGAGCTATAATCATGGGGAGTCAGTGGGAGGTATGGTAGCAGGCTAATCCTCTTCATGTTCTGGGGCTGTGAGCAGCAGAGACCTAAGCTGCCTTTTAAGACTACAGCCACCAGCTTGATATTCATGCCGCATTCAGAACAGTTCAACTCTGCGCTCCAGAGACAAGGGCTGCAATGAAACACTTGATAGCTGCATTGCTTTCGAAGAGATTAAATCACATTGGCTATTTTCTTTTTGTTGTGTCTGATTGGGGAATTCACAGTCTTCATCCAATGCTTCTTCTGTCGATTCAATTAAGGGTTTAAATGGCAGTTTTTGTTTGACGATTTGACATAAGTGCTGCTGTTTTTCTGTGGCGTAAATATACCAGTGATTGACATTGGGCAGCTCACCAAAAACACATGGAGTATATACATATAATCCTGATGTATATGGAATTTTTTGAGGGATTAAGAGGTAGTTTTGAAGTGTTATTTAGAAGATTTTAAAGGCAAATGATAAATAAGAGAAGAAAAATATAGTTTTCAATGTATCTTTTGTTAGATGGCTTAAGATGTTAACTAGTCCTAATGCTTACTTTCACTTTCAGAAAAGATCTTGAAATATAAATATTACTTATAAACACTATGAATAGATATGAACAACCAGTCAGTCATGTTGACAGGCAGTCGAAGCTCTTGGTAAGCGACCACTGGAGAGCAGGATTAACAGCAGAGCCAAGTGGCTATAGGGTATGTTTTTAGCTTATAGTGCAGACCTCTGACCCTCTTTCTTCTGCTTCATACACACCGTTTATGACCTTCCCTCCCCCGACTCCTGACATTAGCCATCAGCCATGTCAACGTCAAAGTCCTAATGTCATGCTGATGTTTTCTACATTGTGCAGTGCAATATAGAATTGGATCACTAATCTGTAATTGTTTAAGGCTTAGAGAGCAGTGTCTCAAATATACATTTCTGCTTGACCTTTTTCTGGGACGACAGGGGTAAATATTTTGGGGTCGATGACAATCTAACCTGATTACAAATGTTCAAGATTTATCACAAATACTCTGAATATCAGGGAATGTGTACATGTTGTTGCTATTTTCTCTCTGCTATCAGGGGGTACTCTGCTGAGGCCTCAGCTGTTCAAGATGCTGCCCTTCACCCTGAACAGACTGACCATCTCCCTCCAGCCGTCCCTGGAGAAGTTCGAGAGCCAGCTGCTGCAGCTGATCAATGCTGATTGCCATAACACAGTAAGGCCAAACTTCCATAACACACACAGCCTCTGATGTCACAGCAGACAGAAACATCACAGTTTGTCATGACCATGTCCATTCAACTTTTGCTCTGTATTCTCATTTTCTATTGAGAAAAATGAATGCCAGATATGTTCAGAAAGGCAATATTTATGCACATACAGAAATACATATTTTCCTTCTTTACCAGCCATGTCTTTTAAATGCATTGGTGCGCTTACAGGGGGAAAAAAAAAACAAATCACCTTCTGGTTCGCTCCTGTAAATTTACACATATATACAATCCTGATAACATTTCATCCTTCTAGGTAACCGTTCGCTACACTCCTCAAATTAAAGATGGCCGCGATGGCCTTGACACACCTTTTGCCAAGATTATTTTCTCCGTCCCGATGCTTTCCTTTATCTCACTTTCTATTTCTTTAGTGTGAAGGCACAAGCCCCTTTACAGCTGCCACTGCAATTTAAGGCACATCGCCTCCCAAGCTAAATGGAGCTTATCTATTCTCTTCCCCTTTTTTACTCGTCTATGGAAACCCAGATGGTTAACCGCATTTGACAGGTGCAACTTTGGACTAGCAATTATATGTACAATGGCTTTTGCACAGGGCCCCTATCTGTTCACTTCAGACTAAGTGAGATGTGTCTTTAGTACGGATGAGAATTTATATGACAACACTGTCACTCCATATCTCTTTCCAGCTGCTCTTTGATACTGCTGGGCTGAATCTTCAAACTCAAACACGGGGGACCGAGGGAGTGTTTAGAGTTGATTAAGTTTATTATAGTCGGCACAGCTCCCTCCAGCTTGTACGTTTATGATAAGTTGGGCTGCGATAGAATAACAGTACCATTTATGTTATGACTTAAGTTCCTTTCACCCTTAACTATCATTTTAGACACTAATAGCACAGTGAAAGGTGTATTTTTTGACAAATGAGGGATAAATATGCATGTCAAAGCAGATTTGTCCCTCATCTCTAATTTGCAACATAGACAGAGAAGATAGACATCTTATGCGATCATTTGATGGGCTTGCTATAATTTACTGTGGTTTATATCACCACATGTACCTCATTTAAAATACACCCGATTGTGCTATCTTCAGTGATGAACCTGGGGGTCTTTGGGTGTTTCGGGTCTTTAATTTTCAGGGAGATCTAGTTGAGGGCGATCAAGCCACTAAACAATAAATCCCCTCTTCTGATCCACAATCACCTCGAGGCTTTCTCAGCTACTTCTAGGATGT
Source organism: Parambassis ranga (assembly GCF_900634625.1). Lineage (NCBI taxonomy): Eukaryota > Metazoa > Chordata > Actinopteri > Ambassidae > Parambassis > Parambassis ranga. Next base: position 16,148,283 of record NC_041028.1, on the reverse strand, counting down.
TCTTGGTGGCACTTTAAAGCTGCTGTCCTTTGATTCCAAGGAGGTTCAGAGCTCACAGCATTCCAGCCATTGCTCTGGCATTCAACAATCAGCTCCTCAGACTTTTTAGGGTTTCTGGTTCTTGCTGCCCTGGATTGCTGTGCAGATTGTGTCTGCTAATGCGCTCAAGAGCTGGTCATGACACCAGCATTACCTACCTTCCCACAGTGCCTTTGGCAGTGAGGATGTGCTCAAGATACCCCTCCTGGGGTATCTTGACATGCTGGGGTCTCAACTGAGCCCCAGTACTCCAGACTGGCGTCAGTAGAGATTTTTTTGGTTTAAATTTTAGTCAACATTATTCTAATAACTGCAACTCCAGCAATGCAATGTATTTAATACCCCCCCCCCCCCCCTTTTTGGGTTACTCTCAGATCCTTATAGGAAGGTCCTGTCCTTTACTCCCGACCCACTGAAGGGATCAGTTCAGTTATATTTAAAGGGAGGCTGTGTAGAGAATCAGCCCCCTCTTGGCACATGGAGGCATGTTTCCATGCTTTCCTGTGCCAATGCAGTGAGTCCCAGATTGAAACCATGGCAGCAAAAGAGCAGCAAAAAGAGCTTTTTATACGACCAAAAAAAAAGAAGAAAAAAAAGGCAGGGACACAGTTAATGGATTAATTAATAAATGGACACACACGTAACATCATAATTTAATAGGCAAAATTTCCATTAAATTTTCAGAGGTACATTTTGTACTCCCAAAGCAACTTTACCACCCTCAGGACAATGGCCATTAAAGCCTCAGCAGGCTGGGAGTGGGATGAAGGACTTTTATCATGTTTGTGCATTACTAATCAGAGAATATTATATTATATCTCTGGCCTTGTGTGTGCGCATGTATACTATATATATATATACCTCCTCATTCTTCACTCGTTTTCACCTCTCATATGAACAATCAAATCTTTCTGCACTGACGTATGCTCTGTGATGCATCCTCCACTGTTTAAATGCAAACAATGCAAAGCAGACAACTTCCTTTCCCTCTGTGACATGTAGCATGAATCATCTCCTCCTTTTGGCATTCACAGTTTTTTTTTTTCTTTTCAATTGAGCGTTCTTTGCAGGTCCTTTCAACCAACCCAAAGTTGCACAGATTAGTTAAATATTCCATCCAGACTTTTCTAACTTAGACGAAATGACGACATTCTCACGTCTGTGAGAGGTGCTAATGTATGCAGAAGTCAGCTTGATTGCAGCTTTTAATTAAAGTGTGTGTGTGTGTATGTGTGTGAGTGAGACAGGAGTAAGAAGAAAAAAAAAAAAACGTGTGTGTGTGATCTGTGTGTGACCTTTAAAAGTGTGACTCCAGCGGGATTGTCGTCAAGCTGTCTCTGACAGTGATGCTGACACCTCACCCGCCAACTCAGTTTGACTGTTGTGTGTGTGTGCGCTGTAAAAAAAAAAAGTGTGTCTGTGCCCAGATTGGTTTTGAGGGAGAAGTAGAGGAGTGATGAAAATGAAGAGGAATGGGAGGCAGATGAATGTAGAGGGCAGCACGAGACAAATCCTGCTGCTAGTCTGACATACAGTCCTCACATAATCTCCCTATTTTTAGCTCCACAAACTATCCCAGAGTGGCTTCTTCTTACAGTCCACTCTCTCTAATATTATACAGCCTGTGCCCTAGTTGATGTGCTTTTCATGTGAATCACTGTAGCTACTTTCCATCGCTTTGCACTGCACTTTAATGAGCACTAGACTAATTTATAGCGTGGTCTTGAACCTCTCCAAACACACTCTGACCTCCGGTTAAAAAACCTCACTCTCTTCATCTTCGGGGTTGCATGAACATGTCTGCTTTCCACAAGTTTGAGTGAAGCCCGAGGCTATATCACCTCAAATAACCTGTAGCAGCCGCTCACCTACATCTTCAATAAAATCTATTACTCCTGATGAAAGGGGCCCTGAGATCTTGTCAAAAATTATGCAACATCTCGGCCGGTGATCAAACGACCGGAGAGAACAGAAGATGATGAAGAGGAGGAGAGGAGCAGGCCAGGACCAATGCCGCCCCGCAGGCAGAACAAAACGCCGTAGGCTGATTTAATGAATGGAGAAAGACTCTGGCAACAAAGCTCAGGAAGTTTTCATTTGTCCTAAAAGAAGAAAACTCACTCAAAGTAGGACTCCCCCTGTGGACGCACTACTATAAAAAAAAAAGACAAAGGAGGCCGAACGGTTCTTAAATAGGAGGCGCCTGCGTGTTTTTCTCTAAGGACATTCAGTTTGGCTGCAGGCCGGTTACCACTGTAGCTGAAGCTGTGCAGATGAATGGAGTTTAATGCACTTGGCTCACATCAAATATTCATGAAATGCAGGTCTTGGTAATGATTGACGATCCAATCATTAGATGAAGTAGACTGCGACTGATTATAGACCCTATAAGTCAGAAAATGCACAGCGTTTGAATGAGGACAGGCAGATTCATAAACTTAAGAGTCACGGTTCCTGATGCAGTGATGTGTAATGTTATAGAAGTCACTGAATCTTTTTTCTTTTAGAGTACATGCAATGAAGTCCTTTTTTTTCATTATTTTAAGGGGATTCCAATGTTTGTGTGGGTGTCCAGTTTGTGTTGATGGTAGCTGTTGCCAGTTGAGGCGACACATTTCTCTGTGCTGCTTTATTGACATAGGAAGATGAGTTGTTGGTTAACTGCAATCACAAGTGCACAGAAAAAAAATACACAAAATGAATGAGGCTAGCTGTTTTAGAATCTGGAGGCCAACCGACAAAAAAGGCTGAAAAACAGTTGAAACTCTGACGCTGAAAGTTTTATGGAGCATAAACTTGTAAATTGTTTAAGGCTGAATTGGTGTCCAAAGGTGAAAAGAGGTTAAATGTTTTTCACATAAAAAAAAAAAAATAAGAAAAATAAATCACGGAACAGCATGAAGAGGGAGTTGAGTCATTTTCATGTTGAAAAGTTTTATTTATTGAAAGATTTGAATGACACATTTTCACCTTGTAAACTGTGCACACATGGCCAGGTCATTTGCTTGTATGTATTTATTTATTTATTTTTAACATTGGAATTTAAAAGGAAGACAGAATACATACTGTCTTAAAGGTAGGGTGGGAGATTTTGAAAACTCAATGAGAGTCAGCCAGATTTCAAAAGTAAACACACGCCCCTTTCTCTCGGAGCTCACCCCGAAGCCACACCTCCCAATCACATGGACGCGCATTACCTGAAGACAAGCTGCGGTCTGTGACTTAATAAACATGCAACTATGGGCAACTAGGGGTGCACAGATCCCACAGTAATATCAGTGGATTAGCCATAATGTTTACTTAATAGCTATGGTATGGGATAATGGGGCTGATTCATCTATTCACTGTAATTCTATACATGCAGTGTGTGTTACGTCATGCATAAGCAGGCAGCACTCACAGCATGGCTGTACACTTAAGCAACGACATGAAGCGAGTCAAAGAGTCAGCTATATGGAGATATATCACGCTTGCTATGCCAATAAAAATGGTATCAGATCAGTATCTGGTAGAGGCAAATATGTAAAGCTAAGATATTGCTATTATTAGTGGGACTGAAAAAGTCAGATTGGTGTATTGCTATTAATATATGGACACCAACGTGTACATTTTGTCCACTACAAAGCCTTACATGTTATATTTCCCAAACAAGGAAAACATCATTTGCCAGGACTGTAAGCTGTGTATTTAAAATTCTCATAAAGAAAGTACCATTACTGTGCTATTGTAAAACAGTGTTTAATTACATGAGGAGCAAGTGTATTCATACTCATCATGAAAATACATTTCATCATCACTCCTCTGTTTTAATAATGCCAGATGGATTAGAAATAAAAATACAGATCACATTTAAATATATAATTTAAATATTCTTATGTGTTCTTATAATCTTGTATCTTGTTGATATTCTGAGTTGGACTGAACGTTAGTGGTTTCTGTACTGTACCAAAACATAATGCGCTCATGTGGTGTAGTAGTGCTGGATGAAGAGTGTTATGTTTTGCTCAGGGACAAACCGTATGAAATGGGAAAGAAAGTACCAGAGAGGCAATAGTGTGTGTGTGTGTGTGTGTGTTTGACTTAATATTTTTGGTTGTGAATCATGGGAGTGTTTCAGCAGTAGGGCAACAGTGATTTATCGGTGGAAGCTCTCTGCCAGTTAAAATTTGTTAAGGAGTAGAGGAGTGGGAGGATGAGAGCAGCATGCTAATGATGCTGCCACTGTTTCTTGCCATGCATGACTCACCCTCAATATGGGGGAGCTAACATCCACTGCGTGGGTGGCGACACTACACTCACTCACTCACTCACTCACTCACTCACTCACTCACTCACTCACTCACTGGAAATATAGTTTCCACACATTTCACATATGCTGTTGATTACTGTGTTACTAACCTGTTTAAAAAGGAGAGAAAAACCACACATGTTCCTTTTATTCCTCAACCAGTTTGCTGGTTGTCAACAATAAGAGTTGTTGAAGTTGTGTAACTCACTCTGTAATTGGCTTATACAAAACTCACATAGGACATAATATCACCTGCCTCTCTCTCTCTCTCACTCCCTTGCTCTTTCTCCCTCACACACTCCCCTTGAGATGACAGTTACCATCTGTAGAGTTATTATTACCTTTTACAACAGCCTACACACTGATTTCACAAAGTACTGACACAAACAAAAAAAAACTTCTTGATGAATTTCTGACAGCTTTTAATGATGCCTTTCTGAAATAAAAGCAACCTTGCAAAAAAGCTAAACGTAACCCAGGTGTTTGTAAGTCTTCTATGGTTAGTATAGACACATAAGCATGTATATAAAAAAATACATTTGATGATGAAAATCTCTTTGACCTCTGTCTCACAGCACATGTTTGTGTTTTTTCAGTAGCTGTGTTTGTTTGGTAGTGTTCTGGGCCTCCATAAACATGCAGCTTTGTGGAATTTGCATCACACACGCACACTCACTGAAACACCGAAAGTGTACCTTGGTGCTTTTTTTTCTGAAAAAAAGATTGATTTGATTTAGCTGAAAACATCCTGAGTTCACTCCCGCTGACTGAGGCTTGCTTGTGTGTCTGTATCTGTGTGCAGCCTCTACATGACAACAGATGACATAGCACAGCCGAGGAGGTGTGTCATTAAATATGTGATGAAGATAGGTTAGAATTATGTACTTCTGCAATGCAATTGTTGATTAGAAAGTTCTCCTCTGGCACATCGGACGTTCAAATATTTTCCTCACAGTGAGAGGAGCATTTTGTTTTTTCAGTGCAGCCCAGACGGTGAAAGTGGGTTTGCTTGGCTTTCTTCAGCAGAGCTGCTGAAGCATCTGTTAGAAATGAAGACGGTCTGGAACTTCTGTTTTGTTCATCCATATTACACACAAACCATGAAAACCTGCGTTGGTAAATTCATCCAACAGCCACTATTTGTTGTATCCTTTGAAACGGTCTTAACACTGCAAAGGGGAAAAAAAGTGGGTTTTCGCCATCTGTAGCTTATGTATGACTACCGATCATTATTGAGTGGACTGCAAGGCATTGATTGATAGGTTATATCAACCAATAGCATGCTTTGCTTCTTTTCCTACTTGTACTTTACTCACCAGCCATATTGGATTGCTAAAGCTAAACCTTGCCGTTGACGTTTTTAGCTTGTCTTCCCATATCAGTGTGATGCTAACATGCTGCTTTGACAATAGTCACACTTATTTTTACTTATGGCAACATTAGGTAGGTGCTTGTGCACGTCTGTGTAGGGGGGAGTGACTTTAGAAGTTTCCCTGAGAGTGAAGCTGCAGGAAACTCATGCTGTGGGTTGCCACACACCTGTCACTCAAAGTAGCATAATTATTCAAAATTCCAAAAATAATAAATATTTAAAATTAGTTATAAATACCCCTATTTAATGTATGTATGTAAGTTCAAACATTCAAATGGAATCACAATATTTTATTATTAGTAGTAAGACCACAGGGCGCAATACAGCCTTTAAAGTTACCATCCATTCATTACTGACTCGAGACTTCTACGCTGTCGGGAGCCTCACGTGTGTTTCCAGTTTGTAGCCACTAAAGAGAGCTTCATCTCCTGTCTTTTGAGCACAAAGAAATAACCTTCAAAAAGTCATTTATGCTTCTCTGACAATCTGCACTCATTTTCCTCAAAGTCACACAATAAGGCAGCTGCTGCCTGCTTTCCGTTTCTCTGCTATTATTTCTAAATTCGCTGTAAATGACTTTCTTTTTCAGCAATTTTATTTTATTCCAATGACAGCATCCACCCCATCCAAATCAATTTAGCTTACTAATATTTCATCCTCACTCCCCCAACGTCTCCCGCTTCCTCACCCAGCAGTTGGACCGCTAAATTGAATGTACGAAAGTCTTCATTGTTTAACAGTTGACAATGGTAATGCCATTTTCAGGTGTAAGTACTCGGGCAAGAAAATTACCTTCTGCTTCTCTACTTCAAAGGTGTTTGTCATTTTATTTCTGATTGAAATGCAGATGAGGGACAAAAACAGTCCAAATGTCCAAAAACAGAAAAAAATTACAAATTCATAAGGAAGCACATACAAACCACTGTCTGTGCTCAACAGTGGTGGAAAGTAACTAAGTATTTGTACTTTGTTACTGTACTTAAATAATTTTTTATGTTTTTATACTTTACTTAAGTAAAAATAATAGTGCATTCTTCATACTTTTACTCCATTACATTTTACAGATATTATCTGTACTGTCTACAGTGTTTGTAGTTACTTGTTATTTGATGAACACAGTGTTGGACTGATGTGAGGTCAGACTCTGCATGGAGGTGGTGTCACGCTGCCAGCTGTGTTTCTATAATGAGCCTCAGTCATCATGCCGGTGCTCTGGCTCAGTTAGCTAACTAGTTAGCTACTGTCTGCTAACATAGGTCCATCCATTAATGTCTGGTAAACATGAATCATAACATGAATCTACAGCAGGAATACTGACACAGTAAACATGCTGAATGCCTGTTTTTTATTAGCAGCCACTCTGTTCACTTGATGCCCACAGCCTGCCTCATGACACACAGACCTGTCCATAGCTGCTTCTGGACTGAAAATGGAAATGAACTACACATTGTCCTTTTTAATTTTAAGATGATTTCTTTGATTATTTTAACCTGTTCAGATCCTTTGCAATGGAAATCAATAATATATATTCTGTGTGTGAGTACTTTTATTTTTAATACTTTAAGTACATTTAAAAGTAAGTACTTAAGACTTTTACTTAAGTAGGATTGTTGATGTAGCACTTGTACTTTTACTTAAGTACCAAGCTTCAGTACTTCCTCCACCACTGGCGCTCAATGGGCACTGCACGTTATAGAAGTGTGTTTCTCTAGATATTTTATTTCTTTCTAAGATAAGAAACTCTATGTTTCCACCAGCTTTATCGTTGTCTTTGTGCTGAGCACTTTATCCCCAACACAGATTTCAAAGGACTAAGGCCATTTTTTTCTATGAGACTGCAGACACATTAGAAAAGTGAGTTATGCAATTGAAGAATAGTGCCCATGTTGGTATAAAGTCAGTTTTGCAGCATCACAGATAGTTGGGCTTCTATTTTCTGTTTCTTTTTTCTTTAAGCAGAAAATGGATGGTTAAGCAGAATGTTTAGTTTCCCTTTTAAAACACCCACGCTATGGTGACTCGTCTAATTAGAAGACAAAAAAGGCCTACACCACAAACTCCTCTCTTACAACACTCTGCTTTTGTTTACTCTGTTAACAAAGCTCTAAAACAAACTGCCTCCAAATGCAAATTAGTCCAGCTCTGCCTTCCCCTTTCTTTTTCCTTTAATGGTGGGAAAAAAAACAAAAACACATAAACCTCCCTTTTTTCCATGGATGTCAAGTGGGCCTTATGATAGCTGCAGGGACCCTGTTGATTGCTTACAAGGCACCATGTGAAGCACACTCCAGGGGTGAATATCACAAATATGCCACGAAAGGTAGAGAGAGAGAGAGAGAGAGACCCATGTAGTTTCTCATCACTCAAAAAAAAAGCCGTCCCTCTTCTGTGACTCTGGAAATGGAGTATAATTTAACTTGAGGGCCATTTCATTGTTCCCTTTAAGCTCCTTAGCTCTAAAATATTCATATTTCAGGCGAGGGAGGAAGAAATCTGTGACGGCAGCAGACAGAGGCAAGAGGGAGAAGAAAGAGTATAGAGAGCAAGATAGGTAGAGAGAGAGGGAAACTGACGAGTGAGAAAAAAATAGCAATGAAATAAATGAAAGAGCAACTCGGAGGAGGAGGAGGAGGAGGAGGAGGAGGAGGAGGAGGAGGGGTTAGGAGACGAATGAAGAGAACAGAAAGCAGCGTTTTAACTGATGTTCTCTTATAAACAACTTTCTCTCTGTCTATCTTTGATTTTCCTTTTTGAGATGCTTCATGGCAGACCTGTCCAACCAAAGACAAAGGCATTTTCCACCCTGCTGTGCTGGAAAGATCAGACACACTGTGTAGAGAAATACACAATGATCATTATAATCTGGATGTCACTGAAAACAATGCATTACAGATATCACCTGATAGCTGCCACTCACACAGGCCAAGATGTTTTTTTTGGGTTTGTTGATGGAAAAAATACAGCATAGTGACAACATTAAATCTATTGTTACTATATAAGATGTAAGAAACAACACTGCATGTGTACCTTTAGACCTATTAAACCTATTAAACCTTTAAACCTATTACAATGTAAAAAGGTAAAACTTCTTCATGTCAAAAAATAAAATAAAATAAATAAATATGAGGAATGGAAGTAATAACACAGAGAGTTTAATTTCAGTTTGTAATAATTATAATGGAACGTATTATTATCACTTGTTGCTATGTCACCTGGTTTAGATGTACATATCAGCTATCACACTTATTTCAAGCTCAAATTAGTGCGGCGCTGATTTGATCTTATCTGAAATCATCTTTTTTGTGATACTAAAATCATAACTGTGTCCATGATGTGTGATTGTAGGCTAGTTGCCATTTATTTCTTAGCTGCTTATACAGAGCAGTTCATGTAGCATATGGAGCAGGGAGGCTGGAAGTTAGTCAGAGGTGGGGGTGCTGAAATTAGTACATATTAAATGCTACTCATTCATGATTTTTGTATTCATTTTAATGGCTAAAATTTAACAAATTTGAACAATGTTAGCAGTGAGTGAGAGGCACTGTGAGAGGCTTCGACCGTCGCCATATTGCCAGCACATGACTCTGCCTTAACTCCTGGTTTGTCTAAATACAGGCAAAGCAGTGGAGCATGAGTGAAGCTGAAGTGGATGGGCAGAAACAGAAAGCTTGGGATGTGAGTGGGCACCAGACTTTTACAGCAAGTGGGCTAACCCATAATCGCACACACACAAAATGTTGTATTTCAACCAATTTACAAACAATGTTCTTAATATGCTGTCAAATGTGCACTAAATAAAAACATACATAGAATCGTTGCATTTACATCACTTTGCCAGTAGGGGCTGCTGCAGCCTCTCCTGCATCTGAGACCTCTAGAAAGTGGTCCACAGGAGTGATGATGACATAGTTATCAAACAAAATGGCAGTGACTGAGCTCCTTTATCATTGTGGATGGGAGAAACAATCACATGGTTCTTGGATGAGTTCAAATCCACATTCCTAACCGCCAACTCGTAGCTGTGACCATCTTTCTGTCTCAGCGTGAAACATCACTTTGCCTTTTAGGTCCTGCAGAGATGGCCCCTTTTTGGGAGCTCAGGTCATGTCTGCTGCTTCTTCACCACTACTAGTATTACCAAGTCCTTGTGAACCGTGCTGGCTGACATGGATTTTAAATAGTTGTTGACTCCCAACTTTATGCATAAGCGCCAAAAGAGCTGGACTGCAAATTCACATCATGCGAGCTCATCTCCTTCTACTTTTGGTCAAAAAGCTATCAATCACTCATCACACCTTTCTCTCTGTTATTTTCACTTGGAACACCTCGCATACTGGGACTTAGTGTCTGTTTGTTTTTCATCATTTTGTCTGTTAATTATTTAGCTTGCACATGCTGTTGAGTCCTGTATGAAGTACACTCCGCCGTGCAGGAACATCCTGAGTCTTGGCTTGCAGACGGCAAACGTTAATTGATTGGAGCCTTAGTCTGTGTGATCCAGCTGGAAGACAGTTATGTAACACTGTGAAAGCCAAATGAGCACTGACACGATTCAAAACACACTATACATAGAGTTTAGCATTAGTGAGTCACAATATCTGGAAATATAAGTAAAGTACATTTTTTTCTCACAAAGCCTGCTATTTATGATTTATTAAACCCAAGCACATTCTCTCTGATTTTCTTTCCATATGGCTTTTGTTTTTTAGCTGTCAGTATGTGTTACCAATGTGGATCTTTCTACCACAAAAATAGAGCAATTGAGATGAGATGATAGCTTTCCATGAGCAAAGGAAGGAATTGCGTAGGGTTAGGACAAGAACCCTAATCTTCCATCGCTACATCGTGAGCACATACAGCTTGTAAGTGAGAGAACGATAACAAGGGGAGGTAGTAAACTGACAGACAGAGGAAGGGACAGACACAGCCGATGCAGGGATGTAACACGAGGACAACAGCAACGATATATGTAGGCTGTACAGTATCCGTGCAGGCTGGGCTGCTGCTCCTGCTTTAAAACGGAAAAAAAAACTCTGAATTGATATGCTAATTTGATTGAGGAGGTGTGGGTGGATATGGAGAAGGTTTTAAGCAGTGAGGGGAACAGAAAGAGAGAGTGACAACGGAAAGAGAAAGAAAGGGAGAGTGGGAGGAGGAGAAAGAAAGAAAGAAAGAAAGAAAGAAAGAAAGAAGGCTGAAACGAAATGAGTGGGAATGAGTGGGATGCAGCTTTGCGTTCTTGGGGGGGTTAGAGAGTTTACAGGCACTCACTGAACAGTTGTCAGTCAGCTGTGCATTAGCAGCAGCAGCAGCAGGTATGAGGTGGCTGTAAAGATCACCATCAGACTGTGGATGTATTTTATAACATTTGCTAACTGGATGTATTCAGAAGAAATAATTCAGCATATCATTTTTTTACCATCTTGGAAGAGCTATAGTATACATATTGATAGTGCTCCAGCAACAACATACTGTATACAATGTTCATTTGCAGCTCTACATTACCTGGGAATTTATTTACAAGCTGTCTCAATGTCTGTTCCTTCCCCTGTTAAACATCAACAGATGTCAGCATGAGTTACTATATACAGTGTATCACGGCTGAGATGTCAAAATCCACCAAATATATTTCTATATATTTATTTTATTTACCCACGTCACCCTGTACACAAAGGCAAACAAGAATTTATACTCCCCTATTCACACCTGCGGCCTAATTACACTCTCCAATTAACCCTAACATGCACGTCACTGGAATGTGGGAGGAAGCAGGAGCACCCAGAGAAAACCCACGCAAGCATGGTGAAACATGCAAACCCCACACAGAGAGGCCCAGCTGACCGGCTGTGTTTTTCTTTCTCAATACATGGCAATAGTGCTCTAACTACTGCAGTATCCTGCATCTGTGGTGCAAGGATTTGCCGTTTGCTACCTGGCTTACATGCAGTTACATGCTTCCTGTCAGATGGTGAATGTTACTCATTGTCAGCACTGTTTGAGAGTGTGAAGCCAACATGATTTAAAATGTAGAAACGTTATGATAATTCTGAAATAAAAATGCATCTTCCAAAAAAAAAAAAAAAAAACACACTAACATCTGGCATCTCAGGCACTAATACCACCCCTCTGTTCAAACAGAACTGCCATTGTTCATGCATAGATGAGTTTGTAGAGGCTGAATTAATCCACATAATGATTGTTCCTATTAAAGCACAACAGTCACTATGTTAGATCCTAGCATAGCTAAAACAGCTGTAGCCCAAGCTGCCATTCACTTTGATTATGCTTTTATTCTGGCGATTGAGTGCTCTGTGATTTTATTTTCAGAATCAGAATCAGAATCAGAAATTACTTTATTTATCCCCGAGGGGAAATTCTTGTTTTTTTTTGTTTTTTTTTTCAGAATCAGAATCCTTAGTCACCCATGGCTTGTTGTTGGATTTCAAGGCATGTCATGAAGTTTTCCCAGCACAGGAAGTGCTAAACCACTCTTCAGCAATGTGCCACGGACGTTCTTGACATGCTTGACCACAGACACAGTCAGTTCAGTAGGGTGGAGAATGACCTGAGGATAGTGTGAGGAAATAATTGGGACAAGCTGTCACTGATACCTTGGAATTACCCCAGAAAAAATATTGAAGTGTTTTTTTTACAGCTTAATTGTTTAAAGATGTATTATATATTTATTCGAAGGTGTGCAATATGAGGCAGTATATAAACATGATCTTTACTGTGCCTTCTGCTCCTCTGGGAAGACTTGGCAACAGATTTTGGAACCTGGCTGCAGAGATTTGCTCAGAATCAGCGTGTTCAGCCACACAGCTGACAGATGGTGTTCCGGTTCATTTTATGTGCTGATGGGGGTTAAGGTCAAGGCTTCAAACTAGGCTAGTCAGATTCTTTGACACTACACCAGGAAGGGCATTTAAGGGCATGGCACTAAATTGAAGAGCATAATCACATTTAAGAAGGCACACAAAGTGGATGGAGGTCAAAACCTTGATCAAGAGTGCACACATATATAATTGGTTTGTGTCATAACCCTTGTCTTCTTTTTCACTGACCTGCAGAAACAGCCAGGACCGGAGGGCACACTCAGGACAGTCGTCATTCAGGAGAGGAGGCTGCACGTCGGCGTCCACAACGGCTGGTGTTTCCTTGACAAGCCCCAAGTGGTGGTGCTGGAGCCGTTAACGTCGGGGCGGATAGGGCGAGCAGACAGCACCTCCAAGCAGTCCGGTAGGGACAGGTAAGCTACATGTGAATGTCTACAGCTATAAGCCAGCCACAAGGTACGGTGGGGCATAATTCTGTCATCAGACAGACTCCACAGATGTGCAGGAATATTTTTTCAAGAGTGCTTATTTTTTACTGTATTTCATCACCCTCTCCAGGCACCAGTCCTTTTGCCTGAGAGGCAAGTGATTGAAAGTTTATCCCATAAAGTCAGCGAAAAAACTCGGCTGGTATGAATATCATTTGTGTATATTTGTTGGAAAATGTCTGGAAAAAGTTCAACAGGCAAACTTTCTGTATTTTTCTGCATTATTCTTCTTCTTACTTGATACTTGATAGATGCGCAAGATTGTTGTAACATTTCATTTTTTTAGACCCCCTATTTGTGCATGTTTTTCACTTAAAGGTAGGGTAGGAGATTTCATTCTGGTGCACTTTTTGTTGAATTAGTGTAACTTCTCTTTACAATCCGATAGCAACCGATTAGTTCGGCAGTTTCGCATTAAAACGAAGAATATGAATCATCTGTGGAAGCTATAAAACGCTAAAAACATCAGCCAATCCTCTGGGTGGACCCTGCGCAGAGTATTGGCTGATTGACACTCTCTTCCTGCTCTGCGCGCACCAGAAACGTGCGTGCATTTAAGCGTGGATTATTATTAGGTTGTCTTATTCATAGTGGAAAGTGTGTACAGTGACTGACAGTAACCATCAGTGTATTACTGTTAAATGTGTGCCACTATTCTTTGTTTTTTTTTGTGGATTATGATGACAACAGTGTAGCAGCCATTATGATGTTTGCCTTTTGTGGTGCTGCCGCTAAAAGCTGACTGTCTGTTTAGCTTGTGTTTTGCTTGATGGCTTCAGACAGCAGAGGAAGAAAGAGTAGGGAGAGAAAAAAAAGGACCAGAAACGTACGTGCATGATGGCCGAAGTCGTGTGTTTACTTTTGAAATCTGGCTGACTCTCACTGAATTTTCAAAATCTCCTACCCTACCTTTAAGAGGACGAAGTAGCTTTTTTCTTCATTCAAAACCCTCTAATGGACAGATACCATCAAAAAATTTAGGTAAAAACACAGATCCAGCATCTGCAGGGTAAATGACACCATGTTTGGTCAATAATTGTTTGCCACATTACTGTATTCAGTAAATTCAGTTGAAATTGCAATTGCAACACATCCAACACTACTATATAGCAGGCGGTTAAATAGAAAGGATATTAGAACACCATACCTCCTACTGGTACAGATATCACTTTTTTAGATTTTATTTTGTTTTAACAAACATGTTATTTTTATTGCATACACCTTGCCACCTTTGCTCGCAGAACAAATACAGCATTCCAGATGAGGCCTATCTATGTCCTAACCCCCCCTCCATCAGCTCATAATTCACCATATAGGCTCTGTCGTCATAAAGCAGCCCCCGCAGTACGTTCCAACGTGTGCTTGTACTCCATAACTAATCGAGAATATATGACTTCTGCTGCCTTTGCCCCTGGCTTTTATTGGGACACTGTTGGAGACACATTGCTAACCTTGTCAAAATGGATATGATGATGCAAGGTCATCAGCTTGTGCCTCAGATCGTGACACACACACACACACAATATTTAGCAACCATCACAGTATAAGGCCACATCTAACTTTAATTCCAGGGATTAGTGTTACAGCGTACAGACGTCCTCCTTTATTTAGTTTGAGATATCTGCTAATTCACATCCTCAGATTCAGGGTTTAAGAAGCTCACTGGAGTTTGTTAATGGATCTGCGCCATTTCCTGTGGAAAACAAAACAAACAAACAAAATAAGTCTTATACTTTAGCACACTTTGTTGCAGGTATGCCAGCTGTCATCCAATGCAACCTGTTAAATCACTGCAGGCCTTTTTTTCCCTCAGGTGAACAGTGTGACTGAGCAAACCTCTGACCAGTTCAGGTAAACAGCAGGCAGTTTAAATTAATGAGCTGCGTGCTGCATCATTGGTGCAGAACAGGGTCTGTCTCGGTGTCTCGATGTCTCGGTGTCTTCGTGCACACAGGGCCGTTACTGCAGGTTATGTTAGCACATTTATCAACAGAGCAAAAACACAAAATACAAAATGTCACAATAAATCAGTGTAATGAGATTTATTTTTCCAGTCTAGTGATGCTGTGATGAACAGTTTGGTCCCGCCCCCTTTATTAATAATCTTGATAAAGATGTTTTTTTTTTGATAATGTGACTTTATAATTTTTCTTTTAAAATTGTCTTGTCTTAATGATCTTCATTAGAGCTGTGACAAAACATACTCGCGCTGACAGTTTTGTCTAATTGGCACACAAACGAACACACACACACACACACACACGTGTTCGTGCACATGCACACGCTGTCAGGAGCCACTGAATGGGTTTTATGGCATGTTCCCACCTCATTCTGCCAGTGTGAGCACTTGTTTCTTTGGCGACATGATTAAGTAGATATTTTGTACATTATTATGGAAAAATGATGCACAGGATGTTCTAATTAAAGCAACAGATGTCTAAACTACATAAAAAGAGATGATGTGTTTCAAGCCAGATATTAAATAAGTGTGGATTATTATTAGGTTGTCTTATTCATAGTGGAAAGTGTGTACAATGACTGACAGTAACCATCAGTGTATTACTGTTAAATGTGTGCCACTATTCTTTGTTTTTTTTTGTGGATTATGATGACAACAGTGTAGGCAGCAGTCATTATGATGTTTGCCTTTTGTGGTGCTGCCGCTAAAAGCTGACTGTCTGTTTAGCTTGTGTTTTGCTTGATGGCTTCAGACAGCAGAGGAAGAAAGAGTGGGAAGGGAAAAAAAAGGACTCCAGAGAGTCCATGAAGCAAAAAAAAGAAAAGGCGCTCGGCCCCACCTCATGACACACTAGCGCCCCACAGTATGCTCCCGCCTATGTGGTGTATGCAAACTGTGAATGACAAATACCAAGAGTGCTGTTCCATCCCTCACACAGGAGGCCAGCTCTTGCCAGGGAACATTTAGCAAGCGAGTGTAAATCCTCCGACACGTTTTTTTTTTTTTTTTTTTACAATGTATTAAAAGAAAAGCAGGGGATGCTGCACATTTTAGTAAATCATTGTCATTTGTCCTTTAATAGCTTCACAGCCTTTATTGTGTTTGTGTGTTTCTTTGCTTTTTTTTTCCATAGTACCGCAACATCACCCCTCCCTCAGATGCTTGGCCTTCGCAGCAGCTTGGAACTCCAGCTGACCAATCATCGGGCTTTGGCAATCATCTTCCAGCTAGAGTATGTCTTCTCTGCTCCAGTAGGTCGAGACACTATGGTAAGAAGAACGCAGACACACACTCACTCACTCACACACACAAAACGATGGATTCTGTTAATCCTTAAGATACTCTCTTTCCTGAAAAATGACTTCTTGATGAACTGAGGACCAAAGAGAATTACCTTTGTGTATAAGATCCCTCACTTAAGTGTAAATCTCAAAGTGGGTCTTCGCAATAATACATGCAAGAGAGGTAACCGCACATCCTCCGTCGTCCTCCTCTCTTCATTCTGCTTTTATTCTCTCAGCACCTCCGCCTGGTTCTTTGAGAGTCACTCCATCCATCTCTTGTCATTTTCTCCCAGAGGAAATGACTGAAAGCATCCTTGGCCTTTATAAGAAAAAAAGAAGGCTAAAAGAAAGACAGAAGTGTGAGACTGGTACAAGAAACCAGGGAGTTGTAGAGTGTGCTGTGATTCCCCAGCACGCTTTTTAAATGTAGCTTTTGAAAAACAGACCGAATGTGCATTTTCCTCTACGCAGTCAAGACAAGCTATATGATATAGCAGGTACAAGCATAGAAGGTAACATGACACAGAAAACTGATAAGAAACTCTTACAGATTATAAGTTATAATAAACTTTTATATGTGTTATAAGCACTTCTGTCTTGTCATCACCGATGGGCAGACACTAACATGTCTGTGTCATGAATATCTTGTCCCCTTTTCAGCCGCTCCACTGTGTGACCCATCAAAGTGTGTGTGGGCATGTGTGGTGTTAGAGCTTTAATTCAGGTGTGCTGTAGTGGCTGATGCCAGTTTAACCCTTGTTCTTTTGCATTTTCTGGTGGTGACAAAAGGGCAGCGCGCCAATAAATCCAAACCCCAGGCTTTAAAATAATTCCTGGGTGATGTGTGACTTCAGTGACTTTAGCAGCCTGTGGGCACGACTCGCTTTCTTCCTTAGAAAAAAGTCAGAGTAGACAGATTCTCCAGGGCTGCTGAAACACTTTCTGAGAAATGTGTGAATTTAAGGTTTCTGAGGTTTCGTGCTTTTTTGTTGCACACCGCTGTGATACTTTTTATTAGTTTTTTTTCATTTCCTGTGAGAGCGGGTTATAAAATATTTTCGTTGTCATCGTGCCCCCATGAACACATACTGTGTATCTACGTAAGACTAACAGTTAATACTCTCTGTTAGCTGCACCAGATGGTTGTTACACAGACCATCTCTGGAAACTATTAGAAATGAACAGGTGCTTTAGTTGGGAGGTGATTGGATGAACCACCTCTCACTCATTATACTGTATGAGCAGATATTCCGTTCCAGTTCTCAGTCCTTGACAGTTGTTGATAATCCGTGTTGCTGCTGCATTTTAATCAGTTCTCAAAAAAGAAACTGAGCTCCATCATCCAGGCCCCCTTTGTTTTCAAACATATCATCTTTCACTTAAACTCTATGCACATACAAGTGCTACAATTTAGACCAAATGTCTCTTTACTTTTCAGCTGTCTACACAAGTTGACAGTGAACAGTGTGTAATCAGTGTCACTGGCCGCCTGTCACTTCACCGACCCATCGCATTCACATGTCGGTCTGATGGGCAAAAATTAGGCTGAATAATGGTCATTGCAAGGTTTGAGTCAAAGTTATATTTTTCATATCACCTACATACCCACCACCCCGAGGAGAGGTTTTGTGTGATGTTATGAAAAAAGGCTGTCACAATATGAGCTGTTTTTTTTTATTTATTATTGTTTTCTATATAATAATTAAATCCTAATCTAAAGTCTTTTCATGTCTTTCCTTTATTCATGTGAATCCCACAGACCTATAGTGGGCAGACACACAGTCAACATGTCCTTAAAGGGAAGTAAACTCCAAATCCAAACCACTTAACAGCCGCTCATGGCAGAAAAACCACAGAACCACACTGCTAATTATGTGCGTGGGCGAGCCTTCCCCACTTAATGCATGCCATGGCTGGGCTGTTACAGTGTTACTGTGTGCTGTGCCTTATACAAGCAGGGGTCACCAGATCACCAATTAAGAGCGGCATGAAAAAGTCAGCCTCTCAGTCATTAGAACTGCATGCTTTGCATTTATGTATTAATTCACTCATTTTTATTTATTTTTTTTTTTACCTCAGAAACCACTTGACAGGCAATCAGTCTGTTGTAAATGGACATTTTTCCCCTTGTTTACCACAGATGAGAGCAATTATATCACTTACTTGTTGACAAATAATGTTAGGACAAAAGCTATATATTAGTTTATTACAACCTTTATTTTGCTATTATTTTTCTGAGTCTTGGAATAGTCGCTACCAAAACATTCAACAAGTTCAAATTTGGTGTTAGATGATAAGCCGGGGGATCAGGAAAGTCTTTTTTTTTTGGTTTATTCCGAGGAGGAAACTGATGTCTGTACTGAAATTCATGGCAGCCCATCAAACAGCTGTCAAAACATTTCACTCAGAAACACAACCTGCTGTGAACGCTGGATTAAATGTCAGGGAATAACCAAAAAACCAACCAACCATAGCTGTGCTGCTAGACTGGCCGAGGATTATACGAGCGCAGCATTGAGAGCGTTTGTTTGTGTGGTATTGAAATGTAGTTTTTGCAACAGGTGGTTCGGTCGGAAGGTATGTACATAAATGAATATTGATTTTAATAGGTGATGCACCAGTCTATTTTCAGACCAATCAAGCTGTTCTTAAAGTGGATGAGGCTCGCAGTGCCAGTAAAACGAAGCATCCTATGTCAGTTTTCAGTTATTTAAATGAAATTTCTGGTGCAGTTCAACACTTGGTGAGGAATATGGAAAGAACTTTTCAGAGAACATCTCTGCACATGGTCCATCTCAGGGTTTCTCCAGTCACATTCATTCTGGAAAGTTCAACATTCTCCAGCTGGCCTACAACTCCTCAGATCAGACCAAACATATCCTTACATGTAAACAGCCAGCAACATTGTGGTTGTCTGTGGGAATAAAAGAACAGACAATAAAGTCCAAAAAAGTCTGCACAGTCTGGCTGCATGCTTTTTGCCTCTATTTGCTTATCACAACTAATTATTTTTGCGTGTGGTGTCAGTCAAATTATTATTAATAATTATTTGAATGCTCTAAAGCTAGTTGGAACCCCCCTCATCTTAAATTGTATATATTAATCATGCTTAATATCCTGACTAGGCTGCCTCTAGTGAATAAGCCACATTAGCCAATGAGAGTGAGCAGACTGAGAAGCATCGCCAAGCAGTTGTTGCATGCATACAAACATGGCAGTAGTCAGAAAACAACACTACACAATTCCCATAGCAGGTTTACTGCTAAAAAAACAATTAACTGCAAAAGTGTAAAACCGATATTATCTTCTTAAATTTAACCATATATTTATTTTTTGCTGCTAAACTATCGTATTTGCTTTACTATAAAAGTCATGTCTGATCCCATAAGACATTGTGAGATTTTTGGAACTTGGAAAAGTCTTTGTTTATTTTTTTCAATAAAGATAACATTAAAGTAATCAGACATACAGTCTAGACATTGTTAATGTGTAAATGTCTATTCTAGTTAGAAAAGGCTGATTTTAATGGAATATATACAAAAGTAAACAGAGGCCCTTTCCCAGCAACCATCACTCCTGTGTTCTAATGGTACATTGTGTTAGCTAATGTGTTAAAAAGGCTGATTGAACTCCTGTGATATTATTATTTTTTTTTAGATACTGTATTAATCCCAGAGGGAAATTCGTTACAGCTGCTGCACAAGCAGTGTCATACAAGGCGCGCCACAGGCTAGGGTGAAGTGTCTTGCCCAAGAACACACAAGAGTGACTAGGGAGGAGTTGGGATCGAACCACCAACCTTCCGGTTATTGGACAACCCTGCTATCCCACTGTTAGCACAGCTGAACTGTTATGCAGAGAAGCTATAGAACTGGCCTGGTGACCCCAAACTTTTGTAGGTAGTGTATATATATGTATGTATCGGTCTCACATTTTTTAAAATTTACTATTTCAAAATTGTTTCGTAGGTTTCAGGTTTCTCCGCCATTTTGTGGCTACTATCGTCATAGGAGAATTGACACAACTTATTCACGTCACCACATGTGGGTGCATAGCTATGGTAGCACTGTGGATACCGTAACTTTATCGAACTTTGCATTTGTCCCCAAAAGATTGTACCCAAAGTTGGATGGATGACCCTTGAACATTGCTTTTGTGCCACATGTATGCTCATGTAGTTTATTGACAGCATTCACACTCCCAGTGGATTTTTCTTTTGTTGAAAAAGTTCACCCAAGTTGAGAAATTCTAATAAACCTGATGGAACATCAAAATGTCGTTGACATCATCCCAGAATAGCAGGAGAGGGTGACAAAAAAGCCTACCACACTCTGCTTCACCACCTTCACCTTCTCTGCCATGAATGCCTGATGAGGTGAGAGATATTTAGCGAGTGGAGAGTCATTTTTTTTTTGCCCCTGTGTGGGAGTGGAGTGTGTGTATGTGTGCCGATGTGTGCATATGTTATTTGTGAGTGTTAATCCAGGGGCTGATCTGTCTAGGGTGTTGAGTGATAAGGATTTGATATGAGCCGCCTCTTAAAGAAATCTCAACCAGACACCCACTGCATCTCGGCAAACTGCTCCCATATTATCAGCTGTCTTGCTACGGCTTCATGCTCTGTATCTTTGGCTAGCAGGAGGAGTGTGATGGGACAGTGTATGTGTCCCCGCACTGTCACTGCTGTCAGAGATGTGATGCTTTTGAGGTGTATTGAGCTAAGGTGTGCCTTCAGGGCAGGCAGCTGTACACTGTCAACAAGGCTTCACACCGCTTGACACCACTTGAAAACAACAAATGTGAAGGTTTGTGTCTGATTGCTGTTATAACCTCTTCTAAGACCTTTCAAGCCCCTGCACAAATCTGATGCATAAACCTACAAAAATCCATCACATCGATTTTATTTTTACTACAGCTCCATTTAGTGACTAAGTAGAGTTTAAATGCAGTGGAAATTGTAGCAATCGTGATGCCGTTGAGTCATCACAGTTACTTATGATATATCTATTCACAGCTGCATGTCCAGGTTGCACCTGTTTGGTATGGTAAAATGTAATGTGAAACTATTATAACTGTGTATTAGACTTATTTACAAACCACAGAATGCTACCTAAATTGCCAAATTGTTAAAGTGTCTCTACTGTGCTGAGTAGCCAGTCATCCTTAGGGTAATACTTCCAGGGTTTAGAAATTACCACTGTTATCTACTACTGTATGTGGTGGCAGAATGGCGTTCTAAAATAATTGTTTAATGTCATATAGGTGTGTGTTTCAATCCAGAACACGATCTTTGCTCCATCCTAAGGCATGCGTTTACAATAGTCCCTTGATCAGATGATCCATATGTCAGATGTGCTGTAGTTCAGGCTGTCTGGCGAAACCATGTGTTGTTTCTTGCTAATCATTGACCAAATATGCTGTTTATTTGTGAAGATGTGTTGCAGAGATATCTGTGGAAAGCAGCTAACCAGTAAGAAAAAAGTCTGTAAATTAGATAGTGAGTCTTTGCAGTGTCTAGTTTGTTGTCAGTCCACATAAGTGCTAGTTGGTCTCTGTTAGCTGTGTCTATTGGGCCTTCAGAGACACCATCATAGAAACTAGAAATGTCATTTTGTGCCAGCCGATACGCAACACTCTTTAAGGTACGGTAATGCCCACAGTGGTAGCTATGAAGTTTCTTTCACTAGATGGTAGATAAAATTGTGTCATACTATGTTGTTTCTTTCTTTTTAAAATTCATTGAAAACTGTAGAAATTACATTTAGGAATTAAACAGGTTCAAGGTTTAATGTGAAAATTAGGTCATAAAATGATGTGTTTGTGATGTTTTCTCAGGGTTCAGTAGTAAGGATCTGTCTGGAGGCACTGGACATTAGGAGATGCCTGAAGCACTCTGTCTCGTGTGTGTGTGTGTTGCACACGGACCCTTTGATACTGAATGCACTGCTCACAGTACCAAACCTTTTTCTCTGCATACACGGACACAAGGTGGTGCTGTGTAGTGCAACTTGAAGCAGCATCCTCCCTCTATTTAGCACTGCCAGTCTGCTTTACTGTTTCTCTCTCTGATTAAATAGAATTATGTCTCTTGATGTATTCTGAGGGGGTAAGGTGGGTGAAAAGAGTAAAACAGTTTTGTTGAAATCCCTTTCCTCTCAAAACATTACCGCTGCAATACAGAGGCAATCACCCGGTTGCTCTGAGACTGCTTACATGTCCCAGCCTTGCTGTGTTAAAAGTCATCCTTTCCTCACTGGAAGACAAAGAACACAGAGCTTTTTTTTTTTTTTTTTTCTTTTTAAATAAAAAAATTTGCCCTGGTTTGATATGAAGAAAGGAAAGCGTGCGCTGTCGTCATTTGTCCTCTTTGGTATGATTTGAGTTGTGATCCGGCTGCTCTTTCCGTCTTGTCTCTCAAATCCTTTGAGAACACTTTTTTTTCATGCTCCTTAGCAGCAGTCAGAAGGATGGAGATAACAATTTAAATAAAGGAAGCCTCGGAGAGGAGAGAAACTGGGAATTCATCTGATAAGATGTTCTCAGAGGGTGTCTGCAGTCGACCAACTTCGAATAGTCAACTTGCAGCCCCCCCCCAAACTCCTCTGTCCCCTCTTTTTTTGCTTCTACTTTTAACTGCTTTATTCGGGCCTCTTATCCCTTTCTCATCAAGGGCTTTCATTGTCTCTCCTGGCACGCCCTTTTGGTGCTGATGTGTGGATGGGCAGTCCTTTCTGGCACACTTCTCCCCATCACTAAAGAAACCTGAAGAAGCTCTGCATGGTTGTGTGTGTGAAAACAGAAAACGCAGGGTGAAAGTATGTTTGATGGTTGCAGTACAGTAGATGCTCAGCTCGCTGCTACACTGTAATTATAAGATGCCAAAATATTAAGACGACGGTGGCCTTATAATATTATATACACACCTTATTACAATATTACTGTAATTTACTCATTTCGAATTTTGGTGGTATGAAACATGATAATAATTAGATGTGAGAAGATAAAATTTTATTTATACCCTTAAGACATTAAGAGTGCTGCAGGGTAAATGTGCTGCCTGGTAGCTATGTCTGTGTCTTTCAGAACACTGGCTGGAAAAAAGATTTTTTTTTGTACTTGCACATATAGCCCCAGGAGTCAGTGGGCAGCCACCTCTTATCCCCACCCTCCTACATAGAGATACACCTGTCCTTATATTGCACTGAAAAAATGGCTTTGTTGTGTTTTTGCATCAATTTGCTGCGGCCTGCTAAGACTAAATATTCTGCTCTGTGGCACACACTTCTCTGTTTGTACCCATCACCGCACATCATGCATGTCGTTATCCACTCAAATGTCTAAGTGGACACCTTCCACGGGACATGATTTACTCAGTGTGAGAATACTTCCGGGCTCTGACAACTGACGCGAGGCAACGACGGCTCTCCTAATTGTTTTCTGTCAGCAGCAATTTAGCCCCGCCGTAACTTCATCTGAGACGTCTCTCGTTGCCCCCCTGCTCCTTAAAGCGGCACTCGCTCGGCGAGCGCACATCTATTGAGCTGCGTGTTACAGTTACATGCAGCTTAATGCAAAAACAATGGGGCCTATTGTTAGATGCAGCTGGCCTCGCGCTGCTCCGTCCTTTTGTCAGGAAACAGTTTGTTGGTGGGTGTGACAGCTGCAGTCATCCAGAAAGCATTGGATAAGTGACTGCTTTCAGGTCAGAGACACAGAAGCGAAGCAGATAGCTGCAAAAAGGAGGGACATGTCGAGAAAGTTGGTTTCATCCTCTCGCTAACCACTGGTACGCATCTGAGTCACTGTCAAATCCTCAGAAGAGTAATTGGAGACTCTCCCGAGCTGTAACTCGACGGCGAAGTTGCGCCGCTGCAAAAGGATGTCGACAGTTTTGATGTACTGAAATGGGTTTTCCCTGTTTTAGTAACTGGGCATAACCAGTAATGAAAGTGTCACCACGTGTCATGTTTTCCTGCTGTGTGACCTTTGACCCCGACTGGAGCTTAGTGAGTGGTGCAGCTGATTAGCCAGCATCTTAGGAAGTGAAACCATTAATGCATGACCTTTAAACGTACACTCACTGTTTTGCCCTTTAACAGAACTTTCATCTGGATATATGCAGACACTGGACTGTAGTGTGGCAATGCAGCCACGTCTTATATAAAGCAGAGTTTCAGATTAAATACAAAACGGTCATCATCTGTGAGGAAAGTCAGAGCACAGGAAGCGTTCGGTGGATGTTGTTCTAATTTTTACACTGCAAACTAAAAACATCTGTCTGCTGCCAGAGGAGCGACTGAGAATAATTTGAGGCCGTCGCATATCCTGAGGAGCTGTCAGACTGAACTGTGTCAGAAATCAAGCAATTTCCTGAAAATGATGACGAGCGTGGCGGTGCGTCTTTATAGTCTACTCTGCTACACAAATCTCGATGTCTGCACAATTCTCTTACATCCTTCGCATTGCTCTGGGCTCACAGAAAGCAGCTGTTATACAGATAGTATGTGCCGTGTACATTACTGAAAAAAGCATTAGCTGCTATCGCATTCACAGAGAAGTCAGTTCACTGGCAGAGAAACCAGGAAAGGTCTCATCGATTAAACACGTCACCTGGCAGCATGTCTGTTTGTGCAAACGCACAAATGTCTGATTGAGCTGATGTGTAAATAGCAAGCGTGGCATGCCCATGATTCAGATTTGCTTTCCACTCTTTTGTTGATATTACAGATGTCTTCAAAGATGCTGTGATATTTCACTATTAGCTTTGAGGAAACACTGTGTTTTACACGCTGCTTCAAAAGACTATATTTACTATTTATTAATATGGAAAAGGTTCTTAGATGTGCTTGACTACAGAAGGAGAAGGTCGAAAAAAATCCCAGGGGAACTGATTTATTGATTGAACTGTCTGATGTTGTGTGGGCGGACTAATGCTGATTGATTGTTTGATTCTCTTATTCATGGACTCACGGTACAGTTGGGTGGCATTAAAATTACACTCGCGCAAAAGTTTCAGCTTGAGTACTTAGTAAATTCTGTTCAAAACTCTGTCATACTTTATATCCTTTTACAATTTTAGCTTAGCTTAGGTTATTAGAGTTGTTAGTAATATAGTTTCAGTATGGCCAGCTTACCGATGAATCATATTGATTACTGCAGCCTGTTTTGACGGCTCCTTATTAAATCATTTGCTGTAACTGTATTTAGCTTGTAACGTAGGCTAATGCTATCTTCGGTTTCCAGATCATTTCTTTCTTCTATAAAGGCAAAACCTGTTAAGGAAGTGTTTTTAATGGCTGGTGGGAAATGCCATTTGAGGTGGAAGGAGCGTTTGATTAATACACCTTTGTTATTTTATCTTATTTGTGGATTATTGCACTCTGTAGTTTTAAAATGTGCAGGAATCTTGACAGGCATGGATCTGCTCTACATCGCCTGTGTTACAACACTTGAAGCCCCTTTCTGTAATGTTCTAATTAGCTTTAAAAAAAAAAGCAGACAAAACTAGATTACCATTAAAAAACATACGTACTACAGATCTACACCTCCAGTTTCAGCTTAATTATTGTGCTTCAGAATCATAAGTACATCATGTCCTGTTGACAAGCCTTTCATTTTTCCATCCAGTTGAGCTATATCACAAATTTTATTCTCTTAATCATCTGTATGTTCCTTCTCTGTGTCTCAGATGTTGGCACCAGGGGATGGAAGATGAGTACAGAGTGGTACTGGATGCCATGACATGGCTAGGGGCTGGGTTTATTAAAGGTGTCAGTGTACAGCTTCTCCTCTGTGCCACAGAGACTCTTGTTTGTGTTTTAATTGGCTCTGCGGCAGGTACACGCTGTATAGATTGTTGTGTGTTTTTTCTTGTGACTTGTGTTGTGTTGTTGTGCGGTTATTGTGGGTCCCCGCAGGCTTTTAATGATGTTTGCTGAATGAAAAGAATCTAGTGGAGCTCTACCAATCACATGCTCATTAAAATACTGTAGCTTCCTTACAGTGACTTTACTTACATGACTTGACACGTGAGCGGTGAGTCCTCCCACTGGTGTGGACCCTTCACCCTCAAAGAAAACAGATATATATTTGTTGGGTTCTGATCTGAAATGTCATACAAATGTTAATTAAATGTTAATCAAACATCTTGAGCACAGTAATGTCATCAGCATTCAGAAGTGATATATTTAGCTGATTTGTGGCCCACACTGGAGGTCACTACTCCCCAGAGGCCCCCCTTTTTTTCCCTTCCTCTCAACGAGAAAAGAAGTTGAGGATGAGGCTACGCGCCGCAGAGACAATATTTCGCCCTCCTAATTAAAATGAATGTCAGCTCTCCCCCCACCGAGAAGTGCATCAATCTCTCCCCTGCGATAGGCCCAGAGTGAGTCTTACCCTGTCAGTGCCTGCCAGCGGTGCCATCCTTCTCCAGACGGATGCAACACCCTGGCGGCGAGAGAAGCATTGGTGATGATGTTTGCACATCTAATGGTCGTCCTGTGAATGACCACCTCAGACTGAGGCCCTGCTTTTTATACAATACAGACTTGTCATTTGGAAAAGCAGTATAAAGTGCTCAGTGGCCTTTTGGGACCACTTGAAGCTCAAAAAAAAGCTTTCTAACCCTCCTTACAGCATGTTATAAACAGAAATGTGATGTTTATAAAATGTACAGATAAGAAATCATGTTGACGTGTGTAGATGGAAACTGCATTTGCTAGCTTGTGCCTGCACACATAATATCTTGAGCATTGGGTGATTTGGTAGTCATATTGATGTGATCATATTGTTATTATTATCAATTAACTTTCCTGGTTGGAGGTGCATATGATCTGCTGCTTTGATGATGGATTGATAATCATCTCAGGTAGTTCATATTATTTGCTCTCTTAAACGAGGACGCTGCTTATCTGTTTCTCCACAGCAGACTTTTGTACTGCTTTTGCAGGTCTGTCTTTTGTTGTTGTTGTTTTCTTTGTGTTGGTGTCTCTGTGAGGCATTAAAGCTTAGTAAAAAAAGGAAGTTAATCTATGAAGTTTGTTTTTGAAGTAAATGAAAGGCTTAGTGTGATAGCATGATAATTATTCTCAATCTAATACAAAACTCGAGCTAATTGCTAATTTTGGTATTTTTTTCTGTACTAAAAAATGTTAACCTCCTATAGTAGTGCTGGAAGGGAAGTGAGAGAATTTATTAATCTAATCAAACAGTTCAGCCAATCAATAATGTCTGTAAAATCTCCCTCCTAGCATGCTTCATGATGCATGCTAGCTATAAAAGTTGGTGAGGTGGTCATTCACATTGCTAGCCCAAGGCTTCATGAAGCATGCTACCCCATTGAGTAAATAAATATTTATTTATATTGCTTTATATTGCTTTATCAACAAAGAAAGCTGATTTTACCTGTACTGTCCCCGAAGGTGTCCCAGCCGACCATTTTGAGTCCCTGCTCTGACCATCGCCGTGTTGGCATTGTAGTTCACCTAAACTCCTGGTTAGTCCCAATACAGGCAAAGAATGTACACCCTTAATCATAGAAAACCTTTTTTATTAGGCTGTAAATAGGCCCACGCGATAAGCAATAAATCAATTAAGTGCACGATAACTTTAAATGGGGTAAGTAATCGGTAAGTTTTTTGGCCGTGATTAATTACATTTGCAAGCTTGTTTGTTTTCCTCTCTTTCTCTCTCTCCCTCTCCCTGCCAAAGAGACTGGATGACAAAAGGCATCACTCCGGTGCGGTGTAGCGTAAAAAAGTGTGCAAAATGTGTCAAATCAACAGGTAGCTCATTGTCTGTTCACGTGAACTTCTGAGCAGACCACTGACTGCGTCGCCACAGTGCATCACAGTGCTGCAGGACGGTCGAATTTGGACGGTGGTTACAGCAACGCAGAGGGCTCTGAAGGTGCACAATCCACACAATTCACCATGAGACTAAACATGCTTACGTATACAGCCTGCTATCAGAGAGAGTCCACGTTGTACGAGTGAAGTTCTCTGCCTTCTCACTGGCAACACTCGCGGCAGCGCCACCCATTAGTTCTCTGCCCAGTTCTCTTGTGCCATTTCCGCTATCAGTTTCTTTTATGTGATTTGATCCTTTATATGAAAGTCAATGGGTTTTGGTGCATTTCTTTGTGAAGGTGTTCCAAAATTACAGTGCAGTTCAACCATTGTAACTACTGTATGCACAAACATGCCTTCATTAATCTTTGCTGCAAAACGGCCCTGAGCAGTGAAATGGACTTTCATGCTTGTCAGACGATTTGAAAGCCAACAACTCGATGTGAGAATGAACAGAATTCTTCACATCTCGCCTGACGTG
Source organism: Parambassis ranga (assembly GCF_900634625.1). Lineage (NCBI taxonomy): Eukaryota > Metazoa > Chordata > Actinopteri > Ambassidae > Parambassis > Parambassis ranga. Next base: position 16,119,690 of record NC_041028.1, on the reverse strand, counting down.
GCCTCATTGAGAACAGAGCTCGGTTGCCTGCTGGGTTCATTTGGACTACTTGTGCAGAAGGATGAAAATGTGAGTGGTTTTTAGTGCTCTTAAGTTAATGATCTCGGTGCATGTTCTCACACTTCCTTCAGGGCTCCTCATTTTGGAGAAATAAGTAGCGGGAGATGTGGGCCGGTGCCTGTCACAGGGTCTTGGCTGAAATAATGACTTGAACAGCCCAACAGACTGTGGTAATGGTAATAACTGTCAGACTCTGTCTCCCATCAATGCTCACATCCCCCTAATTTAGGATTAATTCCTGCTGTACTCCAAAAAGCCCAGAGTCGCTAAATGTCTTGCCATTTTCTTTAAGCTTCTCCAAAATATTGTTCCTGCTTTATCTCTGCTTATCACACACTGGCCTGTTTTACATTAGGACATATTAGGAGAATGTAAAGAAGCATCGAAGTAGCAGCTCTGACTGGGTTTCTAATATTAATAAAACATAAACATAAATAAGATCAGGTGAGAATCAGCACCTCCAAGCCTGGAGGTAGAGGAGTTTGTGTATCTCGGGGGAGCGGGAGATTGACAGGCAGATTGGTGTAGCTTCCGCGATAATGCGGCCGCTGTACCGGTCCATCGTGGTGGAGAAGGAGCTGAGCCGCAAGGCGAGGCTCTCGATTTACCGGTCAATCTACGTTCCCACCCTCACCCATGGTCATGAGCTCTGTGTAGTGACCGAAAGAAAGGGTGGCTGGGTGCTCCCTTAGAGATAGGGTGAGGAGCTCGGTCACCCGAGAGGAGCTTGGAATAGAGCTGCTGCTCCTCCACATCAAGAGGAGTCAGCTGAGGTGGCTCGGGCATCTGTTTCGGATGCCTCATGGACACCTTCCTGGGGAGGTGTTCCGGGCATGTCTCACTGGGAGGAGACCCCGGGGTAGACCCAGGATGCGATGGAGAGACTATGTCTCTCGGCTGGCCTGGGAACGCCTCGGAAGGAAGAGCTGGAGGAAGTGTCCGGTGAGAGGGAAGTCTGGGTGTCCCTGCTTAGACTACCTTGAAGATGGATGGATGGAAGATCAGGCGTTTCATAGTTTTCTCAGTTGCACTGAATTGGACCGGTACGTCTGCTGGGAACCGTGTTATTCAGCCTCTTTGATGAGTAAAACTCACCTTCTGTCACCTTTTGATGATTTCTCCCCCCCAGAAGTTAGATGATTACTTATCTTGCTCCGGGTTACAGACGGGAGATCTTTGTTTCCAGCCGGTGGTACATTTGAAACAGACACATTTTCTTTTTTTGTTGTTGTTGTCTGGAAACACTGCAACATTATATTTTACACTTCTAAACAAGGTTGATGGATTCCTCACTTAGAAAATGCTTTGCCAGTTGGAGCAATTATGTGTTGCAGTGACATCCCCTGTTATTGTTTTCAATACAAGTTTGTGGGGAGAAAAAAAGTTTCCTGCTTCCCCTGTTTTCGCCTCAGGCTTCTGTTTCTATTTTGTCTGCAAAGTGCACCATTGAAACAAAGTCTGCAGCTCGCTCTCCGAGTAAAAGTTAATGACTCTTATTTTAAATATAGCCTTTAACACTCAAATCAACAGTGTAATCACACCTTGGGGAAATTGGCTATTGATCATTTTCCCTCGTCCGACTCGATGGCTTTTAGTAGCAACTTTTTAAATTCGGATGAAAGAATCTCTGATTAATTCAAATGTTTCCTGCCCAAAACAGTGCAAAAAAGTCATATTTATTTCCACTGAAATATAATGTTATTGATTTGATGTCACTGGCAGACTTTGCAATTGATTAGGACTCGTGTGAGTTACTGTGAGTCGATTCTCCCGACTTTCTCTTCCCACTGGAGGCGCATTGCACGCATCGCTTTTATCACACTTAAACTCCTTTTACACCTTTTGCGTGCAAATGTAACATTGATCTCTGCTGTCATATAATCAAGAAAATGCACATTGTTTTGCTTAAGCTCATGAATGTCTGTGTGGAGAAGGGATTACATGCATAATGTGAATTTTTCTGCCCGGCTTTGAATGAAAGTATTATCCTTGTTTGTTTACTCAAACCTTGGCTGAAGAGTCTCTTTTGAGAATCTTTCGCTCTTATTGTTTCGGCAGCCCGAGCTGTCAGAGCTTTATGCGGTTCATATGTAGATCACTGTGTTCTGAAGCATTTTATAACAGGCGTAGTAATTCATGCTGCTATAGCAGCTTTTGCGTTTCTTCAAGTGCCATACAGAGAAAGCGGCTTCAAAGACCCTCCGTGTTTGACCTTTAATAAGTTCTTACTTCGCTCTTGTAGTCGTGTTAAGGTTTGACGGCTGTTTGGCTCTCGCCACTTGTTCTCGTCCTCTACTCAGCAGAACATGGAGTCATTCTCAGTTTCCTGTGATTGGAAGACTGAAGTGTGTGTGATAAGCGTCGAGTGTCGGACAGATAAAAGCTTTTTTTTTTCTTCCCAGGGCTGTAGGCGTCCCTATAGAAAAAGGCCTCTGATTGGTCTTTTGTCTCTTTCATTCTCTCAGAGCTCAGCCGGCATTTCTGCTCCCCAATCACTCCTGCAATATATTCACTGAATAATACAAGAAGTGAGTGTTGGGTCATGTGCTAGACACTCATTTCCCTCATGTTCTGTAGGAGCACTGGCGTGTTCGAGACAGGAAAAAAAGATGGATACATGAGATAAATTGCCTCAGTATTTTTTACTGGCTACTCCCTGTGTCATAAAATGATCTTGGATCATTTTTACAAAATCATCACATTGAAAATAGACTTATTTGATTTATTGTTTCATATAAAGCATCTGATTAATTCAACCCCATGAGATGGAAAAACAGATGATGCCTCAAGGGAGGGGGAATACACTTCTGTCTGTTTTATGGCTGCCATATATTTCCGGAGTTACAATTCAGAGAAATAGCTGTTAATGTCTGTGCTACTTGATGGTAAAATTATAGTCAGACACCAGCTCTATCTAGAGGGGAATAGAGTATTGATCAGCACCCGAGGCCATGTGCATAATAGACATTTAAAAACAGGATTTTTTTTCATCTGTCTGACAACAACAATGTTACGTACGTCTGAATATGTCAATAGAGTAAACAAAACTTGAAAATGTTTGTGGGTGTTCGTATTTGAATATTCTGATACTGTAATACAGAGGTTTGATGCGTCTTTAACCTTTAAACATTCAGCGCTCTTATTCCTGGCTGCAGTGCACTATTACTCAAAATGTCAGCTCCATTAACCTATCTAAACACTTGACTTTGGGCTTTGTTAACTGGATGGCAATATTACTTTGCATAATGCATCATAAAAGTGACATTTTGAAACTGCCCCGGCGAGAAAACAAAATGGTATTGTTCTGGTGATCTTTGTTTTTGTTCACCCTTTGAGGATCTCTTGCAGAATGCTAAATAAGGTATGAGTTTGACTGTAGATGGCAGCAGTCGGTATGTTTTTCCATGTAGTTTTCAAACTATAAACACCATTTAAATGTCACCAAAACTCAAAGCGTCAGCTTTATTAACACACATATCTTCTTGCACAATAATACATTTCTGAAAATGAGCTGTAAATATATGTGTGTATTTTTTGGATCAGCATGACATTTTCCAACAATACGTTTGTCATCATGTGGCCTACACTACATCACTATAGGCTCATACTGAGCGTGTTTACATTCACACTACTATCCGTGTTATCATCTATGTAACAGCTTGTAACCAGGATATGCTTCCTGAAGTTTTTTTATTGACAGGGAGTTAAAGAACATCAAGGCACGACTGTATGTCGACGATTAGTCACTGTTAATGGGGGGGGGGGTATTGCAAATTCTTCGTGTAGAGACATCTGCTCTGTGGCATCAAATGTGTCCTTGTCTTAACATGTCCACACAATCTTTAGGACTTTCATATATAGGTGGCGATGTGATATTGGTATGTACCTCCCTGATCCTTGGTCTGGTAAAAACACTCTGAACTGTCCAGCCTCTGAAGGCAGGTAGAGCTGTGGTGGAAGATGTCAATAAACAAACAACATTGCTTTATTATGTGGAACAGTCCATATGTGAAACTAAACTGCAAATCAGTTGTTTTGTACATTTAATTGATACGATTCGGGCCAGTGAAGACATTGCATTCTGGCTGCTGAATTGACAGCTGCTTCTGAGGACGCTGACAGCTGTGACGCAGTTTGGAGTTTCAGGTCTTGGATGAATTTGGGGAAAAAACAGCCTGTTCTCGTCTTGGCAGGCAGCATCGCCACTGACATCTCAGGCCTGGACAGACCATAAAGTGCAGCCCTGCAGTATAAAAAATCAGTCAGACACAGAATCTTAAGGTTTTTTAAAATGAACATCATTATTTTTGTAACTGTGACAATGACTGTGAGGAGTTTGTTTGATCATTGTATGCTGTAAATTAGCACAATTTGCTTGCAGACTTGCAGGCATGTTGTTTTCTATAATAACGCCTAACAGGCACTGCATGACATTTAGAATAAAGAACATGAGCAATGACCTGAGATTCTGGTATCGCATGAACAAAATATGCTCTGAGGACTTCTAAGCATGAACCATTACTGTTGTCTGGACAACATTTGGCCCAGCAGCCTCTTTGTGTATCTTGTTCTGTCCTACCTATGATTGATTACAATCGTCTGAGTCTGACCAGCCTATTAATCGATTCAGCAGTACCACTGAGTCTGATTTAAAGCATAAGGTTTTTATTTTTATTTATTTATTTTTGTTTTCCTGGATGGGTAATGCTACTGATTGTAAATCATGTTCAAACACAGCAAAGCTGCTCCTATAATCTGTGTGTGTGACATGGGGTTTAGCTGATGGAACATGATACAACTCTCATGGAGGTGCACGGGGTAACAAAAAGTTCCATTTTAAAGGCTTTTGCAGAATCAGGGATAGTCAATTAAATACATTTAGTGCCTAATCAATGCTAAGTGATTTATTAAATGACTCCAATTATCAATTGATCACCGTTAAACACTAAAAATCTTCAATTATTCCAGTGGAACAAATTATGTATTGACCCTGAAGTTGTCCCAATTTGGACAATGATTTTAATAGCTTTGTCCTACTGTCTTGTTTTATCACTTGATGGGAAATTGTCATAACAATGATTGATTAGTATGTAGGTGTAACTACCAAAAAGTACCAGGATGTTACATACACGCCATTTGCATATTGAAGTGTGTAAACCAGCCTGCTTTTCTGCCTATTCTTACCCACAGTCCTCCAAGCAGACACAAGACCGAAATGTCAGAATGAAATGCCATAAAATAAATATAGCACCAACCATTTTATTCGCAGTGTTTAAATTATATAAGAGGGTCAAACTCATACAATGGTATGAGGCCAGCTGTATGTACTTAAAGAAGGGAAATAAAACATAGGAGCATCAAGTGCCAGTTGCTACTTTTCTGACAGCTGATCAAATTGTGTAGAGTTGTAACCATGGTAACCAAGCACATTTTTAAGGAAATTTACATGCAATTGCAGTGAATTATATCGTGTCCATATAATTATGTCCATTAATTTCCCTTGTTTTCTCCATCGCACAGCTGTCTGCCACCTCCACATCCCGAGCTGCCTTCTTGCAGTGCCTTCGTTGGGGTATTTGGTGCCCATTCCAGGAGCCAGCTGAGTGGAAGGGGAAAGAGATACAACTTGTCCTGCAAGGGGGTGCAAAGCCAAACCCTCACAGAGTCATGGTCTACGGCGCAGAGATGCCTGCCAAAGCTCAGAGCTCTGCAGCCCTCTCAGCTCAAGGCACGGCTCAGGTAGCACAATGGCAGAGAGGAATGTCTTTGTCGCAGGAGTAAAATGGAAAGAATGCATTGAAATGTGTTTAGACGAGCTGCTTGTTTTTCAGCACTCACACACATGCATCCCTGAAGACCAAAAAAAATTCACATAGTTATTGTTTTTACTGTTGTGCCCTCAAGAGTAACTGCTTAAGTGAGCTTACATCATCCTTTAAAAAGATGCAAAAGTCCATTAAATTGCGACTCAACTTTTCACATCCTTTGCTGGGGCTTCAGTGTTTGGAAGTAACTATACTTCACTTCCACTCCTTTTTTCATTCATCCCAGCTGTGCAGAATCTGAAATTTTCTTTCTGTTTTTGTTCTGTTTTTTTTTTCTTTTTTTATCTGTCTCCTCTGAAGGAGGACTCAGAGGTGAAGGATATGATAACATTTTGGCTGTCATCCAGCCTGGAAAAGAAGGCAACCAGCCCGAAGGCATCTCTGAGGACAAAGCAGGAAGATGTGCCACAGCTGAGGAGATCACCTTCATCACCTTCACGGGGTAAGTATCAACATGTAATCCGTAATGGCTTTTTAAGCACACAGTAATTACCTTGGAATCGAATAGGAACACGCACATGCCAATAGGAGTGGCTTTGAAGGGATCCGCATATTTCTCTACACGCTCTAATGCTGCACCGCTAATTGTTTGTGTGTGCACCTCAAGTGTGCAGTAACACCCAGGTGTAATCAGCCCAAGTTCTAAGCATCAAGCATCAAACTGGCCCGTCCTCCCCCTTCGCCACCTCTGCGGTGTTATCTCAATGGCACCAGCTGCTCTTTGCATGATTAGCACACTTTGTGATTAGTGTCAGAAGGGAGTGAACTCAAAGTGCAAGGTGAAGACTTTGGCTGTCTGTTATGGCCTCTTGGTTTTGAACAAGCTTCACTTTGTGTGCTCATTTGGCATCAGGTGTAAGAGAGGGGCTTCACCTTGAATGAAGAGAGCTCACATCTAGTATTTTAAATATTTCAGTTCTTCAGTTTCTCTTTTTGTTTGTAGGCTAAACAGCTGAGCAGTTAGGGGGAACATACACAAATTGTAATAAACTGTTTCTTCCAGTGCAGCACGACAAACACACAAACTATAAGCTACTTCCCTTTTCTGTTACTTCCTATTTTACCATCATTTATTGTTTTCCTCCTATAGGAAAAAGAAATAATATTCAAGCATTTACGTTTGACTCTTCTTTCATTGCCTGCTAAAAATCTCATTGAAAAAACACACAAACATCAACTTACACATCTCTGCAGAGGGTACACAGCTCTGGTTGTTGTAGAGCGTCTTTAACTTAAAGCAAGATTTGTGAGATCAGAAGATCTTCCAAGACCTCAAGCTATAAATGTGTGACCAAAGAAAAATAGTTGGGATCAGTCATGCCCCATGACACCTACTGTCAGCTGTAGTTCTCTGTTGATACCAGAGGTCAGAGGAGACTAGAGGAACTGTAATAAGCACTGGTTCCAACAGAGATCTGCAGAAGGGAATGGTGGTGGATGTGGTGGATTCACACCATAAATCTGTAGCTAACAAATCTGCAGCAACTGTGTGATACTGCCTTATAAGGAATGTTTCTAGTATGTTGTTAGATGTATATAACATCAAGTATGAGGGTTCTGAGGATGAAAGGGTCCAAGCCAGTACTAGAAAGCTACATCTTACATAGTGGTCAGTAAAAGTGATTGTTCTGTGGTAACAAAGCATCTTTTTGGGTTTACAGTCATTAAATAATTTACATTTAACCAAAATGTGTAAGTATACTGCAGTGATTTTGAACACTGTGATCTCACATTGATCAAATCTGAACATTCAGCACAGAATCTCTTCTTGAGACAGACTTCACATCTCCCAGTAAAATATATATGTAATTATTTTTGGTATATTGAAATATGACAGCCCACCATGTCCTCCTGTCAGTGTTCCCTAGTGTTCCATAAACAAGCTTAACATAAGATTAGATGTCAGACTGACCTACATGAAACCCTGTGACAAGCTCTGCTCCCTGCTGCTGTATTGGATGAGCTTTAGTTTTTAGCCATGTGTAACCAGCACATTCTTTGCTTTCTAAGAGTGCAGTGATTAGAATGCAAAACTGACCCTGTGTTTTTTTGTGTTTTTGTGGCGGGGGGTGTTTATGCTTATGCAGGATTTATTTACTGGGGGTTGTCCCCCCCCCCCCCCCCCCCCCCCCCACCACACACACGCACTTTAAAGCGACCTCCCGCTGAAACAAAGTTCTGATTAAATATTCCCCCATCCTGCACAGCAGCCAAAGATAAATGACGTGCCTCAGCTTGCACGGCTCATCCGAACCCAAACCGCTGATTTGCTCTTGTGAATTGATTAAAAGTGTAGTAAACAACACTATATACAGCCACTCAATCCAAGTGGAGTGGACCCTGGTCGTTCACTCGATGATTTCCTCCCTAATGATGCTGTTAAGTTATCTTGGAGGAGAAGAATAGCGCTGATCAGAGCTTAATTCATGGCTGTGTAGTTTTTGGCAACATCTATTAATGACATTTTAATCAAGTGTCCTCTGAGGCTTTTTTTTTCAAGAAGTCTGAATGATTTAGACTAATGTTCAAGAGGAGAATGATACCATTGTTTGAGTTCAGCACGTTAATCATCCTTATCTTTGTTTGAGCATGGTGCTAATGACACCTGCTTCCTGGCCAGTGTGAAATTTGCGCCTTTGTTGCATGGATGTGTGTGAAAAAGCTGCTTTTTATTTGTCAGGATGAAGAAAATTACCTTTTTGGAATGAACCTCTAACTTATTCATGATAGACATCCATATGACCTCCAGAGCAGAAATTCTACTCATGTCCATACATTTTTATTAATCTATAATTTACAATCCCTTGTTGTTTATACATGCATCACACACCAGTTTCTGCTCCTAATGATACGCTGAGAGGAAGAAAATATGGAGAACATCCCGCTGTTTTGACAGAGACTCTAATGATGTATCATCTTTACATATTCATATTTACATAAGTCTCCCTCGTCCCTGCTCGTATAGGTGCTTGTACATCTGGTCAGCTGTCCAAAAAAAGAGAGGCCTCAATAAACATCCAGCTACACATCAGCATGGCTAACGAGGTGTAACATGTTCACCGCGGGCTCGAGGAGTAAAACAGTGAGAAAGCCCTAAAAAACAAAATGGCTGCCAGGGGAAAGTGGGGGGTGGAATGCCAGAGCACATTTGTGACAGAGAGCCAGCCAGTCCGGCACTGTGTCCACTCTGTGTGCATGTTGTCTGAACAGATGGGCGCTACAGTAAGACACCCCAGGCAACCGAAGCAAGTTTCCAAAAGGCCAGTCAAGCCCAGCACAGAGAGTGAGGAAGAGTGGGGGAGAGGAGGACAAAGAGATGTTGGAAAGTATCACCATGGCTACAGACCAAAGATCTCAGGGAGCATTGTTAGACTTTAAACTCAGCGTGACATCTAAATCTGTGTGAAATTGGATAGATTTGTTACGTTTGTAAGTAGTTGTTGTGTTGCAGTGCAGCAGTATATCCTCACCGCGCATCCAATCAACAGAATTAGAAAAGATGACGTTTTACAGTCAGCTTCCATTTCCTCTCACAAACTAATATTCCATTCAATGCGTAACCAAACTACAAAATTAGCTGTGCTGCCAGGTGTGCAGAACATGTGGAGGATATTACAGAGGTGTAAAATGAGCCTGATAAAGACAGGAGATGTATACAGTAGTCAACTAAAATCAAAGGCACACTTGTATAAGAATGGGCTATATAGATGGACTGTATTGATTTTTTTTTTTGCATGTCTTTTTCAGGTCGACAACCACTTACACCTACCTCCCCTCCAGAATCTCCTCAAGGCCCCGGGGTAAGGCTCCCAGTCTTCTGTTGTATTTTACTTCAAATATGTCTGTGTTTGAACTGCACAGGGCTTTCAGAATGCACTATTGCATTCATTGATATCTGATACGCTGATACTCTTCTACTCCTTTAGCCAGTTGTCAATGAACATCAAGACTTTCTTGAATGTCAGTACAGAGCTGTCACAGGCAGGCAGCATCTATGTTAGCTCATTTCTGACAGTTGAAAAACTTGCCAACGTAATGACATCGTTTCATTGATGTGTTAGCAAGGAGCGCTAGTTGCGATGGAAATTCTGAAAATGATGGATGAGAATGCTCGGAGGTCTTAACACTCTTGCACTGCCACCCTGAAAGACAGACAGATAAGATGCTATCTGGAAACTATGACAAGGTTGAACAGTTAGTCCCGAGGATGATATCACCTCACATGTGACGTGAAGTAACCAGACACTGACCTTCGTACAATCTTGTCCAACCGCCTAAAGAAGGAATATTGAAAATTCCCTCACATCAGTCTGTGTCAACCTATCCGCTGATGTCTCAACGTCTCAGGGTTTTGTTGATGATATTGTGTGTAGTGGGCACACTACACACAATATCAAGTGTGTAAGTGTACTGCCCTCTCTCCCTTTGCGACAGACTCACAGAGGCATAGGCTGTGATTCTTTGATCTTTGTCCTTGGTTCTTCATAGTGAATTTTTTTCCGTTTTCAGTTAAAAGCTTGGTATCATAGTGGGGCTATAAGAAGAGGGCGCTCAAGATTTTTATAGCTTCTGTGTTGAGGAAATTTCTTGTTTCCCTTTGTTTTGCATAGATGAAAACCACAGACTGTATATAGAAATGGACAAACCTCACCTTTAGATTTGCCATCTTGTTCGTTCCTGAAGTTAATAAATATGTGCAAAATGATGGATCTGAGGTCACGTATGCAGGCAGCTCACAATCTGAGATCACATAACCTTCTTAATTAAGTAGTAACATACGTAGAGAAGATTGAAGCAAGGCGTCTGGACTTGTAGGGTTTTCTAGAAGACGTTTCGCTGCTCATCCAAGCAGCTTCATCAGTTCTAACTGTTTGGTGGGGAAACATGGTTTATATGTGGTTACAGACCTCAGTGGGTGGGTCTGGGTAAAACTTTAAAAAAAAACTTACAAACAATAGCACTAAATGTTTCCATACTTACCTGTGATGTTCTGGCTGACTGGGCCAGGTGAGTCTAACGACTGGCTAACGACTATGAAACTGCCGGAGGGGGACTGATTGACAGCCCTTTGTTCTTACTGTGAGTATGTGTAAACTTCCTGGGAATGGATGGAATCACTGCATTGTATGTGGTAGAAAGATGATGTCTGAGGCCACCACCTCTGTTAAGGGAAGGTTTTTCCAGTTTAACATAGATGGCTTCCTTAACTCCTCTTTCATACCACCTTTCCTCCCTGTCTAAAATGTGAACGTTGTTGTCCTCAAAGGAGTGTCCTTTGTCTTTGAGGTGGAGGTGAACAGCTGAGTCTTGTCCTGAAGAGGTGGCTCTCCTGTGCTGAGCCATTCTTCTGTGGAGTGGTTGTTTAGTTTCTCCAATGTACAGATCAGAGCATTCCTCACTGCACTGGACTGCCTATATCACATTGCTGTGTTTCTCCCTGGGAATCTTATCCTTCGGGTGAACCAGTCTCTGTCTCAGTGTTGTCATAGGTTTGAAATGGACCGGGATGTCATGGTTGTTGAAGATCCTGCGGAGTTTCTCTGATACTCCTGACACATATGGAATGGAGATGTTCTTTCTCCGCCTGGTGTTGTCCTTCTTCTTGTTGTTGGGGGGTCTTGTTTTTGTGGCTTTGATGAGTGCCCACTTCGGGTAGCCACATGTTTGCAGGGCCTTCCTGATGTGGTGTTGCTCCTTCTTCTTCCCCTCTGAGCTGGTGGGTACAGTTTGTGCTCTGTGCTGCAGGGTCCTGATGACTCCAAGTTTGTGTTCCAGTGGGTGGTGTGAATCAAACAACAGGTACTGGTCCGTGTGTGTGGGTTTCCTGTACACTTCCACATTGAGGCTCCTGTCCTCCTCAATATGTACTGTGCAGTCCAAGAAGGCCAGATTGTTGTCCTTGGTGTCCTCGCGAGTGAACTTGATGTTATTATCCACTGCGTTGATGTGTTCTGTGAACCGTTCCACTTCGTTAGTCTTGATTTTGACCCAGGTGTCATCCACATATCTAAACCAGTGGGTGGGGGTGGTTCCAGGATAGGAACTCAGGGCTCTTCTCTCCACTTCTTCCATGTAGAGGTTGGCCACAATAGGAGACACAGGTGATCCCATCGCACAGCCGTGCTTCTGTCTGTAAAAGTTCCCATTGTACTGGAAATAAGTGGTGGTCAGGCAGAGGTCCAGCAGGTCACAGATGTGGTCTGGCGTTAGGTTGGTTCTCTCCTTGAGTGTGCTGTCTTGTGTGAGGCAAGTCCTTACCATCTCTGTGGCTTCTGGTGTAGGGATGCAGGTGAACAAGGAGGTGACATCAAATGAGACCATGGTGTCATCTGGGTCCATTTGGATCTTCTCCACCTTGTTCACAAAGTCCTGCGAGTTGTGAATGTGATGTGGTGTGTCACCTACCAGTGGTGTCAGGAGTTCAGCCAAGTGCTTAGCCACGTTGTATGTGACTGAGTTTGTGCTGCTGACGATGGGTCTGAGGGGGACTCCTTCCTTGTGTATCTTGGGGAGTCCATACAGGCGTGGAGTGGCTTCCCCCGGATACAGTCGAAAATAGAGCTTGCGGTTGATGATTTGGTCCTTCTCCAGTTTTTGTAGGTAGCTGACTAGTTTCTTCTTGTAGTTTCCGGTGGGGTCCCTCTTCAGTGTCTCATATGTGGCTGTGTCACTGAGGAGTTCTGTCACTTTGGCGTGGTAGTCCTGTGTGTTGAGCACCACTGTGCATCTTCCTTTGTCTGCTGATAAGATGGTGATGTCCCGGTCCTTTTGTAATGCAATCAGGGCCTTCCTTTCGTCACTGGAGAGGTTGGATGGCGGTGCTTTAGCAGTGGAGAGTGTGGCTGTGACCTTCAAGCGGAGTTGCTCAGCTTCTGTGTCTGTCAGGTTGTTGTTCTTGATGGCTGACTCTGTGGCTGTGATGAGGTCCACCACTGGAATCTGCTCTGGCGAGATGGCAAAGTTGAGTCCTTTGGCCAACACGTCTTTTTCCGGCTGGCTCAGTTGTCTGTCTGAAAGGTTCTTTACCCATTTGTCCTGGGTGTCCTGCTGTGGCAGTGAGTGGTCTTCCCTCCTCCATGTGTGAAGGTTAGCTGTATTTTTAACAGAGAAAACAGTTTTCAATTTATGGAATTTGCGTTTTTGTCGTTCCTTACCCCTGGTGTGCTGTGCCGTCTGGACTTTTTCAGTCAGTTTGATGACTTCATCCATGACTTCGCTGGGTAGGAGGGTGGCCAGCGAAGTCATGGATGAAGTCATCAAACTGACTGAAAAAGTCCAGACGGCACAGCACACCAGGGGTAAGGAACGACAAAAACGCAAATTCCATAAATTGAAAACTGTTTTCTCTGTTAAAAATACAGCTAACCTTCACACATGGAGGAGGGAAGACCACTCACTGCCACAGCAGGACACCCAGGACAAATGGGTAAAGAACCTTTCAGACAGACAACTGAGCCAGCCGGAAAAAGACGTGTTGGCCAAAGGACTCAACTTTGCCATCTCGCCAGAGCAGATTCCAGTGGTGGACCTCATCACAGCCACAGAGTCAGCCATCAAGAACAACAACCTGACAGACACAGAAGCTGAGCAACTCCGCTTGAAGGTCACAGCCACACTCTCCACTGCTAAAGCACCGCCATCCAACCTCTCCAGTGACGAAAGGAAGGCCCTGATTGCATTACAAAAGGACCGGGACATCACCATCTTATCAGCAGACAAAGGAAGATGCACAGTGGTGCTCAACACACAGGACTACCACGCCAAAGTGACAGAACTCCTCAGTGACACAGCCACATATGAGACACTGAAGAGGGACCCCACCGGAAACTACAAGAAGAAACTAGTCAGCTACCTACAAAAACTGGAGAAGGACCAAATCATCAACCGCAAGCTCTATTTTCGACTGTATCCGGGGGAAGCCACTCCACGCCTGTATGGACTCCCCAAGATACACAAGGAAGGAGTCCCCCTCAGACCCATCGTCAGCAGCACAAACTCAGTCACATACAACGTGGCTAAGCACTTGGCTGAACTCCTGACACCACTGGTAGGTGACACACCACATCACATTCACAACTCGCAGGACTTTGTGAACAAGGTGGAGAAGATCCAAATGGACCCAGATGACACCATGGTCTCATTTGATGTCACCTCCTTGTTCACCTGCATCCCTACACCAGAAGCCACAGAGATGGTAAGGACTTGCCTCACACAAGACAGCACACTCAAGGAGAGAACCAACCTAACGCCAGACCACATCTGTGACCTGCTGGACCTCTGCCTGACCACCACTTATTTCCAGTACAATGGGAACTTTTACAGACAGAAGCACGGCTGTGCGATGGGATCACCTGTGTCTCCTATTGTGGCCAACCTCTACATGGAAGAAGTGGAGAGAAGAGCCCTGAGTTCCTATCCTGGAACCACCCCCACCCACTGGTTTAGATATGTGGATGACACCTGGGTCAAAATCAAGACTAACGAAGTGGAACGGTTCACAGAACACATCAACGCAGTGGATAATAACATCAAGTTCACTCGCGAGGACACCAAGGACAACAATCTGGCCTTCTTGGACTGCACAGTACATATTGAGGAGGACAGGAGCCTCAATGTGGAAGTGTACAGGAAACCCACACACACGGACCAGTACCTGTTGTTTGATTCACACCACCCACTGGAACACAAACTTGGAGTCATCAGGACCCTGCAGCACAGAGCACAAACTGTACCCACCAGCTCAGAGGGGAAGAAGAAGGAGCAACACCACATCAGGAAGGCCCTGCAAACATGTGGCTACCCGAAGTGGGCACTCATCAAAGCCACAAAAACAAGACCCCCCAACAACAAGAAGAAGGACAACACCAGGCGGAGAAAGAACATCTCCATTCCATATGTGTCAGGAGTATCAGAGAAACTCCGCAGGATCTTCAACAACCATGACATCCCGGTCCATTTCAAACCTATGACAACACTGAGACAGAGACTGGTTCACCCGAAGGATAAGATTCCCAGGGAGAAACACAGCAATGTGATATATGCAGTCCAGTGCAGTGAGGAATGCTCTGATCTGTACATTGGAGAAACTAAACAACCACTCCACAGAAGAATGGCTCAGCACAGGAGAGCCACCTCTTCAGGACAAGACTCAGCTGTTCACCTCCACCTCAAAGACAAAGGACACTCCTTTGAGGACAACAACGTTCACATTTTAGACAGGGAGGAAAGGTGGTATGAAAGAGGAGTTAAGGAAGCCATCTATGTTAAACTGGAAAAACCTTCCCTTAACAGAGGTGGTGGCCTCAGACATCATCTTTCTACCACATACAATGCAGTGATTCCATCCATTCCCAGGAAGTTTACACATACTCACAGTAAGAACAAAGGGCTGTCAATCAGTCCCCCTCCGGCAGTTTCATAGTCGTTAGCCAGTCGTTAGACTCACCTGGCCCAGTCAGCCAGAACATCACAGGTAAGTATGGAAACATTTAGTGCTATTGTTTGTAAGTTTTTTTTTAAAGTTTTACCCAGACCCACCCACTGAGGTCTGTAACCACATATAAACCATGTTTCCCCACCAAACAGTTAGAACTGATGAAGCTGCTTGGATGAGCAGCGAAACGTCTTCTAGAAAACCCTACAAGTCCAGACGCCTTGCTTCAATCTTCTCTACGTATGATGATGACCTGGATGACTGAGAATCTTCATCAACAATTAAGTAGTAACCTCAGTGTAATTTTAATGGGCAGCTATGTGAAAAAAATAACAGCTTTCTGTAGCAACAAAATGATAAAGTTGCTCAACTGTGGGTCAACTTCCTCCGTAGGCTTTTCTTACAGAGCAAAGAAACATGATAAATGTGCTTGTCTGTACTACCTCCAGCAGCCCCTTGCACATTGGCACAGCCCCATCCTTGTTCCATCTGCAAGGATCATAAATCTTTACAAACACTCACAATTTTGTCAACACATTTTACAGGTGAGCCTATAAATTAGGAAGCCTAATTGAAGAATGCATATTTATCTTTATGCTTTTTCGGTCTTTTATTGGGTATATCAAAACATACTGCTACCCTGCAGACACACTGGATGCAGCTGGGTTGTCAAAGGAAAGATGGAAGCATGTGGGTGAAAGATTACAAAATGTCTGCGCGTGTCAATCATTGAATACTTAAATAAACACTGAAACCACACAGGTAATGCTTATGATGATAATCACACCTAGTTGCATTCAATCAGATGAAATGTCACATTAACATTAAAGGCTTCACACAGGAGACTCATATACTGGTGATCAATTCTACACTAACTCTACAGCCTGTTTAATGGCTCTATAATTGTGTATTCGTGACACGAGCTTTGAATCATAGAATAAGATACCAACACTAACCGTATGAGGCGCATACCGACACTGTGTGGATAGTATGTGTATTCGTCCTGGCTGAACTAAGTCGGGCGTAGCCATCATCCCTCAGCCTGAGTGGAAGTGCCAGTGGAGAGACTGGAAGTAGTGATAGATGGTGCTCTCTCTCACTCAGGATGAGGCCACAGACGCACACACACACACACACAGTGTAACATAGATCCACAGAGCGGAGGAGGGAGGAGAGAGATCAGCTCTGTTTCAGCGTTGGCCCTCCTGAGCCAAAATGAGTCTGTATTGTCGACTCATTTTAAATTGAACCGGCAGGGGCCGAGAGCCGTGGGAGCGCTGCACCCATGAACTCTACAAATCGACCCTCATTTTGATTAGGCAGCAAGGGCGGTGGAAGCCTACAAGTGGGCAGCTCCCAGTGGCTGAGAGGAGACGACCGTGAGCATACTTGGGCAGCTCTTCGGGGAAGACATTAAAGAAGCTGGGGCTTAATGGGATATACAGTGCAGCCAACAATCAACAGTTTGTTCCCAATAGCAAACAGGCCAAATTAATATGTGTGTTTTTGTTTGAACATATGTGACAATCCTGGTTGTTTTTTACTGTAAATCTTTACTATATTTCCACGTTTTAGAGGCCAAAGTTCACCTGCATTTTCCCTAAAGGAGCAATTAACTTTGCTCCAGAAGGGAAGTGGAAACATAAGACGGGGAAAATGGTAAATTTAAAAAAAAATAAAAATCAGTGACCATGTTGGCCACAAGTAGCAATTATAGGATAACAGAACATTGTATTTAAAAACATCATCATTAGGCATCCTTTGTAAGACCTCCAGCCTTAAGACTGGAGGCAGAAATCTGAGCAAAGGTGCTGCGTATAAAGTTTATTTTACATATTTAAAATGCACTAATTAGAAGCTTTTTTAAGCCTCGTATATATATGTTTTTTTCCCCTGATATGCAAAAGCAGCACAACACAGTTGATAAAGTTTACTAACTAGCTGTTAAAATTCGTCTCAAAGAATCAGAGTAAATGCACCTGCCTGTTTTTACATATCCTTGAGTAAATAATGATGTAGAGCAAGCAGTCATTAGTGCCCTGGCTGCTAAGTGTGCAGATCAGATATTCATCTTATGGCCATCCAGGATTCTACAGAAAGAAACGAACCAGTGAAAAAAAACATGCGTGTGAAGCCGTGCCACTGCTGTTGGCAGCCACCCTACAATTCATCTCGAGCTGCTGCGAAGGAGTCACAGATACAGTCCCTCTGTCTCTGCCACCCCTTTCAAACATACTGATATAAAAATATACTTCTTCAGTGCTACAGTGATTTTCCCTGTTCAACAAATCTTTCTTTTCCTCTTCAACATGGCTGTCAAGTGCTGATTAGTCAATGGCATCCTTCTCTGTAAACAAGCTGTATGCTCCAGCTCCGTCTGAAGGCATTGTTGGATCTGACAGCTTTCCCTTGCTTGTATAAATTATTGATCCTCGACACTCTTCGGTTTGCTGCGGTGCAGAATACTAAAGATCCTGGTGGTATTTATAGCAGACATTTGGGAGAGCAGCTGAGTTTGTTTGCCTCTGTTGATGATGATTTCTCTCATCAGGCCACGGTCATGTTTTGGAGGGGTTGTGCTCCTGCTCTGTTGACCCAGGTGGTCGTGCATTCCGCGGGCCGAAGGTGAAGCCGTGTTTCCCTTTGTAGCAGGCAGAGGGCTCGGTTGGCAGCTGGCACGGGCTGAGTCAGATCTCATTTTTGCAGCCCTCCTTCACAGAGAGTTGGTGTCTCATGCTTGTACCCAGTGAAAATAATATCCAGGTTTTCTCTGCTATGTTTAGTGTATGATTCTATTTTAGCGCAGCTGTAAAAGAGAAGTCAAAGTATAACTATCTCTGTGTAGCTGATACTAAAGGACTGAAGTAAACAACAAGGTGTATATGATTATCAATTGGAGCTATGTAGAGATACATTTTTGTGTCTAAGCGTAAGTGGATTTCTTTGAAATCATAATTTCTGTTGATGTTATAGTGCTAATCTGTTTAATAAATTTGCTAGCACTCATCTATGGACACTACTTATTGGCATGGCCACCCAGTGTGTAATGCTGGGGAGCAGCATGACCCCTGCTTTCCTTGTGGACATGTAATCTTATCCAGACCAAAAACTAATTTCTGGGGCTGAGAAATAAAAAAAAGTTCCTCATTAATGTACACACAGCACCCCATATTGACAGAAAAAACACAGAATTGTTGATTTGATTTTTGCAGATTTATTAAAAAAGAGAGAAAGAGAAAGTTAAATATGACATGGTCCTAAGTATTCAGAGCCTTTGCTCAGTATTAAGTAGAAGCACCCTTTTGATCTAATACAGCCATGAGTTTTTTTGGGAAAGACACAAGTTTTTAACACCTGGATTCTGGGATCCTCTGCCATTCCTCCTTGCAGATTCTGTCAGGTTGGATGGTAAACGTTGGTGGACAGACATTTCCGCTTAGAATTAGGGCTAAAAAGTTCTATCTCGGTCTCATTAGACCACAGAATCTTGGAGTCCTTCAGGTGTTTTTTAGCAAACTCCATGGCTTTCAGGTGTCTTGCACTAAGAGGCTTCTGTCGTCATCACTGCAGCCCCTTGTGGAGGGCTGCAGTGATGGTTGACCTTCTACAACTTTCTCCCATCTCCTGACTTCATCTCTGGAGCTCAGCCACAGTGATCTTTGGGTTCTTCTTCACCTCTCTCACCAAGGCTCTTCTCCCCCGATAGCTCAGTTTGGCTGGACGGCCAGCCCTAGTAAGGGTTCTGGTCGTCCCAAACTTCTTAGGAACCTTAAGTGCAGCAGCAATGTTTTTGAAACCTTGGCCAGATCTGTGCCACAATTCTGTCTCTGAGCTCTTTGACCTTTGACCTCATGCTTCTTATTGGCTCTAACATGCACTGTGAGCTGTGAGGTCTTCTACAGACAGGTGTGTGTCTTTCCTAATCTAGTCCAATCAGTATCATCAAACACAGCTGGACTCAGATGAAGGTGTAGAACCATCTGAAGGATGACGAGCCAACGAGCCAACTCTAGATGTTCCGCTATTTCCTGTCTCCCCCCATGCCCTTCTCCACCCACCTTTACACACCTGTTCTTCCATTGCCACTAATTAAACCAATCAAGTTTCTCACTCCATCAGTTTTTATCTTGCTATTTTGTTCCAATCACTACTTGTTGTATCTTCGTATGTAGCTGTTGGGTTATTCATTATTGAACTGTTATTGTCTTTCATCACACACTCTGTACACCAGTCCTGACTCACTGGTTTGTATAAGAGCAGAATTAAAGTTGTGTACGTGAGTAGTAACAAAATTATAAGCATGACTTGCTTGTGAGAACTGTGTAACTGTGTTTGAGCTGCTGTGTCGGCTCTCTTTTGGCAAGCAGAGTCTTGTCAGTGTAAACTCACACTAGAGATACCTCTTTACATAGACTTTCAAACATTTTTTGATGTCCGATGTCCATCACCATCTTGGCACCTGACTGTACCCTAAATCCTGGCTAAGACTATTAAAACACCCCTAAAAATCATAAAAAAGTGGACAAAACTGCCCAAATCCTTAAACTGGCCAAACTGGTATCTGCTCATTTGTGGAACTGCAGTTTTTGACACTTCAACTGTGGACAACAACACTGCTCATTTTTAGTCATATTTATTTACCTAAAATGAGTTCAACTGAAAGCTCTGACAAGTTATATTTGCATGTTCTGAATATTCAAAGATCGTTTCCTTTGTGGACTTGGAGGGTTGTACCCTGTTACTGAAGTGCAGGCTGTTAAAACAGCTAGATACGTTTTACCCAGTATTCAGACACATAGATCTGATTCTTCTTTGAGGAATACGTGCCTGTACTTTTTCACTGTTGATCTTCAAACTTGGCTTCTGTTTAAACCTTTTGTCATCAGTTGACTTCCATAATCCCTATTTACACACACACACACACACACACACACACACACACACACACACACTATATACACACATGTAGGTTCACCAAACCCAGAATGTGAACAGATGATCTATTTGGCTGTCAGGGCAAACAGGCTGAGTTCAGAACATTGGCAGCCACAGCAATGCCACTACTAATTGCCTTGCTCTACGTATTCTCCTGGTGTGTGATTCTCTCATGCAGAGTGTATCTGGTGTCTTTCACACCCTCTGTGTGCAGAACTGGGTGACTCAGTGTGGGTGATCACATGCATGTGTGTGTAAAATGTGATTTGGCTCAGAGGTGCTTGCACGGATTGACTTGTGACTGGCAGTCCACTTGCCTGTGACGGTTTGGGAACATTTTGAATTGTGAGAACATTTTGACCAATCCTAACAGCTGAAACAGCTCACTTTAGGGTCGAGCCTACACCTAGCCGGCTCTCTTACTGAGAGTAAGATTATGAAGATTTCTGTGCAGTTTAAATACCTCTGGGCAGCAATCAGCCCTTGAGTATCTCAGTTTTGTCAGAAATACACAGAAGAGCAACTGATGCTTATGTTTAGAGTGCAGTCAAAGCAGCACATGCTGTTTCAATAAACAAATCTGCCTTTTTACCATCATGCCATGAGGAATTGATTTCATTTGATTTCATGCTGCATGCTGCACACACAAGAGGGCATGGTAATGTTTACTGAGAGGTGTGCAGCCTGTCACCTGCAGCTCTTCATCAAACAAACTACTCCTCCATCACTCTCCTTAAAAACTGACCTGGTGGTGGTATTTAAATTTACATTTACACACCGTCTGGTGCCATGCAGAAGTGTAGAGAACCTCTCTGAAACTAGGATCTTCTTGTTTGTGAGCAATCGTTATATTGCTAAGCAACAAGTTACAAAACAGCTGAATCTAGGCCACTTGCACATTTTCAGAGGAAAGAAAGGTGCAAACATTAGTACTCTGATGCAACATTTTTTGGTATATTTCAGCACTCCCTGTGCCTATTGAGAAGTAGCAACTTTTAGTACAAAAGTTAGGGTCAGCTTAATCTCATCAGTCTCACCAACCTGCAGCTGGATGAGTCATTACAAAGTAATGCTCCTAAATTTCCAATTCTGCTGCACATCCCAGTGTTTCCAAGGAGACCTGATCTGTGCAGAAATGTGTATAAAACACCTCACAGAGCATCTGTGATGCTTCCATAGGAGAAACTGTCAAATCCTCTGTTATATATACATTTTTGAGCTCCATTCAGTTCAATTCCTCACAAACATGTCATAACTAATGGGATGTGTGCTCATCAGTGGGTGAGGGAGCATCCCCTGTTTCGGAGCTCTGAGAGCCATTTGTTTTAGCAGTTTCAACAAGAGCCACTAATATACATTAAAGACACAGTTATTGAAGAAGACAGCAAAAGATAACAGCTTTCCCAAATTACATGGAAGTCACACAGTCCTGATTCTGCTGTCATTTCCTTGTTAAAAAATGACACTATATGTTTAGCATGTCGGCTTTGACTGTGCTCACCACCAGACAGAAACAGAAATTAGAAAAGTTAAATCTAACATGGAAAACAACTGTGGTGACAGACGTTTTAACAGACAGACAAACAAGCAACACTTTAAGAAATAATTGGGGTGGAGAACATTGGCTAAGCAGCCCATATACAAATCTAATAAATGACATACAGAATAACATGTTAAAACCAAGCGGCAACCTCAGGGGCTCAGACCTGAAGCCCATGAAGTGTCAAAACTTGTAGTTCATGCCACAACCACTGGTGGCTGGCTCCAGAAGAGTCATTTCCCATAGACTCCCATGTTAAAATGGCCGACTTCACAGCATAAAAAAACATGTTTACAGCCTGGTACAAAAAACCACTCTGGTCTCTAATGATCCCTTCTAGTTTCAGTTTTAATTAATTAATTATAGTTACTGCTTTGAGTGACAGGTGGTTGCTGTATCACAGCACGAGGTTACTGCTTCAATCCTCTTTCTCTGTATTTTTAGTTTTGGCAGACTGTGATATTGCCAACATGGCGGCGGTTGGAGCGCCCCGGAGCCTTCCACTGAGCCTCAAAACAGCTCTTACAAAACAAACGGGTGACATCACAGAAGCTCTGCCCATAGTTTTTACTGTCAATGGTTAAAACATGCCCCCTAGTGGCTGGTTACAACATATTTGACCTCTACTGCACAGACTCCGAGATTTCTTGTTCTTGTAAATGAGTTTTGAATCACATTTGTATGATGGGTAGAGCCGCCTCATCCATCTTTATATACAGTGTATGACCACACCTCTTTATGTTAAAGGAGGAGCCATAGGTTCTAGTATTTTTTTTCTAAATGACTTTCACATTTGTAGCTTTAATGACAACGGTTGAGCTTTCTTTAGCTTTATTTAACCAAAACTGATTTAATATCCAGAAAGTATAAAGTTACATAGACGGTATGATTGAGACCAAATCACATTTCTTGTCTGACTCGACTGTATCAGTGATGTGCTTCTCGAAGTAGCTAAGAGTAGATCTGCTGCAGTTTTGCTTAGACATCTATTAGATTAGACTTTGTGACACCTCGTCTTTGGTGCCTCCCTGTGGAGAGTCATCTCACCTCAGACAGAAGCTCCGGGGCAGACTCACTCTCTCCACAGATGTAAGACCCCCAGGATTAGTTTGAGGTGGAGTATTTCTGTACGTACTTTACTGCCAGTGCCAATTAAAACTGGATAAATAACGCTGGGATGATCACAATCTCATAAATTAATATCAAATTAATAAGTGTTCAAGTTTAATTTCAGATAAATAAATAGTGCTGCAGGCTGTGGGAAATAACTGAACCATCCCCTTTAAGTCTAGAATAATCTTCCCTGTGTTTACCATAGAGTGCAGGTGGAGTGCCATACTGTCATGCACAAGTCTCTATATCAGTTGTGATGAATATGTTTGCATCCCAAATCCTTAAGACAACAGTAAACAACAACACAAACTCAACTCTGAACATTCTCTTTGCTCCATATGTCTTCAGAAGCAGCAGTTTGGAATTGGACCTGCTGGAGGATGACAACTTTAAAAGATTGTGGGTGGGAAAGCGGGTGGAGTTGAAAAGGGCTTATAAGTGCCAAAGCAGTGTAATGAGCTGTTGTTGTCATCAGAGACAGTGCGTGTGTGTGTGTGTGTCTCTCTCTGGCGTAAAGTATATTCCTTAGCCCTCTTGTTCATAATCATAATAATAACAGCGAATCATTTGCATTGTTTCTCTGCAGCTCTCACTGTCTCAGCTGGCAGCTACTTCACGCTACCCGACCATCAGCCACTCCAGCTCAGCGTTGCCGTGGCAACAGTCATTTCCTTCTCTGCTCCATCCTTCCCCGTTGGCATCGGCCCACCAGCTGTCACATGTCGTAAGATTTCCACCCCCGTTTGCTCACACTCACACACACACTCACACACACACACACACACAGTCTTGTATTCATACTTCTTGCACGCATTGAAAGAAAATACACAAGCATTAAGAAAAAAAAAGAGGACAAGGATACATTTACAAGGTTCACATTCAAACATAAAAACACACAACATGCTATGTAACACTTAATACATCCCCAAGGATATGCAGGCAGATATTTATAAAGAGTTCAAAGACACGCTCACCTGTGCAGCATTCAGCTCCTACCTCACACACACGCACATACAGCCCCTAAACTGAACACCAGCCCGGTACACTCTTTGTCTTTGGAGCTGCTGGAGGTGCTGAAGCTGCTTTTTTTCATCTTTCTAATCAAAAGAAACATTATTCTTTCACTTGACTTTTCAATGCTTTCTACACAGGCTGCTTCCTTTTTCTTCTGTATCCTGTATAACCTCATGTGTTACCTTCTATGCCTTGTCTAGATCAACTTTTGTTCATTATTTTGACTATTAGCTGCCTATGGTGTAAATAAAATGTATTTTTTGTAATAATTTAGCAGATTGCCTTTAAACCGCTTCCACAGAAATGTACATTTCTTGTAGCGAATGCTGTTTAACACAGCTTTTGCCTGATTTAATCCACATTCATCCCACTGAAGTAGCATGAAGGTGATAATAGAAATTACATCTGACTCTGGTAACAAGCTTATGCATCTGAGCATCCTATCATTGCAGCCAGGGGATACACTGCAGAAAAAAGTGGAATTCAGCTGTACTCCTCTGATTTTAATAACTCTGCTGAATAATTTCCTGATATGATGCAGGCGTCACCTGTTCCTCTCTCTTGTAGGTGTAGAATTGGCTGGCAGAGTCATTTTGCTTTTGAATGCAGCCTTTGCTAAATAAGAGCATGTTCACCCACTAAGATGCATATATTTGGGAATCAGCACACTGGTTTAAAAAAAAAAAAAGTCTTACAGAATGGTGAGAAAATCATAACACTGTAATCCTGGGATTAACCCTGAATCTTTTTTGTGCTTATCAAAATCAGTTTTCACACTCTTATATGATGTATACTATACCTCTTTGATGTAGGGAAAACAACAACAAAAAAAAACACCGCTGGTGTTTGGAAAGTATGGGGATTTGTTTGGCTGCAGTTCAGTCACATGCTGAAACTGGTGAGCACGTGTTTTTTTTTTCCTTAGGAATCATCACAAAGTAGCAATAAAAATAGCAATAAAGATTTCATATGGGGATCGTAGCATTCACAGTTTCCTCAATGCATTATTGAACTTACAGAGCAGTTTGTCATGTGCACAAGGACACACAGGATATACAGTGGTGCTTGTTTTTACACTGTTCGCCAAGGACTTCCAACTTTCAGATCTTAACTATTAACCATGGTCATTTTATCTATGTATAAAAGTCAGGATTCCTATGACTTACCTATGACTATGACTTAAAATGGAAAAAGCTTATAGTAGATCCATATGATGATGTTATAGTGCAGTCGGATCATGGGCCAGCTGAACAACCTGCTTTGGAGAGGCCGACCTAGCGACACGGAGCTTCTTTCTGGTTGTGATGCAACTGACAGCAATCAGTTCAGCTGGATTCCAGACATGATGAAGAATGTTTGCTGCCCTACTTGGCCCACTTATTTATTTATTTATTTTTATTTGTTTGTTTTCTCATCCTATAAAGTAGGTTGAACTCAGATATTCAGCTATTTGGATATCAATTTTTTTGTCAAACAGGTGACTGATTGGAGAAATCTCTGAAAAAAAATACTCAGAAAAAGTAATTAAACTTTATAGCACACAGATCCAAGATCTACATGCGGTAGAATATAAATACAGGCACAGCTCTGAGAAGGTTCTGAAGTTATGAGAGATAATGGGTAATACATGATTTAGGTCTGTGACGCAGTTTGACCTGTTTTCCTGATATCTCTTTTGTTGGGGATCATTTATAATAATATTGATAATGATAAATAATAAGTTAGTGATGACATTATATTGCTATTGCACTTATTTCATATCATGTGCGTCATGTTCTCTTCTTGTACTCCCCCTCCAAACAAAAGATATTTGTTATAGGGTTATTCTGAAGGTCTGGATTTCGAAAAAAAATTCATTCATTCATTCATTCATTCATTAGCTCATCTTATGAAATACAATAGGATTTCCAATATTACCTGGGATTAGCTTCTGTGCAACAGAAGATTTGGATCTGTCTATCCAAATCTTGAGTTGAAGTAAATGTATCGCCCACATGAATCAGCCTCATTAACCAAAACCTGATCAAAGTATTTTGCCAATATCAGGGCCGATATTGATATTACTATAGGAACAGGGCCTCTCTAAATTCAACACAAGGCATATTATGGTCTGCAGTGTGCCTGAGGCCCGGTGATGAGCTGCTCTCTGTGCACTAGGGCTTTTACAAGTCCATGAGCCTGTTGGAGTTAAAGTGTGTGGGCACTTGGGTTTAGCCTGTATGTAGGATCTGTAATTCCAGCCACTGTATCTAAACAGCTAATGTGATGTGTCCCATGTGTACACAGTGAATCGCTGTCATTGGTGCACTCTCCTCTTTATATTTACTGTTTGTCATTCTCCTTTGTGATCACTGTGGATTGTAGGTGCTGTGTCATAGCTGTCCTGGCCTGTCTACCTGCATTTTACTGTATGCCTCAGCACAGCTAAGAAGGACTTTGCTCATATTCTAACTAGACAGCAGTAGCTTTAATGGGGTTTCTCCTGTATTTCATGCTGAAAATCCATATAGCTTAAGCTATGAATCATATTGCAGGAATAATCCAGGAACTGGGGATCAAGGCTTACTGGAGATAACAATATAATCAGAAACACAATATAGCTAAAAAAAGACACGATTCAATTTGGTTTTGAAAGACTGACTGGGTCGTGCTTCCAAAAAAAAAAAACCTATTCAATCACTTTTTTAGCAACACTAAAAAGTTGAATATGTTGTTTTCCTTTAATAAATTTAAATATCATTCCTGAAGTTAAATAAGGACATCTAATACAGTTTTTATTTCATTTTTTCCAACGAGCCATAGAGCGTTAGAAGCACAAACAGGGAAGGATGAAAATAAAATATTCATATTCTTCTTGCGGCCCACTGTGTTATTAATCTATCTAGACTCAGTAACTAAAGAAAATCCAAAGACTAGGAACTGTTTTCCACCCAAATGCACCAGCTACGAATGTTTACATTATTGAGGCTAAAGCACAAGCCTGTTGTCATGGTTACATGGACACTACCTTCTGCACAGTGAAGCAGTTTGTTGCTGCTAGAAAATTGCTATTATACAGTTCCATTATGTAAGCCATTCTTCGCAACAACAACAATAACAATCTGCGCAGCTAGCATCGCAGACGAGATGCTAACATCCGATTTTGTGTACTGTCCCTTTAAATCACTTTGCAGAATGTATGTCGCTTTTAACCTTGCAGCCTGAACACACCTGCCGATAAAAAGCACTCCTCATGTGTCATCACACTGATAGCATCCACTTCAGATGAAGCCATTAGTGTAGGCATCATGCCATCATGCATCCTCTTTAAGTTATTACATCGCATGCGGTGTGATCGGTATAGAGGAACACGCGTGTGCATGTTGTACACATGTAGCCTGGTGACTTGTGTGGAGGTTATCAGCAGCTAGAATGTGTCCCATGCACACATATCAAAGACCAGAGACAAAGGGGGGGGAACAAAAAGCTTGACTGGAAAATGACACCATTAGCACTTCTTAGCTAATTATCTGTGCTAATACCCCTCCAGCTGCGTGTCTGTCAATGACAATGAGAGAGGGGATTAATGTTTGTCTCCAAAAAATGTTGAAATGTTGAATTGATCCGTAGCCATAAGCTGTGCTGTTTCTTTTCAGAAATAGTTACTAGAAGCAAAAATAGATATGAAGAAATTGTGTTTATATGCAAGAATGTCATTAAATGCATTGCAGATTCAAAGTGTAAACAATAAGTTGTTGACATTTATTATTGTGATGCCAGAATACTGTTCATTTTAGAAACATTCCTAGATGTTATTTACCATGTGAAGCATACTTTTAATCTGGTAACACTTGTAGTCAAGGTACAGTTCATATACATACCTAAGTAATGCTTAATTTAAGGTAATGAATATTAATGTTGCATAAGTATATGGATTTTTACTCTTATTATAAAGTGTTACTGGCAATCCAAAGCTGAGAAATCACCCCTCATAGATGTGCTATATTCTTACATTATAGCAACACTTGCATCTTCATTAGCAACCAGTGGGACACAGGCAGACACGGGGGAATGGAATAGTATTGCAAGACGGACAAACACATGCTTCCTTATTAGATTTGCAAAGAAACAATACAACAGGGAGCGATACATCAGCATACCCATCTCATTTTACTGCAACAGGCCTTTTCTGCCAGAGCACCTGTGTCAGATATGCTGCTCTTCCATAAGGTTAAGAAATAGTACGGGCACACCTTACCACTTACTGTTGGCATTATGTTCATCTCAGGTACTGTATACTTATGGGGCAACAATTGAAAACACACCAAATATTATATATAAATACCAAAATAAAGTCTTTTGTCTTGCAGCTTTAACCACTGACTCACATCCTGATAAAATAAAAATCCAGTAGTGACCACAGAGTGGATTTTGTACTAAGCTTCAGTTTGGCTGCTGTGTGTTACAGCTGTGTCTTTCTACTCTCAGTGTGAGTTGGCACAGTTCTTTTTAGGCATTTTTTTTTCGAAATCATTCAGGACAAATCCACTTCAGGCGTTATCTCTTAATGCCACGTTCCTTTAATCCAACACAGTTTTTTACTGTAGATGTAATTTCCATACATCCAGCTGTCAGTTAAATTCAGTGAAGTCAGTGCTTTTTTTGGATTTCTTTCTGCACTGTGCTGCAGTTTGTAATTAAAAAAAAAGATGAATTGGCTGTATGCCATATACTATATGATGCTTATATAAATACACACTTTATATGATTGGCAAGCATTTTTTTCTCCATCACTTGTGCATGTTTTCTGATTTTTTTAATTTTTTTTTTTACTTCCAGGCCTGCTCAGCTGTTAGCAACATTGCCCACTTGGAGGTGGACCTTCAGCGGGACGGGAACAAGTCACCTTCGATTCAGGATGAAGGAGACCCACTTCACGAGCTACCCTTCACCCCTGTCCACGCCCCTGTCATCACTCTGGGGATGAATGTGCCGCCCAGGTGAGCCTGTTCCCGCTGCCTGCTGCACCATATGACCAATGATCCTGTCCCAGAAACTAAAACCAGTTTTGTTGAAGGTGCTGTGATGTCAAGAAAACCATTGTTTACATAGCGATAGCAGGATTGTTACCATGGCAGCCACAATGAAGAAGAAGCTTGTTTCATATATTTAATATTGAAAAAGTATAATTATTTGATTATGTTGCTTTTATCCTGGGATTAAATTGTGAACATGAATGTGTAATTTAGTTTGACTTTGCCTCTGAATCATTATTACTCGTGCTAATGTTTGGTCTGGTGTGTGGAGGTGCTCTGATCTGCTCTGCGAGGAGGACACGAGTGTTGGCATCAGCTGTGTAGCATGAATTGCAATAAAGTCGCCAGCTGTTATTCAGTAAACAGTGAGCCATGATAGATGCTCATTAGCTGAACCTGAGGGGAATTAAATTGTGGGTCAAGACTTTATAGTGACATCCCTGTATTTGTTTACAGGCATGGAGCTTTCCCATTTTCTCACCATCATACTTTTTCTGTGTGACATGAGTGTTAGTCATGTTTGATGATCCCTGTCGGACTGAAGACACTTAAAACATCCCATTCACATGTCATCGCTTTATCGCCCCTGAACACAACAGTTCAGCAGCTTTGCTATCTTACACAGAGATATTGATTGGCCAACTAATTGGCAACATGTGTGTACACTGGGTACCATAACGACTGTTGTCAGTAAGTGGGATAGTCAGCTCCAAAAAAAAAAAAAATAATTCGGCAAGGCTTTACATCCAGCTTTTAGTCTCAGCATTGTTTGTTAGTGAGAAAATTCATCATTAAATCCTGCTGGAAGAGAGAGAGAGAGAGAGAGAGAGAGGGGTGGGGGGTGCAGAGTGCGATGAACTGAGCTTACAGTTTACAATCATAATATCAGTAGAAAAACAGGCAGGTCTGTCGAGATTAGACACCAAATGAGAAAGTACATTCTGCAAATAATGGGTTCGGTAGTTATGAAGCAAGTATACGGAGCGTCTGTAAATAAGCAGCTGGCACTGTAACAGTTTCCCGCATCCCAGAGTTTGGATCCAGACACGATGCTGTTCAGTTCAGTGAGCTGAAACATCTCTGCCAAAACATCTTTTTGACTGTTTTTTTTTTTTTTACTGCAGAGTGACCCACTTCTTTTAAGCAGCACAATGAAGTCTAAAGAAGTTTAATTGAAGTTGCCGTTCGTATCTGATTAAGCTTCTTTTGAAATAAAAATGACGGCTTGAATATTAATACACTGAGGCTAAATTAAGATAGCAGTTTAAGTGGAAAGTGGGGGGGGGTGAAATTGACACAGCTGCAGAAAACCCGTTACCTCAATTAGTTTGATCGTTTTCTGTCGCAAAACGTGACACCGCGGTCTCCGCTGTTTACCGAATGGACACGGGCAACGTCAAACATTATTGTTCATTTTCCTATGCCTGCACTTTAGCCAGCCATCTGTGTGCTGTGTTTATCATACCCACAGTGTGTGTGTGTCGGCGTGGAAAGTATAAGTTATGAATGTTACCTTAGTTGCAGAAAAACAGGTGGCCACTATGATTAGAGATAACTGCCAATTATGCTCGAAAATCCTGAGGGAGAGCTTTGGCGTGCGTTCCCCCTCTCCCAGAGTGTGAGGATTGTCGTTGCGGTGCTGCCGTGCGATGCTGTTTAATTATCGCTTTTCCACGTTTTTGTTAAGTCCAGCTCACGGTGTGTTGAGTATGAGTTTCACTCTCAACAGAATGAAAACCTCCCAAAGGATAAAGTGATCCGGAATAAAGTCTAAATGATAAAACGACATTGTATTCCTCATTTACAACCACAAAGTAAACACATTACCTCCTGCTGCTCGTAAAGCATTAAGAACACATTAGCTGACGTCTCTCCAGCTCGGTGATTGATCGATCGTTAGCTTACGATTCCCCTCTGATTTCCCCCTTCTCTAGTTCCTGCTCGGTTAGCTCCAGGAGCTCTCTGGCCCACCTCTACTCTGCTGGATTTCCTGATATCGTGGACTCAAGTGGACAAGTGGCGGAAGTCCTAGACCCAACAGAACCGCTTCCCTTTGACCCTCAACGTGAAGAGGCCGACCCTCTACAAGGAAACCTGATGGTGTTCCAGTTTCTGGCGTTCACCAGGTGAGATCACTGCAGATTCTATACATTGTTATTGTACTATGTCACCGCATCCATCCATAAATATCAGTGCTGTTATAAGTGGAACAGATCACTAATGTGACATCCTTTTGTACACCGAGTCACTGACTATTTATCTGAGAAGAGGAATATATTCATCCTTTTGGCATTTTGGTTGACAGCCAAGGACTCCCACACACACACACACGCAGTCCTTCTCTTTTTCTGTATTGAATTGCAGCCAAGATGTCAATGCACTTAGTCCAAGCATGACGTCCTGCCAGTCATCCCCTACACACACACACACACACACACACACGTCATGCACATACATACACATCGTGCTCCCACAGCTATAGAAAAGCACATTTCCTGTCAGCGCGGACTCACTAGTAGCTCTGTCAGTGTCCCATCACAGAAATCCTGCAGCGGCCACCCTCTCTGACAGCGGGGTAGGGGGGAGCGGGGGGGGGCAGCTGAAGGATGGCTACAAAACACACCACTCTGTGTCATTCTGTCTTGTCGTCAGCACTGTCAGTGGTGCGTACATTTGTCATGTTCATCATGGACTCACCAGCATGGTGTAGCAACCTCCTGCGTACCAAACTCAGCGTTCTGCATTTGTTATTTTTCACTATTTAATGAGTGTAATATAAAGCTGTGTGTGCATAGACAGATCTGCAGTTAATATAGATTTTGTAACTGAAAGCAGATTCTCTTCTTCAGGATTTCACATGATTTGTTGTAGTTCTGATACAATCTTTTTTAGTGTTAGCTAGAGAGTTAGATTCGTACATCATGGGTGGTGTATCTGAAGAGTCAAATATTTATTATTAAATTACTGTAATTACTGTAGTTTGTGACCTGTTCAGACTTCCACCCTAAAGTGGTCGTCATGTTCAAAAGCGTTGCTGTTTTGTCATAGGAAGCGTTATCCTACTTTTGCTATAGACAGGCAAAACTCCAAGCCACTGAGTTTTCATTGCAGATCATACAGCAAAAAGAAAAAAGCTAGAGTTAGCAACCGGTTGCAAACTGAGGAACAGCAAAAACCCCTCCATTTAAACAGTTATCAAGCTCCTCCTTAGACCACCACCCACTTTCTCACCTTCACTCTAGTGTTGAGAGAACCCACACGTGACACCTGGCTCTGAGAATGACCCTGCTTTGGCTGTTTTCCATTACGTTGCAATCTTCACTCTTATCTCACCCAGTGCTTCAGCTTGCACACCCATCTTGCCAGGGCACACTTGTTACATACACTACTACAATAGAACAGCCTCTAGGGGCGCTCTACAGGTTCATCCGCAGGTCAGGGTGGCATGATAACTTGTGGCTGTGTTCAAGGCCTCTCCTCAAGCGCCTGGGCAAATGCCTTCTCTTACATAGACCCCCCCCCCCCCACCCTTTTTCAGCTCCCTCAGGGCAGTCATACACACACACTATATTATTATACTAGCTGTATCCTTGTCTCATAATAGGTGTCAATGACATCCACATTCAGGGACTTGTCAGTGGCTATAAGAGGCATCTACAGGCTGTTATTGCAGCAATACTAATATATTAATGGAATTATTTATTTGGGGTGCCCAAATTTATGCACATGCTTATTATTGTTTAAATGCACATTTTCTGAGAGATTTTATTATTTCATCATCATATAAGTACAGTAATCATCAATATTTATCATGAATATTTCATTTTCAGCCTTAATTGCTACCACAGTGATCCAAAAGCTAAAGTAAAGATATGACCTGACTAAGCTGCCACATCACTATAAGTGCCAACATGCACTTGTTTCATACAAGCTGGCAATTAAATCACTTCCTTTCCACAGGCAAGCTGGAAGGAAGTATGGCAGGAAAACCTTGTTATATTGTAAGATTACAGCAGCACATATTGATGCCTGCGGGTATGTTGAAACACTGTGACATTATTAGTCTGAGACAACAAAACAGATATCTTAATATCAGGAAGTGTGGATTCCTACAGCACACTTTATGCTGGTTGAAAAGAGGGCTTATGTAAAGCTAAGTCCATGAATCCACGCACTTGAAGATAAACTGTACGCCTGTAGAGTAGGCGGGTCACTTCATAATTATGACAAATGGGTAGGGCAGGCTGCGGTTTAGGCAGTGGCAGAAGCCTTGTGGAAAGGCAGCGTGATTTCTGCCTCCAGTCCGGACGCCATAATTATCAATCTTGTCTGTTTAGAGAATGAATATTAATGTCGGCTCCTCTTTGAAGATGGAGCGGAGCAGCATCTTTTAGCGGTGGAACACCGGAGCGTGAGATCGGCTCGGAGGTCACACGCTGCTCTTATTAGATTCCACTTTGAAATCTCCTGCTCTGACAGTGGTGTCCGTGGTCGTCGGTGGGTGGGGTTAGTGGGAGGGGGGTGCCCCCCCCCCCACTCCTAGCTTGTTTTCAAATGCTTTCTGCTCATTATCGACTGATTGCTGAGCTGTTCATGTTCATCTTCAGAAAGAATTCGGAAAAGGAGTGGGGTAAGAAATTTGTGTGAAATCACACTTGGAGGGTGGTGTTTGTGTGAACACCAAAATGAAGCACCAGCAGGTTCAAGCCAAGGAGACCTAGTATACAAAACACAGAGTTCCATTTTCATTTGACAACACCTTTCTTTTCCCACAGATTTCAACAAGTTTTCATGCTGCTGCTTTTTTTTTTTTAGAAAAAAATCTTATTATTGTAACATTGAGTCTTCCTGTTCAATCAGTGGACCAATTTATAGCCTTGTTCAAGGTGTGATTTACCTCCTCATGTCCTAATCCTCTTTTTTGATTATGGGGTTTTCACTTTTAAGTAGCTGTAAAGCTGAATTATTGACTCTGATTGGACGTGCTGGAAATGCATATTTAATTTTTCCATCTCCACAATATATATGATTTCCTCCTCCATTACATTCTCAATCGTTAATGTTGAAATATTCATGCCAAGCCAGACCTCACTTTTTTTTATTTTTTTTTTTTAGAACAAAAATGTTCACAATTAATAATTAATAAATAATATTCAGTCTGCTAAATCTACTTATTTGTTTACATGCAGCATTGGTGTACTATTCTGAAATATTGTTCCAGCGACTAATCCTTATTTTTAATCGCTCTATTTTGACAGAATATCAGCGGCGGGAGTCAGCCCTGATTGGCCCAAGAACATCTACCTCACCTTCCAGTTCTATCGCTTTCCATCGGTCACGTCGCAGCAGCTCAAACTACAGACCAAGGTTCAGCACAAATCAAGCGATCCGCTACCGTGCATCCTGGCCTCCATCAACAGAGACGGCACACTCAACACTGGTAAGATTCACATCTGCGAAACACACAAATAAAAACAATGATACACTTAAAAAAAAATAGACTTGATTTAAAGTTTTCCGTTGCCTTCATGTTCCTGCAGGAAGTTAGGAAAACATATTGTCATGTTTGGAAAGAGCCCACAGTCACAGGCGTAAGTCTCTGCCTGTGATCACAAATTGTGTTAGGGTCTTGTATCTGTTTTCCAGTTTCCAGATTGTGTATGTAAACAGGGATGTGATTTATTTTACTGGTCTCCAGGTTCAAGATTGTACAATCGCTCCCTACAAACATATTCCATGATGCTCCGTGATGTTCTCTGCTGCTGAGGCACTTCTCTTTCAATCAGCCGAGTGGGCTCTGATTGATGTCAAGTCTATTCATGTAGCAACTAATGAAATGGAAGAGATATTACAGCTTCTGACAGAGCGTGATATTGAACACACAAACAACCCCACCGCCGCCGCCCCGCCACCACCCCACCCCACCTCTTATTCCTACGCCTACCCATAGTCTCCACTCCCCAGACACTCATTCCAGTCTAAGTCTGTCAATATTTCTCTGTCTCTTTCTCTGCATCAGTCTATATCATCCACTGTGCACATCCACAAAGCTCTCCTACTTAAACACAAATCCTTCCATATATTCTTCGGCAGGCAAACCGGTTTAAAATGTCCTGAAAACAGTTCTGGTCCCAGAGCATATAATAAGTACTTACATGTTAAGTGTATGTGTTTGTTGGCTTCCTGTGTCAACATGGTACAGAAAAAGGAGGAACTGGACCTCATCAACCTTCATTATTAGACTTTACAAACACACTTGGGCTGGACAGGGAACCAGAAAAATGGAGGACAGCAAACACATATGCTGGGTGGGTGTACATTTGTCAATATAAAGCAAGTACAGATGGTCAATTTGATAGAGTTTCTGTAAAACGTACACCATCGATTTGATCCGCTGCCTCTGGCCTTCATCTCTGTAATGTTAGACGGTTTGTCTTTGCTTTGTGGTGTCCTCCACTTCCTGTGCGGTCTGCCTGTCGTTCTGTACGCCTGTGGGAATGATAGCAGAGCCCTATCCGATGCCATGTACTTCAACCACACATGGTACTGTAGGCTCTCTGACACTCACTTTGACAAGTTGATGTTTCACATCCGGTATTGTCACAGTCAGCCTCTTCATGGTCCCCGTATCTGTGGGATAATCAGGGGGATGGCGGCGGCGGGGGGAGGCATGACGGGCGCCTGTCAGGGACAGAGGAGTAGGCTGACAGAGCTGTGGCAGCAAATACAAGCACATGTACTGCACATCCTATACGAGGCCCTGTGATGTGTTGGTGCTGCAAACCACGTGGATCATGTTAGTATTGTCATGGTGATTGTTGGTGGGAGGTTGGCATTAGCATTTAGCTCAAAGCACTTAGCACCTGGCTTCAGTACCAAAGCTGTTTGCTGAAATCCTTTTAAGGATTCCGAACCTACCATGTTGTGTGTATATATTACATTTGATATGATTTGCAGTGTTACTGTGACTTTTATCTGGCAATTAGCCCCATTATTTGTGAGATGTTCCACTATGTGACTTTATTTTGTAGCGTTTTATGTCGCAACTAATTCAAAATTTTGCATTTTTCATTTTTAGTGTTTTTGAAGCTGCAAATCTACTTAATGGAAGCTGATTGTGGGAGTGGGAATGGGTGGGAGTTTAAGTCTCCCTTTCCAATAACTTTTTTTTTCTCTAGCTGGCTAAATGAATGAAAACGTTAAAACGTTGAATGCATTCTTTATTGGCTGTACTTTAAATTATCTATATATATAAAGATATGCATGGTCTGAGTATTAATACAAGATTAATGATCCACTGACTTCTGTCTGGTTTAGGTTTCCCGTGTGTGCTGTGATAGACAGATGTTGACTGAGAGAAAATGGAATGTGAGTTTCAGAGCTGCAGCAGCAGCAGCCGTTATTCCGCTCAGTGATTCTGTGTCCTGCTGGTGGAGATTCCCCAGGAGCCCAATAAGTTCCTCCCCCTGATTAGGTGGTCACTTCATGCATTCATTGCTGCCTAATTAGTTTTACAGCTACACGTGATCAGATTGTTCATAAAAAAATAACACATGGATCTGAATCCTAATGTGGCAGCAAATTTATTAAAATAACAGGGTTTTTTTTCACACCTGCTGTCAAGAGCAGATTGTCCATATTATGAATATTATTTTAGGTTATTATTATTATAATTAGAGGAGTTTGGATTACAATAAAAGTGTAAATGTCATCATATAGGCAGTAGTGGGTCAATCGATCAATCAGTACCAGTATGTGAATTATTCTAGTGTTTTTTTTTTCTTAGCATTTAGCATTTAGCTCCTCTTATCAAGGCTAAGAATAATCTTATATATGCCCCTCACAGCAACAGTCCACCCACACAGCTGTTTTTATTTACTACCTGATGAGAGCTCTTATTCAATGATTGACATGTGACTGTGTCCTTGTGGTTGTTAGTGTTTGTTTCTGATGCACATTACAGCCATATTAGGTTAAAATCAAAGTGAAAAAAAATTAATTGATTAAAAAAATCACTTCATAAAAACATAAAAAGATGTTATGATGTCAAGATAAAAATTTCATATTCCAAACAGATAATATCCTTCCTTAGATGTTACTGTATATCATCATTTTTTTTTATCTGTGGGGCTCTTCTAGAATAGATTTCTAGAATTTAGCGGGTATGCCAGCCGTGGTCGGCAGGGGTGGCTGTTTGTCGGCCATCTTGGATTCAGAGGAAATTTACTTGCAGTTACACTGACTCACCACTGAGTTGACCTCAATGGAGTGTGGCAGCAGAGACAACTCTAAAGGCTGATGTGCAGATCCACCATAGAAACCAATGCATTAAAGAGAAATTTACTTTTTAGTAGCTGTCCACTGAAGTGACCACTATGCACCAGAGGGTTAAAAAATTCCAAGCATGTTCAATTTACATGCATGTTGTAAATTGGCTCTCTTTTGTTTGTTATCTTGACTTGCAAAAAAATAAAACTAAAAAAAAAAATCTGCAACGTAGGCAGGCAACCTCCAGAGCTGAGAAATGAAGCCCACACAGAATCATCAAAAAACTGTATTTTCCCCCTTTTTTTAATGACAGCTGTGTTTTATAACTTGGTTTTATAGCCAGTTATAATTGTATCAAGACTTCCCTTTGAGTTACAAGCATGTGAGCTATGAGCTTCCTGCTTCCACCACTGTCTGCCCACTTAAGCTTCCCTCGCTCCAGCTCTTTGCATGTTTGGATTACCTCAAAAATGGCTTTTCAGAAACCTACATCACAACCAGTTTGTCCAAAGTTTATATACAATCTATAGTTATATCCCTATGTGTGTTGTCCCTAAAGACAACATGTTGAATCAGATTTAAAATAAGCCGAACCTACTAA
This sequence comes from Parambassis ranga, assembly GCF_900634625.1. NCBI lineage: Eukaryota > Metazoa > Chordata > Actinopteri > Ambassidae > Parambassis > Parambassis ranga. The sequence goes on along the minus strand of NC_041028.1, from coordinate 16,081,886 downwards.
AACTAAAAATAATAAAGTGCATTATCTTCCTGAGAATGCAGTGAAAACCCCTCAGTGCCTGATATGTAATTATTTTTTAAACAAAAAGGCTGTTTCCTGCAGATATATCGGTAAATAAAGGCTCAGTCTCCTGTGATTCACTGCTTTGCGTCAGTCTCAACATCTATCAGTACGCTCTGTGCATCCTCACTGTTTTCTTTGCCTGCAGCCTCCACAGCGTTGTTGAGAGTTGTTGATCCCCGGCAGGATTTTCAGCCTGCCCAGCGTGCTGTGTACACACCAGGCAGGCCATCCAGGTTTCACAGGAAGTCTGCTGGGTGCCGCTCCACCTCTGCAGACTGAGCCACACACGCACACACACACACAACCCCGTACAACCCTTGAGCCAGATCTGTCAGCTCTTCCTCGCTTGTGTGCACAAACACACACACTGCACATTCTCTCTCTCTCTCTCTCTCCCTCTGTGCTCTCATTGCTACCCGTCCACAGCGCACAAGCCCAGAGCATGCTGGGAGAATTAATGGTCCAAGTGGAGTGAGTTGGTGGGTGGTTGGGGACAGGGGAGGAAGAGGCGGGGTAGGAGTCTGTATCAGAGTAAAAACACAGATCTGCTTTGGTCTTTTTGTTACAAATATGTGTTTTTTTTTTTGTAAATATTCTTTCACGTAACTGATCAGGTAAACAAAACTTGAAAAAAGAAGGATCTGTCCCCACCTGACTTGCAGTATTACTTAAAGCTGGTACCCACTAGAAACCCACTTGACCAAAGAAATTTTCCGCCCTGATAACGACCTGATGATTTTGGTGTAGACAACAAGAAATACCTCCATACATCTGACCTTTGGGCTTGCGCCATGCTGTTGCATAGGCGTATGGTTTGATGTGAGTCAAGTCTGTCGACATGCTTTACGTTCTGCATACTCAATCAGCCCCATAGATCAGCTCCAATGATCTGATACCCAATCTAGCTATTTAGTCATTTATCTCTGTTATCAATACCAGATTGGTGCATCCCTGCTAGTTACTTTCTATCAATAAACAGATCCATGCAACTGTATGATTTCCAATGTTTCATTGGCAATGCATTCCACTAAAAGATTTAACTTGAGATCAGATTGTGTAAAATCAAACACAGCGAACTATTAACAAATCTTTCCCGTAGAAACAAGCACTGCGCGTATGCATGCATCGTTAGAAAAGTAAACTTTTAAAGAAGAAATAAATATATATAGGTGTCTTTGAAAGCAGGGTTTTCTTCACATAAGCGTGTTGGTCGCTTTAACACAGCAGGACTGTCACCAAAGGTCCTCATTACTCCTCTTCCAGCTCTGCAAACGGGTAAAAAGACAGCATGGATGCTTTGGGGAGACCATGTATGGGTGGGTGGGGGATTGTGGGAGTCAAGTCACACCTGTATAATGCACACACATTAACACCCTGCTGCAGGTTGAGGTTGGGTTGCAGCTCATCACATGGTGCTCCCACTCCCACTGTTACATGGGGTCAGTTTCATTTGAGTAGCTCGGACTGAGAGGATGAGTCACATTACACGTTGTCTTCAGAGAACACAGCACAGGGTACTTTACATTCTCAGACTAAGTCCTTTGGCTGCTGCAGTCCTTAAGCTGTGTTTCAGTATTTCGCCTGAAAATGACAACCTTTTGCTTCTAAGTAATAAAGAGTGGAATGTTCTCTGTGCTGATTAAGCCCTGACTTTATCACACTGTTCATGAAGTCGCTCTTGAGCTTTTTCACTGTGTGCTGGGCGCCATTATCATCTTGAATTATGGGTAGCCTCGGGTGGTTCTGATTTTGTGAAATTGACTCGTTCTCACTGCTTATGGTACTCTTGTGCTGCGTAGCCATCAGACCTAATGACTCCCAGTAGAAGACTACTGCACCGGTTTACATCTGCCCACATGGCTGACAGCTTATTAAAAACATTACAGCTTTTTTCTCCAAATTTAAGCCCATCTGGATGAAGGGGAGGGAGAACATAATATTTAGACACATAGCCCTTGAATGTCAAGTAAGGGTCAAGCTCTAAAAGCAAAAGATCCTGTGTTTCTGACACCTGAAAAAGTTCATATGGTTTTGCATATTTAAGAAAAGCCTTTGCTATATTTGGTGCCATTGTTGAAATATCTCTTATATTACATAACTGTTCTCCTTGCGTGTAGGCTCTCCAGGTCTGCAGGTTCAGTTCAGAGTAGATGACAGTTTCCTGAGGCCAGGAGAGAGGCGCTGGTTCCTTCGCTACCTGGCCCTTCACACCATGCACATCGACGTCTGGGACAGTGACTCGTTGCTCCTCATTGGCTCCACGGCCATCGAGCTCAAGGTAAAATAATGTTACACAAGTGAATTGCTGCAGCATTACCATATTAAAAAGAAACTAATACAAATAATGTCAAACACAGAAACAGGTAAAAGACCAAAATGATACGTGTTTGATGATTGAAATAAATTTTAATGTTTGTTTTTCATCACGTACGACGTGTCTCGGTCTTTTTTCAACAAACCCTGCGGTGTTAGCGTTGCTTCTGTTTTCTGAATTCAGGGATTTAACACAACATTTCTTTTTGTTTTAACATCTAAAGAAAAAGCAAACACTGAAGGCATTTTAATTAATTAGGCAGACATCCCCTGCGAACCATGACATGTAATTGATTTGTTGTTTGGAACTTTGTGAAATGTGTGAAACAATTAATGAGGAAGAGTTAAGGGAAAAGTGTGCGGAGGTGATTTTAACTTGACCTCATTAATTTAGCAATAAACACACAGTTTCTGTGCATTTTTTTGTTTGCTTGTTTGTTTGCTCGTCTCTCATGTGTTGTAATTATAGTTTACATTCACACAACAAATGATTGTATTTTCTCTTGCATCCCCCCCCTCCCCCAGTACATGTTGCGTCAGGGTAAAGCTGCGGTCCAGGCGCTCCATGAGGTGGAGGTACTGACCACAGATTACGTTGGAGAGGATGCTGTACTGCCGAGCACAGATTTGGGTCGAAGCTCGGCCTCCAGCCACATGACAGTTCACACCATTGTCAGAGGGCGCCTCCATATGCGCACAGGAAACATTGGTGAGTACCTTTCATGAGTTGCTGAGCCATCACAGCTAAGTTGGCCAAGATTAAAGGATCATAAATAATAAGGCTGATATCAGTAGATCTGAGAATAATTGTCTTTTTTATTCTAAGTTCTATCATAGATCATTATGTATATTATAATCATGGGGATATTTAAAGCTCAATGTAGGCTTGGCTTGATTGGTATCCATTAGACACTTTGTTAAAGGTAGAGTAGGAGATTTTGAAGACTCAGTGAGAGTCAGCCAGATTTCGAAAGTAAACACACGCCCCTTTCTCTCGGAGCTCACCCCGAAGCCACGACTCCTAATCACATGGACGCGCATTACCTGAAGACGAGCTGCAGTCTGTGACTTCGGCCATCATGCACGTACCTCTCTGGTGCGCGCAGAGCAGGAAGAGAGTGACAACCAGCCAATACTCTGCGCAGGGTCCACCCGGAGGATTGGCTGATGTTTTAGCATTTTATAGCTTCTACAGATGATTCATATTCTTCGTTTTAAAGTGAAACTGCCGAACTAATCAGCTGCTATCTGATTGTAAAGAGAAGTTACACTAATTTAACAAAAAGTGCATCAGAATGAAATCTCCTACCCTACCTTTAATATCCACATGAGTTCCAAAAGGAGTGGATCCTTAATGACTACTTTTGTATTTATTTTAACAAAAAAATCATACCAAAGCAACACTATATAACTTGAGATTTCCTAAACATGTGTTACCCATGAGACAACAGGAAGATTTAGCAATGTTGAAACCTAGCTCTAAAAATGTAGGCCCTGATTCCAACGTCCATATGTCTATGTTATGTGGTGTGCCCCCAAAAACATAGTGTCAGCTGTAGTATGCCAAAAGTACCAGGATGTTACTACATCTGGTTACATTTCATAAGCTGGTAAACGTCCTTGGCTTTGGCAAAGAAAACCCAGCTGGATGACAACAGCAGGGCATTCATGTCTTTTTATAAAATAAATGTGGCATTAACCATTTCATTTCCACCATATAATTCATTTGACCAAGATGGGTGACTGTAACAGTGTATATTTAAAAAAAAAAAAAAAGTTCATGCTAAAAGTAGCTCTCGTACATGATCAAGACTCAGGTTTTTTTTATATATAGCACCTTTTAACGCAACCTATAGTTTCTCATCAACCCAAGACTCTTATTGCATAATCATATATGTCATGATTGATAATGCATGGATATACTATGTGTAATAAGTCTCTTATAATATGCATTTTTTATACAGTTGTGGGGACATGAGAAGTGATTATATATGGTGGCTAATGCACTGTATAGAATTCATTGGACCTGCCAGATAGCGTCTCAGTTTGTAGCACATACTCCTATGAAGATGCTTATAAATAAAAGAGACTAAACTTAGTTCAGCGTCCTCCGTTGGGACACAGAAGAGGGTTGAGAGTGGATGCATGGGATGAGGTGCGAATAGCTCTGTAGTTGTGTTCTGAATACATGAAGTTAAATGCAAGCAAAGCCAGGAAAACAAGAAGTTGTGTTTGTTTTCGCTTACAAAAGAAAATCCACATTCAATATCAGCCAAATCTCCCTCTCCACCTGAAATATTTATGAGTGTTTAATATTCGGGTCATATTCCATTTGGAGCCTTAGATTATGAAGTAATGTTGTCTGTTTACTTTTCTTGATGTGTTGAAGTCACAATGAATCCCCAGGACTGCTCTTGCTGCTGTTAAGACGTTCCCATTCTCAGAGAGGTGTGCAGGCTCACAAAGCAAACACTGTGCCACTGTGTATCTTGATGTGATAGTTCCACTCCGTCTAGCAAAAGAAGCACCTTTCTCCTTCCTGGGACTCATCCAATTTGGGCCTGTCGTGCCCCTGTGGTGCGATGGCAGCTGACGATAGCTTTCCCCGCCATTAATCAACTGTTGAAACGTTGCTCCCTTTTCATAAACAATGCTTCCTCCTGCAGGCCTCGGAGTGGCATTTTCGGGACTAAATATGCCAGCGCTTTCTCATTGCACTTATCACTCAGAGCAGGTTGAGAGCACAGAGTGTTTGTTATTGCGTGTGCTGGAGATGAGGGGGTGGGGGGTGGTGTTCTGTCTGGCATGTAAATTCCAATCAAGGCTCAGATATCCATCAGGCGCTGTGGCCAGAATCAATTTGGAGAGGGAGTGCTCGCAAGCACTTTTCTTTGTTTCTGCTTCCATCTGTCGCCGCCTTTCTCACACTCGCTTCTCTCTTTATCATTGTCTTCCCATTTTCTCTTCTTCATCCATTTACCTCTTACCATACAAATTTCTCTCTCTCTCTCTCACACACACACTCCTCCACCCTCTTCCCTGCCTGTTTGTTTTCCCCTCTCACCTCTCTCCATATCCAGCAGTGTCACTCTTTCTTACCCCAGCATTTGTCATCAAGACATAATGAATCAGCACTCTCATTTAGTTTGTGGTAAAGAATGTGAAGTAAAAATGTTCTGATGGAACTGACACACACACACACACACATGCATGCATAAGCACGCGTGTATATCAAATGTGTCACACATGCCAAGAAGGGGTGCGCTCATGCATACATACAGACGTATAGACAGGCAGGTGAAGTCAAGTGTGGACAGGCTGCGTGATGAGGCAGAGATGAGAGGCTGAGGTATATCACTGATATCATGTGAGAAACCTCCAAGTCTAATTTTTTATGATTTTCAAGCTCAATAGAAGGATTACATGGCTATGGGTTATTCTTCCTGTAAATCCCCACAGGATGGATTCACTGGCCAGGCTGAGAAGCAGACTGCATTTCTGTGCTGAAAGTGTGCAGATACATTTCCCTGGAATCCAGCTAGCAGATGTGATGGATTGAAAATGGCACTGTGGCACAAATTCCATGCATTATTACTGTGTACCACAATGTAAGTCCTAAGTGTCCACTATATGTATTGTTGAGGCCTACAATACAATACAATGCAATTTCTTGTACACTATTTTCTTGACATATTTCTTATGACCTTCTCCTGTTTTATGTATTTTTAATAGAGAGCAGTGAAGCCTTACCCTTGCAGTTGACCGTATTGATATTTTTTTTGGTAAAAAATAATTATGTAAAAGACTAATGGCAAATCATTTTTCAACATACACATACGTTTGTCAACTTAAAAGGACATTTGTGGCAGGAAAAATAGAAAAATACAATTTAGTATTGCGTGATTGATTGACTGTCAGACTGTGCTATTGCATACCTTTGTTTTTGGTAACCCATTCAGCCCTTTCTGTTGTTTGGTCCAGTTGCTACAGCGGATACAGAGACAGACCCCCTTAAATGTTTCACTCTTTGTTATATTGCAGCCATTTGCTAAAATCATTTAAGTTAATTTTTTTACTCATTCATGTACACACAGCACCCCATATTGACAGAAAAACACAGAATTGTTGACATGTTTGCAGTATGTATTAAAAAAGAAAAAGTGAAATATGACATGGTCCTAAGTATCAGAGCCTTTGCTGTGACTCATATATTGAACTCAGGTGCGTCCATTTCTTCTGATCATCCTTCAGATGGTTCTACACCTTCATCTGAGTCCAGCTGTGTTTGATGATACGGATTGGACTTGATGAGGAAAGACACACACCTGTCTATAGAAGACCTCACAGCTCATTGTGATATTGTGTATGGTAGAGCCAATGAGGATCATGAGGTCAAAGGTCAAAGAACTCAGAGACAGAATTGTGGCAAGGCGGGTCTGAATACTTTCCGTACCCACTGTATATACAACATTGTTCTATTTTTATTTATCAGTTTTGAGTGGATATGATGTTTGCCATGCTTTCCATATTATTCCATGGTACGAACATAAGCTGTGTGATGGGTCAGGTTTATTACATACTAACATTGAAATCAACTTTATTATCATGATATTAATAATCATGTAAACTGTATAATTTCTTCCTGTGCTGCTCAGAATGCTTACTAGTACTCTTGTGAGCATGGGTGCCACAGCATTCTTGTATTTCTCATATTTAGGACCATTAATAATAGATGTTATTTCTCCTGACAGGACTACAGAGATTTTATTTATTGTTGAATGGCCCAAGTTGCTGCAAAATCAGGACTCCCTTCAGCATTCAGCATTCATTTGTCTCCCTTTTCCATTCCTATATGGCAAAACATCATCTTCCCCCTACTTTTTAAGGCAAGTGAATAAGTAAGCTCTTGTACTGAGACAGTGAATGATTGTCGATATTAGGGATTCTCCTAACATTAATTCATCCTGCACAGAGCCCCTATAGAGTAGCAGTGGGAAATGCCTGTTTACAATTCAGCAGTGTGCTTTGCACACGAAACGCTCAATAATGGAAGTGTAAGAGATAAACATCAGTCTGCTACTACACACCATCTCCACCAGAGCACTTTTTTTTTTAAATACCACAGGTCAAAAGGCTTGTTTTTGAACAATTTACAACTGAGGCCAGCACTTGCAATCAGTTTGGTACAATTTACAAAAACAGCTGATGATGAAGAAAACAAGACTAAGAGCGAGCGGCCTTTTAAATCGTTGTGGTCTTTGACACCGTTCTTCCATTGCTCCCATCAGTTTTCCAGGCTTTGGATGGCAACATACTCAAATGAGGTGCTTAATTATAACCTAAGAAGTGTTAGCATTTCTTCTGAGAGGCTGTGGGAAACCTCATTCTGGATGATTTCAGATGAAATATGGCAAGTGCAGCAATTAAGTAGCTTCGCTGCCCAGAACTGACACCTCAGTTAGCTTGTAGGAGTTTTTTTTTTTTTTTTTAGAAGAGGAGCCAAAAGCACCCTCCAAATCTTTTTACAGGCAAACTCCTTCATCAACAAACCGATAATGGGCAAGCAGCTAAATGAGTAATGGGGAGCGGTTGTTGCCATGCAAACAGACACAGACAAGCGCGGTTCTGCAGATTAATGGGCGAGCTGTCTGCCGTCCCAACACATTCCCCTCATCATCCATCACCCTTCCCCTGGTCACATGACTCAGCTCGACGTATTTGAGTTATATTCCCCAAATATTACCATGAAGACGGTCTCATAAACGTCTAAACAAAGCCACGGAGATTTCATTTCCAGCAGCTCGTTATGGGCCTTTCTTGATGTTGAGAAATGTTTTGATGATGGATGGAATTATTCAATAAGCCTTCAAAGGATGTGATAAGATGAACACCCGGTGCTTCTAATAAAACAAACGGATTGATGACGAACCCAATTATGACCCTCAGATTTAATCATTCAATCATTTTAATTAATCGGCTATCGCAGGGATCATCATTAGGCTCATCAGATAATACCTCCTTTAGTGCTTATCCAGGTTGACGCACTTGTCTCGCTCTCGGCCATATTGGCCATCCCTAACTGCTGAATCACAATGGTGCAGATAGGTAATACTCGTCACTGAAGTGCAAGCTAATACCCCAGGTGTGTGTTGAAAGGCAGGAATCCTATCACGTCGCCCGCTGCTCTGCGTTGTCTGTGAGGAGGAGAGTAATTGTGAACAAAGTGCCTTTGAGGTAGGGAGGGGGGGGGGGGGGCTGCTGAACTCTTATCAAATGTATTGACTGCCCCTTGCTGTTGCATGACAATAAACCAACTCTGCATTATCTCACCTTGCCCGCCCTCTTTGCTCTGTTGGCAATTCTCGAGGTTAAGGCCACAACAACCCCCCCACCTTCTCCTCCCAGAACAAATGGGAGCAAGCACCGAGGGGGTTTCAAAGTAGTCTGCAATATTCGATTTCTTCTGCCTCCCCCATTCTAGGCCACTGACCTTTTCAGAATAAGCAGATTCTCTCTCACCTCAAGGCTAAAAGCAAGGCCGATAAAGTCAGGCCTTAATGCAGGAGCTTTTAATGAGTGAGACATACTGCATGGTCACCCCTTAGGGATGTCACCTATGGCTAAACTAATTGTTGGGTAAATTTCACTGATATTCGGTTCCAGTTTTGACAGCTAAAGGCCCGATTCTCTGCACTTGCTCCTCAGTCTCTCCGGGGCTTATCAGGCTGCTGCAGCAGAGGAGCAGTGTGAGGTCTGGAGAAGGGTCTAATCTGTCTTCTCTACTGTGTTCAAGCAGATACATGCTTTCTGTGGGTGTGTGGGGACAGTGTAAAAAAAAAAGACAGCCAGAGAAAGTGAGAGTTTGGAAGAAAAGCCTCCACTCAGTCAGCAAAATGATTTTATATCAGTGGGTTTTCCCTTCTGTCACATATGGTCCTTTTCACAGGCAAATATTAGCAACATGTTGCCAAGCTAGATATTAAAAAAAAGTACTTTTTGGGGCAAAGCAGCCAAACATCACATTTTTAGAAGCTCATCTCAAACAATGTATTAATGTGCTATTATAGAAACTTGGTTCAAACACACAGGGAAAATAAATGATTTCACCACAATTAATTCAATTAATTTAGGCAAATCAGAGATTTTCATAGATTTGTAGGTATGAAGGTATTAATAACAGATATGTACCAAAGGGAAATCTGTTATTGCAATCACATAATCTACCCCAATCAGACACTGTTTGTCTGATTTGATGTGTTTTGTTCCTTTTCTTAGGTCTACTGTCGCTGCCTCCATTTGCTCAACCAATCATGACACTTTCTTCTCACATACTTGCGTGCTGTTGTGCTTGAAAGGCGCCTTCTTTAATTATCATAGTTAAAACAGGCATGTAACAGCAATTCAAAGAGAGAGAACCATGATAAAGTTCCTGTGTAGAGGCAATGAGCTACATTGCTTCTACCAATCTATTCATTATCTATGCTGTGGCCTGTCTGTTTGTTCAGCAGAGATTATGTTTACGAATCACTTAGTTTACAGTATTGAGTTTTACATCATAATGACATCATGACAACAAAGATCATTCACCGCTCTATCTTTTGGGTTCTCGCACACTAATGATTCTGCTTCGACTCAGCAGAAGTTGCAAGTTGAGCTGTTGTGTTATGGTGTTGTGTCTCAGGTTATTCTGCTCTTGACGAGCGGGCGGCCGTCATGGTTTAAACACTCCTCTGTGTGGGAGCACCGTTTATTTTATTTTTTTTTTCTTTCACCATCCCATGTGTTGCAAAAAACCCTCAGCCACCATTTCACAACTCCGCCACATCCTTTTGTCCTTTACGATGCTATTAATAAAAAGCCGCTTCACGGAATGATTGAATAGGCCTGACAGCGTATATCATTACCATTTAATTAATTACTTGTCAATCCCACCTTGTGATAATTAGAAAGGATATCATATGGTGTTTCAGTCTTTTTCATTTGGAAATGACAGTGTGCCACTCACTTTTTTCAATAAAGCCTAATTCTGATGAATTCCCAAAAGGGGCCGAGTTAAGACATGATTAATAGCACGCATGACTGAAACACGTAAAATTAGAAAAGGGAAAGAGCGGCGTGATGTCATGCTCGTGAGCTATACAGGGACGAAAGGTCAGTCTGATTATATAGTATAACATGTATGTATGAGTATAGTTTACAGAGTAACTGCAACATAAAAAGTGCTGTTAAACTAATAAACCCTTTCCAGCAGCTACACAGAGTGTTTGCTCTGCACGCTGAACTGGAACATTAGTGAAAAGCTTCAATGCAATAATAATAAAAATTGCAATTAAAGTGAAAATAGTGCATTAAAACAGCATTTCTGTGAGACGGGAGAAACTACAGTGATTGTGGTGGAAGTTTTAAAAGCAAGTTTAACGTGTGTGTGTGTGTGAGAGAGAGAGAGAGAGAGAGAGAGAGAGCTATTTCCAGAGGTGGAAACGTCTCAGTGAACACAGTCTATCATTTCTGCTGTGGAAAAACCAGAGCTTTGAGGAACAAAGCTTTATAAGCCATATACAGCAGGTACAGAAAATATTCAGACCCCCTTAAACGTTTCACTCTTTGTTATATTTCAGCCATTTGCTAAAATCATTTAAATGTATTCATTAATGTCCACACAGCACCCCATATTGACAGAAAAACATAGAATTGTTGACACTTTTGCAGATGTATTAAAAAAGAAAAAGTGAAACATGACATGGTCCTACCATACACAATATCACAATGATCTGTAAGGTCTTCTATAGACAGGTGTGTGTCTTTCCTCATCAAGTCCAATCAGTATCATCAAACACAGCTGGACTCAGATGAAGGTGTAGAACCATCTGAAGGATGATCAGAAGAAATGGACGCACCTGAGTTCAAGGTCAGTATGGGGTGCTGTGTGTACATGAATGAGGAAAAAAAATGATTTTAGCAAATGGCTGCAATATAACAAAGAGTGAAACATTTAAGGGGGTCTGAATACTTTCCTTACCAACTGTATCTAGCAACTATATAGGGAGGCTACTTGCAGACTGGACCAAACAACAGAAAGGGCTGAATGGGTTACCGTCATGTTATAACATAGTCTGACAGTCGATCCACTGTCTGCCATTCTCCTGGTAATTTAAGGTGTTGCATCATCAGTGCATCATCAGTGAAGAAATTTAAGGGGGTCAACAACTCCTTTTTTACTTTTTTTTCACTTCTTTCATTTGAAAACAAAACAGAAAAAGAGGTTGTTTCCATTTCTGTCCCTTATATTCTGAATGAAACAGCTCCTGATTACATAAGTGAACTAAACCGAGCTGTGACCTAGAAACACTCTAAGCATCTAATATTGATTGTTGGGTCTGATCAGCTCCGAGAGTTTGAATGTGTTGGATGCTGTTATCCAGTATAACATTAGCTATAGTGTTGAAGCAAAGTGAGAGCCACATGACATCACAGTCCACCATTTATTAGCTCGGTGTACAAGCTGCTTACTGTATCTCTGACACACAGACAGAAACCATCACTGCTATCGCATCACATAGCCAACTTTTTGTGTCTGGACAATTTCACAGCGCTCGGTAACCTCTACGCAGAGGTGATTTGTTCTAGAGATAACTGATCCTGATCCTGAGATAGCACATAATGTGTGAAGATAGATATTCTCTCTATTAAAGCTGCTGGTGGAGAGCTTACTCTCTTACTCTTGACTTTGTTTGCTTACAGTCAAAATGCCTCATTAACCCATTGTTTGTCATTTATTTATGAACTTTTTCATTACAACACAAATGTTACAGTTTAGACTTAACCACATGTGCGTTGTGCAAAATATATTTTCCATGTTTGTCTGCATTGTTTTTATTTATCGAGCTCTTCTTTTATGTAATTATAATAGCTCTCTCATGTATTGAACTTGCACATGCACTTTCTGTTTGTATTTCCATTCAGGATTCTTGTATTCTTTCACCTAAGCTGCTGTTTTTCAGGTGTTCAGCCACCCACAGGTTTTTCCTTTCAGGCATGCTTCGCTGGCTCTCAGTAGGGTTAAGATCAGAAAAAGATCATAGCCACACCGGGATTTCTTCTTTTGTTTATTTTCCATAGCAACTAAGTAGACTGTGGTGCTTTTGTGCAAGCATTGTCCTGCACTTGTTGGTCATCGCGCCACCTCCTTGCGGATGTCACAGTCTTGTTGAAACAGGTTAATGCTTCACCAACCACCCAGTTAAATGATGTGTGTAAGGTGCCTGCTGGCTGGTCAGCGCTCCTGTACATCTGGCTTTTCAATAGCTACTTACCCACAGTCTCAGTGTCTCTTTATGAAGAAGAGGTTGGAAATATAGACTATTCCAAGGATAAAATAGCCCATTCTGAAAGATAGGGCACACTTGATGCTACACTCTGTCCTATTTATGATTCAAAGTGTAGCTGTGAAGCAACAACACTCTTCACAGCTACCAGGTTACACGTTTAGATAACTCTGCAAGCACAAATAGAGCTGGTGTGATTGTCCATATTCCGTCTTTCTGTGAGATGTTTTACCTGTAAAAACTGTACAATCAGAAACTTAATCTCTCTCTCTCTCTCTCTCTCTCTCTCTCTCTCTCCCTCTCTCCTTCTCTCTCTCTCCCTCTCTCCTTCTCTCTCTGCTGCTCTCTCACAGGGTTCCCAGTAGACCTGAGCAGGAGGAGAGCAGCTGACCTGATGGCGCCTCATTCACACATCATCACACCTCGTGAAGTCACCAGCGGCTTCAGAGGAGGAAGTCTGTCCTCTAGAAACATCTTCCAGCTTAATGGCGAGTACCTTGAAGCACTCGAACCTATCTGTGTTTATGTTCTACCACATACATTTTTTCTTTCATACATTCTTTCACCTGTGTGTGTGCTTAAGTATGTGTGTGTGTGTTTAAGCGTGCGTGTGTGTTTTCTGTGCCACAGACTAATTAGTGTCTTTTATTGGTGGTGACCATTCTCCTGCCTCCATCAGCTCAACCAGATCCGTTTCACTTTCTGTCTGCTGGCTGCACCACTGAACCACTCAATTTCCAACTTAATTGAGCTTACAGAAGCTTCTCTGGTGGTTAGCCTCAGTTCTGTTTGTGTGTGTGTGCATGCGTGTGCACAGCCAGAGCACACACACACGCAGGGAAAACCAATTTCTTCCTCAATTAGACAAGCCATCACCAGTCAACGGTAGTGCTATTCCAAAATGTGTCCTCAAATCCAGACTATGAGTAAAACACATGCACTCACACACACACAGTGACAGGCGTGTGATGAGACCAACTGATAATTGCTTAGAATTAAATAATTCTAACAGTAGTAGTTGTAGTTCTATACTTGGCTCTCTACACACAGTTGTGTATGTAGAAGACCTCAGTCGTGTAACTTCCATGCTTTCAAACATATTCATGGATATTTCCACCCCTCATGTACTCCACAAACTGTTGCAATCATTTATTCACATCTCTTGTTACAGAGCAAACACACCTTTTTTTTACTCTCTTTCTTGCCGATCCACCCCACACACAAACACACACACACACACCCTTCACTGCTAACCTTCCACAGCTCTTGTCTCTCTTACACACACACTGGACCTTTCCCTGCCATTTAAACATACAATGCTCTTAATTGCTTTCACTGGAGTCCAGTCACAACTCCAGTCTCAACTGTACTGTGTGTATGTTTGTCTGTGTGCATACACTCACTGTGTGTCACACTCCTGTTCCACTTCTGCTTGCTGTTGGCTCTTTGCGGGGTTGCGGTGTATCCAGACACTCTCAGGTTAGCAGACTGGCAGTCAAACCAAAGCTTCTTTGATAAGGTGACTTGGGAAAAAATGTTCAGGGATACTAGTATCAAAAAACAGAGAGGGAAGTCGGTATCAAAGTGTTTATGTGTAAACACAGACCTTAGTGATGTACTCCTGTGGGTCAGTGATCACAGTGTAATACGACCTAAAATCTAGATAGTACATTACACAAGTGTAACAACACATGCTGCATAAGTTGAGAACTTAGACAACACATGCTTGTATGTGGCATCAGTATCTTGTGTGGTGTGGAGACGCTGTGTGAAATCTGAAATATGAGAGGAGAGATTTACCACTCACTACAATTTAAGGATGACAAAAGAGTCCAGAGAAAGCTTTGTCCACAAGGGACATAGCTGAAAACCAATATTTGATTTCTCCTGTTCTCAGGCCCTCAGGCAGCACTGCATTGAAAACAGACACCATTCTGTAGTGGAAATCACTAAAAAAATTAGACCTATGAAATCAGTGAATACACTTCAGCACTGCATGCACAAATGAAGTTATATCCAGAAGCACCGCTGCACCAGAGAGGCCTATTTAAGATGGACTGGGGTGAAGTAGGAAACTGTCCTGTGGTCTGACTAATCAAAATCTGAGATTCTTTTTGGATGCGGCGTCCTCCTGGCTGAAAAAAAAAAAAAAAAAAAGAGGAGAGGGAGCATCAAGCTCGTTATCAGCACACACTTCAGAAAGGCATCATTGATGGCATTCTGCACGTAGTACAACAGGCGTCAGCTCTGCAGTAGAGGAGAAGTCTGGGTGTTAAACCAGCTGGTCATCATGAAACTAAAATGATGACAGAGCGGAGCAAACTGTTTTACATTTTTATGACTGCTTTGGAATTTGATTTGTACAAGTTGAACAGCAGAAGTGGGCGACGACACTAACAAGTTTCAAGAGGACAAAAAACAAATAAAAGGAGGTGATAAAAGTCCACAAAAGCAGCTTTATATCTTCTGTTCTCTGTCATTGCCTCTTTTTTTCTCTCTCTCTCTCTCTGCATTAAGCTGCTTTCTGTATAAGATTTGTGGCCACTTTTAGTTTTTTATTTTCCCATTGCAACACATTCTCCATCACATAGGTACACACTGAGTAAAGGGAAAACCAGAGTCATTTCATTTTAAAATCGCCATTACACTTCCCGTGTGTATACCAAGCAGGAACCTTCAGGGCTCAGACTTGAAGCCCATGCGGAAGTGTCAGAACTTGTAGTTCACGCTGCAACCACTGGGGGCTGCTGACTCCAGAAGCGAGTCATTTCCCATAGACTCCCATGTTAAAATGGCTGACTTCACAGCAGAAATGAACATGTTTACAGCCTGCTACAAAAAACATTCTGGTCTCAAATGATAAGTTCCCTTCCTTTCTAGTGTCAGTTTTACAGGGGGTGATTTTTTTTTTATAACTCACTTGATTTAATTATATTCAACTTAAAATTACGCAATTATGGGCATTGCATCTTTGAGTGACAGGAAGTTGCTGCATCACAGCATGAGTTTCCTGCTTCCGCGACCGCCCGACCTCCTCAACTCCGCTCGTGCTCTCCCTCTTTGTCCATGTTTGGAGTTTTGGCGGACTGTGATGCTGCCAACATGGTGGCGGTCAGAGCGTCACGGAGCCTCCCACCGAGCCTCAAAACGGCTCTTCAGAAACAAACGGGTGACGTCCCGGAAGCTCTGTCCATAGTTTTTACTGTCATGTATACCAAAGTTGGCAGCAATTCATCCAGAGGGTACTCATGAGATTCTCATGAGATTTTTATATAGAAGGGAATAGAGCTAAACCATGATGAAAATCTCTCAGATTATTGCTGTGAGATTTACATGTTTGCTCTGCAGCTCCATAGGGTTTTTTCATTATATGGAAATTCTGTTTTTGGTGACAAAAATCTGGCTTTAAAGTTTATTCATATCGGAGTGTTGTAGGATTAGGTTAATTCTCTTTTCGTGGGTAATTTACATGATCCAGTCCAAATGAGGACCAGTAGATGAATCAGACATTTTAATTAGGCATTTTGGTGCCAGAGTGTGCACATGATCATGGAGGTGAAAGAGAATTCAAAAGGAGAGAGTGTTCTCCCAGCAACAGGGCCTTGGCCCAGTTGTAGTAGTGCCAGTTGTCGAACTGGACCATTGTCTAGACAAGCTGTTGTTTCTTGCGCTCCAACAATGCTTTCAGTTGTCAGCTCCTCTCTCCCCCCTTTGTACATTTGGAGGGTTTTTAGAACATATGGTCAAAATGGCAAAGAGATTACATCCACTCTGTTGAGTAAATATATTCATGACTGCTGCCTGTTTCTGCTTCACAGCGAGGAACTCCGCGCAAGCACACAGGCTGAAAACGGACGGGGATCGGACGACTTTAGGGCGCAGGAACAGAGTTGACACCATCACGTCCGAAGAACTCAGCCTCAAGCTACCCGACGGCGGGCGGAGAAAGCTGGAGTGCATGGCTGCCGTACACCAGCGAGAGGGCAGGGAAGATGCTAAAGCGGCGAAGGTTGCGGTGAGCTCAAACCTTCAAGCTCAAAGCCAACAGCGAGCCAAAAAGTAGCAGCTGTTGTTTAAAGCTGAGCCACAACAGGTTTAATTCCTGAAACATCACACGTGAGCCTTCATAGCAGTGTAATCTCTCCCAAAAATCCCCATGGCCTTTCACTCTCTGTTGGCTCCATTTGTTTTTTGTTATTAATTGTGAAGCCATGTCTTGTAGTTTTCACCCATGGCTGCAAATGCAAAATGTAATTCTGGCTGTGGTGCATGTCTGCCTGAGACATTTAACACCTTACATTTCCTCTGGTAAGAGTTGTGTTCTAGTTATTTCACACCTCTGTGACAGCCAATATTATACAAGAATATAACCGAGCTCCGCTCACCCCTACTTTTTGCTATTCAATTTGGATTTTCTGGGCTGATAACCACAACTTCATTTAGGCCAGGTCTGTGCATAATTCTGGGCTACTAGACCTGCAGGCAGATAAACTTAATATTGTATTTTTCCACATATATTTATCTTTACAACCAATTACAGGTGTTATGTTAGGACAAGTGTAGCCAGACACGTTTTGAGCATTCATAGTATTACAAGGATTTCAGTCCAGCAGATGCCACATCACGCATTTGTATTATGCATTTGTATACATTTACGTACATTTATAAAAACAGACACACGCAGCCACTGCTTTCACATCTAGCACTGTGTTTCTCAAACTGAAGACTAAAGGGTTAGAGAAGTGAACCAAAGGGTCACCAGTTCAAATACCCGGATCAGCAGGGTGGAACGTGTGGGTGGGAGGGAGTGAACGAGCAGCACTTCTTCCTGCCCACGTTAATAGCTGAAGTGCCCTTGAACAAGGCACGTACCCTTCATGTGTGCGCCGTGTTAATAGATGGGTTAATTGTCTGTGTGTAATAAGTGGGCAATATCAACGGGGCAGTACAGTATTGCAGTAAATGGTTGTTCTGAAAAAAGTAATCTTTCTACAAGTTTAGCTTAATCTAAACTATGTAGAAATGACACACTGAGTGAGCTCAGGACATTTATATCAACTTTATGTTTGTGTCTATCTTCTTGTTTGTTTGTTTCTTTGTTTTTTTCCGGTAATATCAGTCTAAAGAAGCCCAGTTCAAACCTGGTGGAGACCGCACCAAGGCAGAGAGCATCGCCAACATGCTGAGCCAGGCCATCACCACGGAGCACCTGCTGTATGCCAGCCTGGGTTCTGCTGAGTACATGGAGTTTGTCCTTAAAAACCCCTTCAACGTACCTCAGACTGTCACCATTCACAGTGACGACCCCGAGCTCAGGTAAGACCTCCGCTAACTGTGAAATGACATCAGACTGACACCCCCCATCCTTACCTTATACCTGTGACTCTAAAGCTGATAAAACTAAAATGTACTAGTTTTATATTTAACATTGGAATGATTTTACAAGTCTAGAGGTGTGCCTCCAGTCTAACGCACCAACTGTGAGCATGTGTTTCTGTTGTGTATGTGGTTTCCATTATCAGACCGTTACAAGCAATGCTGTACTGTGAAACTGGGTTCACACGTTCGCAATGTGTTTTCCTAAGGTGATGCTGAAGCTCTGGAGAGAGTTTTTGCATCCTATTTTCATCCCACTCTAGGAAATAATGCAGTGTCCTTACACATTACCCCTCCCAGTACGAGACATTTTCAATCAGTTCTTCTACCTATAAGCTGTTACTGAAACTTTGTGACCTGTATAGGTGGATTGTGATTATTCTGTCATACCTCAAGCTCATCCAACTGCTTAATTAATTTCATGAAATTTATTTATTATTTTATTTACTTTAATTTTTAGCCATTCACCTGGCTGCAGGTCGTAGCTGCTACAGTGATCACCACTTTTCGGCATAAAAGAAAGACTCGTATCCACAGTGTGTGTCAGTGTGAATAAATAAGATCAAAGGTTTCACACCTTTCACATTTCATTTACACACATACTGTAGGTACGTGAACAAAGATTCTCATTCCTGTGGTAGAACAATGAGTTGTCCTTGACACCGACTTGCAGAGGTAATGCTTTAATCCTACACATAGCAGCCATTATGGAGGATTTCAGTTTCCTGAAATCGGCCCGTTCTTGGTATCGCCGTGTTTGTTTCTTTCAGTTAGCATCACCGCTAATCCCCACACCCCCATACACTCACCCACCCACCCACCCACCCCTCTCTGAGTCTTTTGTTATGGATTCTGCTCATGCCTAAGCTTCGGATTAACATATATCACGTTGATCAACAAAGTCTGCAGAGTGCCAAGGATGCATCATCGTGGCATTAGCCCAGCCACCGGGCCTTACCAGATCTAATTGAGAGTCATCAATCCCCCTGTCTCCTCTCTGGCTTAGCACCCTGTTTATTTATTTTTTGATGAGGCAGTGTGACACTTTACACCGTACCGTCTGTCACCTCCATCAAGAGCACGGAAAGTGTAAATTAAGGAGGAAGTGTCGGATGTGCTTCGGCTGCAGTGCTCAGGGTGTCAGGAGTGAAGTGTCAGTGTCAGATCAAGATGATCAAGATTCATGGTATCAGTACTACACACCTGTGTTCTAGTGACAAATGTGACTGTGCTTTCTGCAGAAAATATAAAAAAAAAACATTGAGGAAGGAAAAAAAGGTAGAAATTGTTGATTTCACTGTTTCACTGATTTTTTGTGATGTTCAACAGAGCATTTTCACTTTTCAGTCTAAAAGTTTGTAATTTCACAGGATTTAGTTCCACTGCTGCTCTCGTCTTTGATGTGAGAAAAGAAGCTCTAGTATGTTCCCACTAATACATTTCACTGGCAGTTACATTTCTGTTTTTTGAGGTGGCGCTTTTGGTATTTTTGTTTTTGCATGTTGTAAACTGACACACAAGCTTGGAAGACCAAAGAGGCACACACACAGTGACAACCACAATCTGACAGATTGCGAATGATGAAGCAGTGGCAGCATGTGTTTAGGGAGTTAATTGGAAAAGTGGACGCTGAGTAGCTGAGAAGTGACATCAGGAAGCAATCTTGATTTGTGTCTCAATTCAGGCAGTGCATCCATCCAAGCATCCTGCATATGACAACAAACTGTCACAACAACACAACTTGCGAGGATGGTGGCTGATCAAAATCTAGCTCGGACTAACGCTCATGTGTATAAAGGCTGGCGGAAGTCCACAGAAAGAGGATGAGTGGTCGGTAGGGGCTATAACTTTCCTCTGGTTCCCCTGGGACCTTTGCTGTATTTTATTATAGTGTTTTAGAGCCTGTCATGAACTGTAGTTTTAAAGGTAGGGTAGGAGATTTCATTCTGATGCGCTTTTTGTTAAGTTAGTGTAACTTCTCTTTACAATCCGGTAGCAACCGATTAGTTCGGCAGTTTCGCTTTAAAACAAAGAATATTAATCATCTGTGGAAGCTATAAAACGCTAAAAACATCAGCCAATCCTACTAGGTGCCCCTGTGCGTATAGTTGGCTGGTTGTCACTCTCTTCCTGCTCTGCGCGCATCAGAGAGGTACGTGCATGATGGC
Source organism: Parambassis ranga (assembly GCF_900634625.1). Classification (NCBI taxonomy): domain Eukaryota; kingdom Metazoa; phylum Chordata; class Actinopteri; family Ambassidae; genus Parambassis; species Parambassis ranga. The sequence goes on along the minus strand of NC_041028.1, from coordinate 16,061,641 downwards.
CGAAGTCACAGACTGGTTGGGAGGCGTGGCTTCGGGGTGAACTCCAGAGAAAGGGGCGTGTGTTTACTTTCAAAATCTGGCTGACTCTCACTGAGTTTTCAAAATCTCCTACCCTACCTTTAAGTCGTTACTCCGCAGCTGAAACTACAATATTTCACTGTTGGTCACTTTGGAAAACCAAATGTTTACTGAGGTAGCACAGGCTGTAAAACCTCCAGTGACTTTACAAAAGTCCTGCTGTCATCTGAAGTTGTGACGTCCTCTGATGATCTGAGTTGTACAGTTACACAGAGAGAAGGTCCAATCACATCTCTGTAGGACAGCCTGAACCACAAGCAGTGGTAGAAGAAAGACTACGAAATATGCTGGAAGACACCATTGAACACAGACACCAGTTCTCAGACAAACATTGAAAGTGATGTAAGTCATCCTTGCATGAACTGGGCTGTACAGTTCTACAAATATCACATTCAACTACCAGTTCTGCAGTCTAGCTTGAACTCCAAGCAGTGACAGACGGAAGCCTACAGTGCATGCCTGAAGACCCCATAGCTGGAAACCACTAGAACAGAGACCTGTTTTCAGGCCAGCGTTGCAAATGGTGGAAGTGCTGGTGACTCCCCTGATGTCCTGCCGCCATCTGCAGCTGAAACATCCTCTGATAAACTGGACGTCACAGACTGAGGATCCAATGCCCAGCTCTGCATGTTCACAGCCTGAATCAAAAGCAGTGGCAAAGGGAACAGCACAGAGTCTGCCGGAAGAGACCACAGGCAGTGACCACCAAATCATTACATCAGCCCTTCTGCCATTGGCAGCTCTAACATCCTCAGATGAAATTCTCCAAAGCAGTGACAGAGAAATGGTGATCACCAAAACATTAGTAGCCCTTACACCATCTGCAGGTAACCGGACTTCACCGTGGTTGGAGACCACCCAACTACAAGTAGAGGAAGCCATATCTGACATCTGGGTCTGCATTGCTGACATCATCAGACCACTTGTGGTTATGGGAGGCGCCTCCATAACAGCGCTGGTCGAAGAAATCAGCACACTACTGCCCCAGCATGCAGGTCTCCTGGCAGATGTGATCCCTGACCCAGCCATCCCCCAAACATTCTTCCTTCTTACCGCTTAACACATCCGCACCTTAACACCACACCACTGAATTCCTGGTGTTCAGCCATCATTCAAGTCATTTCCATGTGTGCATCTATTGTATCCTGCATCACAAATATAATCTCCTAACAGCCACAACATGTACACAAACAACAAAACTGACCACAGTGCCTTTGTTTTCCTGGACTTCATGTCAGTGCAGCCTGGTCAGTGCATTGAGGTTACTTCCTTGTCAATATTTGACAGAGAACTTTCTGGAGAACACAAACACAGCCATGGGTCATCTCTTTGTTCTACAGAAACAAACCTGACCCTGGACCAGAATTCCAGCAGCACAGCTTTGAAGGCAAAGTACTTAGTGAAGAGCTCTGCTAGCTGGAGCTTTGATGTCTGCAGCGGTTTGAGGCCCAGAGGCTCCTCCTGACGTGGAGGACACGTTTTGCTACCTGTTGACATCCATTTTGCATGGCTGCCTTTAACACTTTAGAGAGCCCAGTTTGAGCTCAGGCTGGTGGCTAGCAGAGAGACAGGAGCTGCTTCTCTTCTCTCATTATTTCTCTCTCATTATCTGTCTTCCTTTGCACGGGTTGTCAGCCCCCCGTCCATTCTCTTTCCCCCCGCCGTTATCATTTTAAACAGCATCTTTGTTTTGTTTCTCCTCATTTTTTTGTTTACTCTGTTTTGTCTCAATTCATTTGTCTGACCTGGTTTTATTTCCTTTCTTTGAAAAAATAGCTTTTCATAGTGGCTCAGGTGAAACAGATTCATAGGCATGATGAGCCACAGGCAAAATGTTTTATTCCAAGTGCACAGGTGGGAATCACCAAAGAAATTTCATGGAATTGACTGTTGCATCTTTGCCTAATGTTAGCGAGGTGGAGCCCTGAAAAATTCATAAAGTCTCGCTCTCCTATTGAGAGAAATTCTTCCTTCTCCATGCCCATGGCCTGGTACCTTTGAAGTTTAAAGCAGCACTCCCCCTTGATGCATTTATGCGTGAAATTTTTGTTGCATTCAAAGGTAGAGGAAAGAGGAGAGATGAGACCTCCCTCTGCTGGAATGTGTTATCTGTTCCTGTTCTTTTCTCCCTGGAAATCCATTTGCGGAGAGGAAGGTGGAGGCTTCACTGACCTCAGTACAGCACTCGCTGCTGTACGTAATTAAAAGCAGAGCATTGTGTGTGAGTGGTGTGACTGCTTGACCATGAAAATTTAGTTCACTTCTATTGTTACCCATACAGTGAACTTTATAGAGGTCAATATCACCCTTTTTAGTCACAGACACCGGAGTGGGATGTGAAGTCTGATGCTAACGTTTGGTTCAGTCTGTAGATACAGCACTACCTGTAAGAAGGATCTCAGTCTAATAAAACCCATTACAACTACTACTACTTTCACAGTGGACTAAAAAAAACATACAAAACAAAGGGTTAAATCCTGACTGCACAGCTCATATGACATGAATTGTGTGGCTGTTGTGCACAAAATATCATCATACATTGTACATACAGAACATTGTATGTTGTCAAATCATATGATCTATAGTCACAGTTGCATCCTGTTGTTAACATAGCAGCGTTTTTACTTGTTAAAATGCACTTGTTGAAATGCATATAACAAAAGACCTACTGACATCTGCAGCGCAAATGGACACAATAGACATTTTTTTCCCCTGGTCGAATGACTCTGCAGCTGCACACACTAATTTTAGCCCCTCTTCCTGTGCACCTCTGGTGATAAATATAATAATTTTTTGTCACCTTAGCCACAAATGTGTATTTATCTGGTTCTGTACTGGCACAGATTTGCTGGTATATTGCTGGCAGGCTTGTCTTTTTTATAGAAGTCAATTCCCTCTGATTAGCGGGTTTCCCCCTGATTTAAAGTGATCGGCACAACAATTTATACATATACAGGTATACTAATATCAGGGTTTTGTCTTCAGTGTGAAAGGGGGCAATCACAAAATGATTCCTCACTAGTTAGAGCTCTGCAGTAATGGAAAATCCTTTTTAATGACCTCATGCCTTCGTCAGTATTTTAGTGTATCACTCTAACACTATATGATTGAGGAGCAAGGTGTTTAGATCAATGTTGATCCCCTGTGTTCTGTAAAAACCTCTTTCATATCATTCATGTTCTTTAATCCCTTTTTTCCAGTGTCATCACCGACACCGAGGAGTGGCGCTATTTTAAATCGCTAACCAGAACCCCTACCCTGCTGGAGGAGAACATGTTCCACATGGAGGAGGGTGCCCCGGATCCCAGGGTTTACCTCCGGCCTAAAGAGAGCGTCCACATTCCCCTGAAATACCAGAGCTTCCTCTGTGACCACACTATGGCTCTGCAGGTACTGAGAGGACCAGAACGTCACCTCGAGCAAGCATTTAGGACTTGAATGTGTTTCTAGTGCGAGAGCATCATGGGAATATATGTTGATAAAAGTGGAACTATCATCCAGATAAATGTCACTACACCTTAAGGTTGATTAACCATAGCTGATCTGTTCCAAAGGCAAGTCCTACACACTTAAATGAAACTCGAGCTTTGTAGTTAATTTGATGCCTGGAGTACAGTTCAACATTAATGTCACTTAAAGGTTTTTACGCCCTTTGGTTGTTGTGATCATTTACAGTTTCCTTTAGGCTGTGCAGATGTGATTTTTTCTTTACGGTTTCTTTTTTTTTGGTAGGTGTTCAATCTTGACATCAGTTCTGTTTCTTATCAAATCCTCACAGGGACCGAGCTTCCTGCCCGCGGGCCAAGGTTCTCAGGTGGCCAAGAAGAATCTGTCCAACATTATTGCTGCCAAAACTATCAAGGTACAGAGCGTGCTTCTCACGCTTCCTGCAGTATTTGCAGTTTATCTCCATCTGAAGTCTTTTTCCTCTCAATCCTAGATTTGTTTGTCTCCCAGCTGAGATTATAATAAGCTGTGTATTTGGGGTGCAATCTGGAAGCTCAGGGTGTTTATTTGTGTCGAGCGTTAACATATTATTATTATTAGTTTGCCATTGATTGAGTAAACTTTGTCAATTGTCAGGAAAACCTTGCTACATCATCAAGTTTGCACACACAGGCACGCACACACACACACACACACACACACTCCTAGACAACTCTTTGGGGAGTGTCAGTGCTCCTCCTCCTCTCTTCCTCTCATACAGTCATATCTCAGACACAAAGAACACTTTGAAGTGTCAACTGTTGAAAAAAAACAAAGTTACACTAGCCAGACAAGATTGTCAAAAATTATATGCTGAGAATGACTTTTATCTCACTAAGAGTTGTTTATCAGGCTGGAGAGTTAAACTTTCTGGGATTGGACGACAGGCTTGGCTAATCTGCTTTAAATGAAGCATAAAGTCTGTTATTTCACCATTTTAAAGCACTTATTCTGCTGATTATAGTGTGAAGTTTAGAGGAGGGAGAAACAGCGTGAATGCACTCACTGGCGTGAACTGTAGATAAGACCACATGCTCTGTATCCCCATAGGATGTAGTGTTTTCTGCGGCCCCTGTGATGATACAGCTGTCACTAAAATTAATGCAAAAGTTCATTCAAATTCAAATTCGGCCTCGCTCCCCGCAGATTAAAAACATACACTCACATCATTGGCACGTCGCTTTCCTCTGTAAGAAACAAGATATCCATCACCTCACACTAACCTGCCGTACCTCACAATAATCCTGTTGTTCGTGTAGAGAGTACAGTACCCTGAAGCTTTCCCATTGCACGGGCTGATGAAATATTTGCCAGTCTGCCAAGCCTGATACTTGTGTGTGTGTGTATGTGTGTGCGTCATGTGCCACTGTCAGCACTGCTGCTCTGAGCAAAAATCCTGTCAAGAGGTCAAAGAGGTCGGGGTCTGGATCAAATCTGTGTCCCGCTAAAACTGACAAGCCCCAACAGCAGAGCTGTCAGGATGCCAGCTTTGGCACCGCTGTCAGTCAGCACACATTATCAGAGCCAGATACGGGCCCCTCCTGTTACAGTAGGTCAGCATGGGCTCACAAATCTGACACATCAACAGTTTGGACAGCTGCTGTGTGCTTTATGAGCAAATTGTGGGAACTTCAGATATTTCCATTTTTTTGTTTATGCAGTTGCAATAAAATTCCACCAGGACTTGTTGTTGTATTGTACCATGCAACACACTCCAATACATTACACAACTCGTGTCATGTGTGTTTGTGGGAGTTTACATTCACACTGTATTCAGATTTGGATTGATTTTTACATAAATTACCCATTACTCAACAGCACAAATTTGACAATGTAGATATTTCACATTTTTCTCTTTTGTGGGAAATCTCACATTCCAGTTTTAAAAACTTAATACAGTACTTAACACGTTACCAGGTTGGAAAGTGAAGCATCTCATCTTCACATTTCTCATTTTTTCTGCGTTCTTTGAAACTTTAAACAGGCTATGTGTCTTTTTACACAGTTTATCTAGCTGCTCTACCATAAAAGCCTTATTTATATAACTGAAATTGCCTTCATGCAGCAGGTTCTCCATCTTAAATGTTAGTTGATTCCTCCAGGTGGTTCAGACTTAGAAATTTTTGCTTGGAGCTATTCCTCACCATAGTTTTACCACAAAGGTCCCAGCTTAAAGCTGAAGGGACTATGCATGAGTTATAATTCCGTATTTACTCACTGGAAGTAGATGCAGAAATTCACCCTGGCATCTCCTCAGATGTGACCCTGTGCTTTAATGCTTAACACACTGGTGGTACTGTCCCTGAGGAATAAAGCTTCAACAAGTTCACTGTAAAGCATGCAGCTAGAAGTATTAGGATAATTGCATTTAACATAACATAATCACAATGGTTAATTTGATCCTGGACAAGGCCCTAAGTTGTCACAAACTATATTTTTTTGGTTATTAAATGTAGGTTGGGTGAGAAAAGTTGTGTCAGTTAATACACTTCTTCTTCTACATACTAACTTGTTATCTGGGGTCATAGAAGTCGAGTATAAGATGGCGCAGTGTAGATGAGCAGGTTTGCGAATGCCTGTGTACTGTGTGTGTAGCTGTCATATTTAACCACATGGAATTAGTGCAGCTGTATGTATAAACACATTTGTGGTGATTTGCACAGATCCTGAGGGCTGTTTTTAATGCAGCAATCTTCAAAGCATATTCTGTCAGTCTGTGGGGGTTTCTCAGTTGTCGGATTGCAAACCAACTTTTTATATTCCAATGTGCAGTGCGCGCCTTCATCATCACACTCTCTGGTGGATTTTTTTGAATAAAGCTTCTCCAAGGTTGTTTTTTTTTTTTGTATAAATTGTTTAGAGCTGGATCGCCTCAGGAAGCAATTCTAGCATTGTTTGAGGGTCCCCCCCCCCCCACACACACACACACACAGCTGATCTAATGAAATTAGCTTAAACTAGAGTTACTCTTTCATAAACATGACCTGGGTTAAAGATACAAGGTCTCTTCTTTATGACTCACTGAGTGTCAAATAAAATAACAGAAGAGCTTGTAAGGTTTTTGAAAATGATCGTATTTATTCACAGTAAATCAATATTCTTGCTCAACTGTGACCTTTTTTCCTTATATTTCTGCACAACCTGTCTCATTGTGTAATGTCACGATATTCTAATTCTCAGAATTTAGATTAGAGATATTTTAGTATGGCTAATTTTTCACCTTTCCTCCTCAGGTTGTGTTCAAAGCAGAAGATGGGAAGCCTATGGCCATCTGCCAAGTGAACGTGGAGCCGACACCGCACGTTGTCGATCAGACTTTCCGACTCTACCACCCCGAGCTTTGTTTCTTGAAGAAAGCTATCCGCCTGCCGCCTTGGCACAACCCTGCAGGTTGCACAGATCACCCCCCCCCCACACACACACACACACAACTCACACCCCATTTTTATTAGCATGGGTCTCATGCTCAAACGAGTGAATCCCTCTTCACTCTCCAGGATGAGCATAAACTTGTATGTAAATGCGCACATACACAAATACAATATAATATCTACACAGCACGGGTGGTCAACAAAAATAATGTGTTCCACTGTACCTTTATATTCCTGGTAACAAAATAAGCAGGAAATGAAAAGCAAGAAAATAAACACATATGGAGCACATACACATGTATGAATAAAATACATCACCATGGACTTGTAGTTTAAGTGGGAGCTGTTTCCATTCACCATGTAGCTTCCATGTTTACTCTCAGTATATTAATCTGTCTCCTCTTTTCTCTTTTTTTTAACGGGTCAACCAGTTGTAGACCCAGACAGCAGGACGTGTATCGACGTTCGCTGCAGCGACCCAAACGTCATCTGCCAGACCAGGATGCTGGTGAGAGAGAGCCACATGATTCTCTTCACTAATTCACTAATCGCTAATATTAGCATGAGATTATTTAAGCATCCTGTCATTAAAAAAGTTGTTGTGATTGCCCTTACATATGCAATACTAATGCTTTTCTCTGTCTTTTACGCTGTCTCTGTCTAGGTGCCAGGGGAGCCTCAGGATGTGTACTTGAAAGTGCCAGGCAGCCCCAGTCCAAACATAAAAATGTTTTTCGTGATGGTTTTCACGTATGTATTATTTACTGACCGGGCAAACACACACACACAGCTTAGCCTGAAGAAGCATTCCATTTTAGACCAATTAAATTGTTCACGCAGGCTTGAATCAATTAAGTAATCAGATGGAGGTTTGGTGGTCTGACCGCCTGAAGTAAAGCGATCAGTCTCTCTAGTTTTTCAAAGCTCCATCAGGATTGTGTGCAGGTCTGTTGGTATATTTGCCTCTCCTGAAATGTCATTCTTACGTTGACTGCTTTCGTGTTTAGATTCTGTGTTTCCCATCTTTGTGCTGGAGGCCTAACAAATGTGCCCACTGTATTGTCTTTCTCGTAATTGCAGCATTTACCGAGCCTATTTTCAGGCTAGGTTACTTGCTTCTGTTAAGAGGACAGGAGGACAGAAACTTGGATTGTTCATATCCAAGTGCATCTATTTGTGAATTATGACATGGACACAAAAACAGGGAACCATAATTAAAATGGTACTACATAGCACCGCAGGTAATCAGAAGCTCCACATGACACCATTAATTCGATTCTTCTGAGAGATTTTTATTGAGTTCTCCACCATGACAGGCATCTGTTTGTGTTGCCTCTGAACCAAGGACAGCAATGGCCAGCTTGTCCATCTGTCGGTATTGACTTTATATCACCTCATTAAGAATTCACCTGTCTGTCCATTGACATTTGTCAATAAAGTTCGACAGCTCCAAGGCCTGGAGGATTGCTTGCCTTGCCTGCCTAATTATGCTAACACAGGGGTCTTAGGTATAGCGGGTATCTCTTGTTCAGATCGGTCAGAAGAAGCCACAGCTCAATCTGACTGGTCTCCATATATAAATTTCTTGTATTTGTCCACACAATTGTGTCCTGTCTCTATGGCGCTTTGTCCCGATTTCAAGCTTTGCTAAAGCATGAAATCCGCCAATCAAAAATGTCTTGAGTGATATATCAGAAATTGGACCCAGGTGTCCAACAGCTGATCAGGAGCAGCTAATCTGTGCTCACACAGCAAACCACACCCGGCGAGGCCAGGAAGTCATCATACTGGTCTGCAAAATTTTCCATAGGGCCTCAAAATGATGCTTTTCATATACAGCTCTTCTTAGTTTTCAAATGTTCCACTGCAGGAATGACAAGTGCAAATCAGTGTGTACTGTATAACTCTAAAAATGTCGAATACATCACAAAGTCACTTATCAGCAGCTTCAGGCATTTCTTATGTGTTCACTTGAATCCTGTTCCAAACATCCCCGACTGCTCCTTGAGTGCTGTTGTGTCAGAGTAAAGCTGGGAAAGGTGGCTGGATCACCTCCCACTCTCAGAGCCGACGAAGGCCGCCGAGACCCAATTTCCTTCATCTCAGCAGCGAGGCGACGACGAGGATGTTCCTGCTTATTAAAATGCTAGTACAGCCATAGATCAGCCCTCCTCATCTCCATCGTCGTGCTACATCTCCAGAGGCCTGTAGCTTAATTGTTCTTGATGAGTTTTTTTTTTTTTTTTTTTAAACCCCCCTCTCTGTCTCTGTAGTGATAAGTGGATGGCTGCACCCTCACAGATCTGGCAAATGTATGTACATTTCTTGGAGCGGGTGGATGTCAGCTGCGTGAGTGGCCAGCGCACCTGTCAGTCAGTGGTTCTGAGGGGGAAGCAGGCTGTTCGCAAGGTCAAATGTTTCTCATCACATCCGAAGGAGATTGAGGTACCAATATGAAAAAATATACTATCTACTATATATGTATATATATATATATATACATATATATATATATATATATATATATATATATACATATATATATATATATATATATATATATATATATATATATATATATATATACATATATATATATATATATATATATATATATATATATACATATATACATATATATAAAATATATTATAGACCATATAATATAGCACTTTCTTCTGCCCAAGGCGCCAATAAAGTGCTATTGACTCTTTCCACAAATTATAACCCCAATCCTGACCAGGTAATCTGATGTTGGAATTATTTTCTATTTAACCACTCCATGGGAATATTTGACTGAATTGATGGCAACTACCTATATACTTCATATACTAACTATTGTTTTGCACATATTAACATTACCAAAGACAATTTACAAAATTATATTATGTAAATGTTTTTGTATATGCGTCTCACAGTTACTACAACCCAAAACCCTCATCTAGTTTCTGCAGAAAACAATCCAAATGGATAAACGCAGCTAAAATGAGGCTAACTATAATGAGGTTATGATTTGTCCTCCTTTATTAAGTGGGTAAAATGCAGCAGGGGGAGCAAAACACAGAAAAAACAGATCAAACAACACAGCGGATTCATTCGAACATTTCTAATGAGAACTCAGGAGCTTTTGTTCTTGACGAATCTCTTTCAGTATTAGCAATTTTCAAACTGCACGTCTAAAATGATTTTATGTAAATTGCTCAGCCAGAAGCAGGAAACAGTGGAATAGTATCAGTCTCTTTTGTAATAACCCCAGGTTGAGACTGGAGTCATTATCTACAACATATAAATGCAGATTGACGGCGTAATGGCTCTTTTTATGTCATTTCATTGGTTTTATTAGGTTCCTTCATTACCTCCTGCAATCATGTCAGATCATGTCAAGACACAATTTGACACAATCGGAAAAAAAAAATTAGCAGCGGCTCTATGCACTCTGAACATATGAGAATATGTCCCAGGAGTGTCAGATCGCCCTCTATTTTTAATACACTGTTTTTTTATTCATAACTGAGTACAAGAGCATATAGAGTTCGACCATACGTCTCACTGCAGTGCAGTAAAAGGGCATTTCATATTACTTAACCTTATTGAAAAAGAATTGATGGACTGTCACAGCCACCGGTATGACCCAAACATGTCCTCCCTGTAGAAATAGAGTCCTGGCTGCTAAAGCGACAGATGTATTTTTAAAAGATTTGACTGTGTGCATCAGCAGCTGCTTTGATCTGACTCTCAGCAGGTTAGCTCACTGAGGAATGCACTGGAGGAGTCATAAAACAGGATAAAGCTCAGCGTTGGAGAATAGCTTTGCTTTTCTCAACAGATTGAAAAGGAGCTGCGCAGTAAATCTCATTCTCACATCCTTACGTCTGTCACTTTTCTTCTTCTCTCGTTTCATTGTCTGCCTCCTCTCTCTCTCACTGAACCTCATTCACTTCTGTCTCCTCTAATCTGTGCAGCTTCTTTACTTCCCTCTCTCTGCTAAACACATTAATGCTGACCCTTTTACTTCTTCCCTTTCACACTCGACTCTATCACCCTTTCTCATAACCTAACCAATCAACAACATCTCTTTCTTCTTGCTGCCAAACCCAATCAACTTTTACCATCCGCTCCTTCTCTCCATATAGGTGGACCCGGCAGGTGTGTTCGTTTTGCCTCCTGCCGCCGTGCAAGAGCTGCAGCTGAAGGTGCAGCCATGGCAGGCCGGCAGCCGCTTCCTGTATGTGAACGCGGTGGATGTGGAGCAACGCCGGCTTGTCACGGCCTGGCTGATCTGCCTCAGTGTCCACCATCCTGTGCTGTCAAAGGTAGGAGGATGTTTTTCTGGTTTCGCTGCATAAAACATAGGGACTTTTTTTATTCTTTCTGACTTTATCAGCAGCAGGATACTGTAAACACAGGGTCAGGTGTCTGCTCCAGGCCAAAGAGCACTGCAGCTGCCACAAACCTGCTCATCACCCATCTGCATGCTCTACACATTATTTCAGTTTCATTGCAGTTAATAGACGGCCTCTGTGACTGCATCATTATAATTTCACACCTTTACAACTAAAAAAACAACAGAAAAACCGAGCAGCAGTATGTAATAGGGCTGCAACTAATGACTATTTCAAGAGTCGACTAGTTATCGACTACCTTAATGACAAGCCGACTAATAGTCAACTATTTTGGATCGCTAATTTGGCCTTGCTTCATCCGCCTCCGTGCTGCCAACTCAGGACCTCTTGCACCCAAACCGCCAATCATCCCACTACACCACGGGCCAGAGAACCAATTTACCGCTGCAAATGCCTTGCACTTGCATGCCATGCGATTACATCACTAACGACCCGTCAACTAATAAATTAGTTGTCGACTAATTTTGCCCTCGACTATTAGTCAACAAGTCGACTACTCGTTGCAGCCCTAGTATGTAAGGTTGCACATTAATTTTTGTTCACACAGTGTACATTGTGTTGCTTTGTCTTAGTCCATCATTACCTTAGGCCTCCATGTTTGACCTATCAGGGACTTCAGGTTATTACAGGTCATGCAGAGCACAAACAAACTTAACACAACAATTAACAAAATGAAATTAACTGTGTATAAAGATGGACCACTCATTATTTCCCATTAATTATAGAGACACAGCCCACCATGGTCTTTACTGAGCACGAGGCTTCTGGCAACAAAACCAGTGGTTGTCTTTTCATATCGTGTCTAAAAAAAACTTGAGAGAGCGGATAACATTTCGCTGAAATCTGACTGTTGTTGGGTTTGATTCACTATTACAGTGAGAGTCATACAGCAGCGTGGAGGAACAGAAACCGCTTTGAAGAATTCAATAGCACGAATAAAATGCTGGGCCAAACACAGGACCCTGAGAACACAGGAATTACTCTGTGTCATTTGGACTCGGTATCTCTTTTAAGCTGTATGTGGTAATTGCTATCATGATTTTAGATTAAATCCACACTTTTTTTTTACTTCCTTTACAGCGCCAGTATGATGAACAACTCCATTAAAAGCCTTTGTACCTCAGTGGTGACTCAGAAGTCCCATTCAGTGCATGGTTCTTAAGGCCAGCTGGACATTCCCAATCCCTTTATGGCTTTTGTCAAATAAGAACTATATACAGCAGATCTCAGTGCAGCACTCAAAGCCAATCTCCTCTATAACTGCTCTCTGCTTCTTTAAACCAAAAAGTGACTAACTGTATTACTTACTCAGAAATACACCTGCAACATTCTGATATATGTATATCTGTATCTGTATATTTTTAATGATGACGCTTGTGTATGATAATGAAACATTTCATACCAATGACCTACCTGTGTGTGTGTGTGTGTGTGTGTGTGTGTGTGTGTGTGTGTGTTTACAGGCATTTGAAGTGTGTGTCCCAGTTGGTGGTGGGCGTGGCAGCTCTAGAAAAATCACCTACACAAACCCGTACACCGGCAGCCGCACGTTCCTGCTCCGCTCAGACCATCCAGACCTGCTGCAGTTCAAGGAGGATACATTTAAGGTAAGAGGAAGCCATATTGTTCTCTCTGGGTGCTCCGGCTTCTTCCCACATTCTAAAGACGTGCTAGGTTAATTGGTGACTCTATAATTGCCCGTAGGTGTGAGTGTGAGTGTGAATAGTTGTTTGTCTGTGTGTTGTCCTGTGATGGACCGGTGCCCTATTCAGGGTGTACCCTGCCTCTCAGCCATAGCTAACTGGTGACCCTGCACTGCAAGATGAAGCAGGTTACTAGATAATGGATGGAGGGATGGAAGCCACACTGGACATGGACAAATGAAGAAATGTTCCTCATTCATAAAAGCCAGTCATATTAATTCTTTTTATGTTACGCAATACAAACAATTAGTCTGGCAATGGATGTTCAATAAACTGCCTGCGGCACGCATTTAGATTTAGACAAACAGAGAGGGCAGCTCTCTCAAATGATCGCTCCATATAACCAGCAGCGGATGTTTCGAATAATGGATCTTGGCAAGTCAGGCTAAGCTTCATCAGATTAGATAACTAAACACAGGTACTCACAGTGAGTGTAAAGTATCTTATTAGTTTTAAAGGTACAGTAAGTGCTATTTATCAACAGTTATATGGACAAAAGTATGTGGACACCCAGCCATTGTATGTGGTTGTGCGCCTTCATCAGTGTAGTTCCCTGTCCAGCCTGTTAATCATATGTAAAGTTTGACTGGTGACAGGTTCTCCAACATCAAACTGGAAAGAACATTTCTGTAAAGCCAACAAATACACAAAGCTGTCGTTTAAATCTTCATTATAAGAAAACTGTACCCTGCTGTATTTTATTGTAAAAAGAATCCAACATTCAGTCACATAAAAGGACTCTTTTGTAAAGAAGAAGGATGCACCTGATACGTTCTTTGTTACAAGAGAACAGAAGGAAGAATTGGTACCTTAGCAACAGCTGTGACACAGTCTACGCAAAAATGAATCCAGACCCTGAAATAAGACACAACGTAAGTTAGATGTTTGCTCTTTCTTTAGTAAGTTTCAGACTGAACTAAAAAAAAAAGGAGACTGAATTGCTTTCTGAGTGCACTGTAAGTCTTGTTTGTATTTTCAGTAAGAATTTAAGCTACAGCAGTGCAACACACTTGTTTTTTTCAATGGATTAGGGATATTCTAGTGTTGAATTTTTCAACAGCGATCCACACTTTACACAGCATTGTTGCTCTTCTATTCAGTCACGACTTTGCTACACTGCAGCATTATGCACCACATTGTTAAAGCTTAAGGAAACATTTTGACCTTTAAAATGATTGTGGAAAAATAAGGCAAAACTCTCAGCATTACCTAAAGGTAGACATTTGTTTCTATAACAGGTGACCGAAAGACTGGAGTAACTTTATATTCCCAGCTGTGAAAAATGATTTCCTTAATTATCCTTTAGGACACAATGGAGGAATATAACAGAGTCATTACCGCTGCTGTTTTGTCCCTGTGTGGTCGACCTCACTGTCTCTAACGGCTGATTTACTCACACTCAGACATGTACCCTCAGAGTCGTTGCTGTCGTTGCCTTTCATTTGCTGGTGTGTCATAAAATGGAAAAACAAATTGGAAACCATCATTTTAAATTAAGGAATAAATGAATGATCTGCAATGGGAGCCTTTTTTCCACATCGACTATTAAAAAGCCTCGCCGCTGTCGGCCAGAAGACACTGCATCAATTAGACAGGAGGTGGGCAGAGTGAAAAACAGCCCATCGAATTTTCCCATCTTGTCAGAGAGGCTGCAGGTGTCTTATAAAGAATCCACTGTGCCATTAAGCAAATGCAGAGACACTTTTTCTCTTTTTTTTTGACATAACTACCTCAACATGATAAAAAACCAGCTGTCAGGACAAAAAGTAAAAGCAGAGATCAATACGGCTGTGCTTTTGAAGAAGATTACAGCATAAATCCCCCAAATTGATCTGTATTTCTGTTGTTGGCTATTACAGAAAATACATTCCGCGTCTGAGAGAAGTAGCGCGGTAACCAAGAAATGACCAAATAAAGACTGTGAACCCACACAACAAAAAAGCTTTAGAACATTTGTCACTGTCTCATTTTAATTAGATAAAAGAAAAGCTGCACTGAGCTGCTGTGGATTAAAAAAAATATAATAATATGAGGAGGTTAGAACAATTAATGAAATCATTTGCAGGTCACTCTAAATAGCCCGTAGTTGAGAGTGTGAGTGTGAGTGGTTGTTTGTGTGTGTATGTTGGTCTGTAATGGACTGGTGACCTGTCCAGGGTGTACATCGCTTCTCGCCCATAGGTACAGCTGGGATAGGCTCCAGCCCCCCTTGACCCTGCACTGCAGGATGAAGCAGATGGATGGATGGATGGATGGATGGATGGATGGATGGGTGCATCCACCCTGTCCACATTTTAGCTCCTTTAAATTGTGACAAATGTTCATATAATTTCACAGATATCCTCACACATGCACACACAATCGTGAGTGATGTTGGGTGGAGACTCTGTCGGCATTCGAGGGGCCAACCCTACTGAAACACTGATTACATTATGACCGTAGACTGTATATATACATAAGTATGGACAAAGAGACCATGATGGCTACCACTGGTGTCTCAAGTGCCATCTTGAGTTCCTAACAGAGACCCTGAATGTCGCTGTGTGGTCAGCACCAAACTCTGCCTAAACTCCCAATATAGGCAAGGAGGTGGAGCATGAGGTGGTGGAGGTGGTGAGGTGGGCGATCAGTTGCAGAAGCAGGAAGCTCACAATGTAAGTTAGCACCAATAAATGAATAAATGCCGAGTGCTGGTATTTATAGGCCTTCAGCGGATACATTGACACTGACCAATGCTCACGGTGTTACTATTGGACACAGTGAAAGTGTCAGTAACTGCTAGCATAGATGCTGTTTACTCACGATAGCTCAGCATTAGCATTGTTTTAACACTACAAGCAGATAGATGCAAAAATTCAGTATTAAGGGTCATCTTTCCTGTGAATTCCTAATGTTCTGAAGTTTCAACAGTATGTCTGTAAACTGTGGTCTTTGTAGACAAATACACAGCAGCGGTAAATCTAATGGTCTGCGCTGAGGATGGAAACAAATCCTGTTTATCATGAGTTCTGCATGACAGGAGGACACGGCTGAGCAGACACTGAAATGAGACGATCTGACTCACAAAACAAGACGGAGCGACTTGTAATTCAAATGTAGATGTTTCCTTGTTAAGGAGAGATCCCAAAGGGTTCTTCAATTGTTTCGGATCTTTGTGAAGCAGTGTCTCCATGGCTGTTTGATCGAAAACAGTTTTTGGAAAATATTATTCACAGTGAGGCATTGTTTTCACCTCAGAAGGAAGAATCTGTTTTGTGTTTTTGTTTCGAAAACCCCTGAATGGGTGGTGAAGTTGATTTAGATCTGTAACGATTTGTAAAAGGGCAGTGATGAAGTTCGCAGCCTGAGGTAGTCTATTTCAGAAAACACACCAAATTTATTTTTCAACTTGGTCCACTCCTACACACTTGAGCTATTATTGACAGTACCGAGTCGAGATCCTCTGACCTCACACTTGGAAAAAAGTACAGCCGTTCACCAACTTACTGGAGAAACAGTGACATGACTCAATGAAGATATTTGTTTCATGTGGAGGTCAGGACGAAGAGGTCAAGTGATGAAGATTTCCTTCATCCAAAACATTCATTTCATCTATTCTTAAATGAGATATAATAACACTAACATCATGTATATACATGGAGGCACTTATACACATATTTAATCAAAATAACACATGGTATTTGATTCAGTTATGTTCTGCATGAAAACTGATGTAATATTATTAAGTCAATCTCATATTACTGTCACGACATGGTGTTATTTATGGTTTTGGATGTCCTTGTTTTGGGTTTTTAGTTAATCTGTGCTTAGTTATTGTTATTTTCCCGCAGTTCTGGTGTTTTGTTTTCCTGGGTTTGTGTTTAGTTGTCTAGTCTTGTCTTGTGTTTCCTGTTTTACTTTGGTAGCCCTGTCCTCCCTGTGTATTGTCTCGAGTTTTGCTTCCTGTGTTTTCCCTCCTTGTTGATTACCAGCCCTGCCCTCATGTGTGTCGCCTGTGTCTCATTGTCTTCCCTGGGCCCTTTGTATATAGTCTGTGTCTTCCCCTTTGTCCTTGCTAGTTCGTCTCGTCTGGTGTAGGGTTTGTTTGTTTCATGTCTCGTCCATGCCATGCCATGCCTAGATCCTCGCCTACCATGCCATGTACTTCTGCCTGACCTCGGGGTGCTTCAGGTAGTTGCCTTGTTCATGCCTTGTATTTTTGCTTTTGCCGTTTATGCTATTGCCTGTTTTTCTGGATCTGGTTTTTGCCACGCTAAGTGTGATTTTTGGTAAGGTTATTTTGGACTCTCCTTTTTGACCACGCTAGTGTGATTTTTAGTTTTGTATTGTTTTGCCCTCCTGGCCTTTAAATAAAAGACTTTTTTTGAACATCTAAACTGCTCTGCGTCCTGCAACTGTGTCCGCTCCTCACAAAACCCTGACAATTACAAGCAGTATACAACATCATGCCTATGTTTTCGGAGGGTAGAAACAGTTTTCCAAAAACTGTTTCAACCCTCTACCCTGAGGCTGTTTGATTCCTTGACATTTAGTATAGTGTATATGGCACTGAAGGTGTGGAAGATACTGCATGTTATAAACAGTATATATGCTTGTTTGCAGTAGTTGGTATATTAGATGCTTGAAACCTGTTCCACTGCAGCGATAATGACATAAGCCCTGTCAACATGGTCATTCTTCTTCTTCTCCTTGGATGTAGAGTAGTCTGCTTGTCCTTTAAAATGTCAATATACCTTGATTGATTAATCATGGCCGACTGCAGCATTGAGGAAACACAGACCATCAGTATGCTATGGTTGCTCATGGTGTCCATTTACTTTTGGCCATGTGGACAGAACTTTGGGTTTTATTTAGCATAAAAAATATTAGGAGCAAACTTGCAGGTAATAAAATTAATAATAATAATAATGTAATGTCGTGTAATTCAGGCTAATATTCAATCCTTATTTAAATTTTCTAAATTATTGATGATTTATTGGTTACATTTATTGTCTTTTGTCTTTAGATCGCCGGTGGAGAGAGTTACACCATCGGGTTACGATTTGCCCAAAGTCAGAGTCCCGGCTCAGCGGAAATCCTGGTCTATGTGAACAACACGGAAGAGAAGACGGAGGAGACGTTCTGTGTGAAAGTCAGCTATTCATGATGGTTGGTTTCAAACAGCCAGTAGAAGCTCCTGCCTCAACTACAAAACTACAAGTTTTAGTTAAACTCAGATGAGTGCAGGGGAGCTGTGAATTTTCTGTATAGTAGGTGTCACTTTGTAATACACAATTTTTAAAAAAATAAATCAACATTTATAGCATACATACTGTTTTCTTTTCTTGATTTTCTTTTGTACAGGGTAAGTTTTCCTGAAGAAAACGATGTGAATGAATTCTGTGAGCCAGCAAACAGAGCTGCTTAGACTGAAAAGCTTGAAACTCATTTACTGTGCTAATCCACCACTTGGAGTAAATCTTTCCTTTAGACAAAGTACCCTCCAGATATAAGTCAGTCCCAAACAAAAATAGACTGCACTGAACCTCATGGCAAATTCTTGTTCTCAGCAGCTCACTTTCCATTGGCTGTATCATGTGCCAGGCTAATGCAGCTTCTCTCTGCTTTATTTGTTTTTAGCCATATACTGACTGACTGTCCTTTTTGTACAAAGAAACAGCAGCCAAGAGTGCCTTCTGGACTCCCAGTGCAATTTTTCAGAGTAGCTACCAATGACATCACTGGTTCCTAGAAGAACAACAGAGTTTGAGAGCCAGTGACATCACTGGTTCCTTGAAGGCCAACAGTAATTGAGAACTGGTGAAATCGCTGGTTCCTAGGCGATGAACAGAGTCTAAGAACCAGTGAAATCACCGGTTCCTTGTTCCACAAAGGTAAAGTGAGCTGAAAACTGAGATTTGTCAGTTAATCAGCAGAGTAATCTAAAATGTACAAGTTAGATGTCTAAGCTTAGAGCTGTCCTTTTGCAAAATGTGTGATGGTGCAACCCTAGCCATGCAGAGGCAGGCAGAGGGTGAAAGCAATAACATTTTATCGACTTTAATTACCCGGCAAACCCACTTGAACGCCACTTGATGGGTGAGTTTTAATCTAAGACAAGCCAGGGGTCCCCTCTCCACGTCCCCTCACCTCCCAAACAACTTATCCTCATCACCGGCATTATTAGAAACACTGCTGTAATGAGGTATGATTTTTCCAGCGAGGCGCACATCTCTTCACGTCAGCCTCATTAACACCAGCATCCCTTTTAAACCATCCTGCTCGCTCTGCGTTTTGTGTGTGTGTCTCTATCTGAGCGGCTGTGAGACAGACAGAGAGGGAGAGAGAGCGGGAGAGAGAAGGCCATGCATATTGTGTTATGTAACACACAGTTACACAATCCCTCCACCCCCCCACACTCACCCCCTTTCTCATTAGAATGCAGCCTGCAAAATAAGCCTCAGCACAGCAGCAGAGACTAATAAAACGGAACGTAGCAACCAAAACTGAGCACATTTCATCTTTACCTTCTGTCACTGAAGCTAAGGCATTGTATGTATTTTAATGTTAGCAGCTTACAAAGATGCACATTTAAGCTGTATTCACTCACTCAGTTTGCCTTGCAAAACTTACCTGCAAAAACATGTGATGCTCAACTTAAAACATTTTAGTAGGAATAGTTAACCCAAAGTCTACCTCAATAAATGCCACATGTACTGTACGCCTAGCAGTGCCTGCAGTCAGTACTCCTGGCATAACAGACGTTTATTTAACTTACTTACACACCTGTATTCAAGTTTAAAATATTTTTTGTCACACTGCAAAGCCACAAAATATCCAACAAAACCAGACCATGCTGATATTAAAGGTAGGGTAGGAGATTTTTTAAACTCAGTGAGTCAGCCAGATTTTGAACATAAACACACGCCCCTTTCTCTCAGAGCTCACCCCGAAGCCATGCCTCCCAACCAGTCTGTGACTTCGCCCATCATGCATGTACCTCTCTGGTGCGCGCAGAGCAGGAAGAGAGTGACAACCAGCCAACTATATGCGCAGGTGCGCCTCGCAGGATTGGCTGATTTTTTTGAGCGTTTTATAGCTTCCACAGATGATTCATATTCTTCGTTTTAAAGCGAAACTGCCGAACTAATCGGTTGCTATCGGATGGTAAAGAGAAGTTATACTAATTTAACAAAAAGTGCATCAGAAGGAAATCTCCTACCCTACCTTTAATGCCAAATTTCTGCTCCAGCAGCTCAGTTTGTGAATGGCCTCCACCGGCCCTATCATTTCACTGTATAGCTGTATACTTGACTTTAATTTGAGAACCACAGAACTCACACGAGCAGCAGAGCAGAGTCACTGGTTCCTGGAAAGCTTAGCCCCACAAACAGTAAACATTATAGAATGCTCACATTATATTTCTAAATCAGATAGATAGCAATGCTATGGAAATTATGCAAAATGATTGTTTAAACAGATACATTTATGTAGCCAATCAGCAGTGAGAGAGTCATTCATCCCACTTACTAAACAGCTGCACATCTGCATCTCATCCATGCACGTTCTGTGTGAATGTATTCAGATAGATGGTAAAAAAATCTAAAGTTATCCTTTAAACAGTAACACAATTGAAGTGTTTTTCATTCCACAGCTGTTTCTCTGCATCTGTCGGGGTGGTGATGGTGAACAGCCGTCATGTTTCCACGCGTCACCACCTGTGCGTGGAAAAGACTTCCTGCTGCCATCCATCCAAATTTTTTAGGACCACTCTGTTGTGTCTCTAGTTTGTGTGAAAGCCTCAGCTGTTGTGGTGTGTGTACCTGGATGCTGTTGTGTAAAGCAGCAGCCCTCATTGGGAGCTGTTGTTCTCTCAGCCAGGGGCAGAGCTGGGCTGACACCTTATTAGTGGTGCCAGTCCACTTGTTGTTGGTTCCCGCTGAAAGAGCACAGACACCCGCCACAACAGCACCAAACAGTCTGCTCACCTTGTTAGTGCAGTTAGACGGCTCCCGTCTAGCTGACCTGCCTTGATATTTTGCTGGGTGGAAGGGTGCCTGTTGTTGCCCTGATTTGGAGAAAACCAGGCCTACCTGCTGCTGCTGCTGCTGCTGCTGTGTGCCTGTGTGTGTGTGCGTTTGTGTAGGTGCCTGGCCTGCGCCATGTGAGTGGGTGCACGTCTATGAAAGCACACAGAGGTATCAGAGAGCATTGTAACCAAAAGGAATACGCAGCCTAACAACCAGCCCTCCTCCTCATGTACACCGCTGGTTTGGATCAGTGTTCATGCAGTTTGTTAATATTACTGCGATTCACTTCAGAGTGAAAACATCCACAAAGCAGATTCACTTGTTGTCATGTCCTAAACACTAATGTGACAAGTGAGGGTTAAAACACCTGCTGGGATGTGTCTTTAGTGGGCTACTTAAAGACAATGAAAGGGGGGTCAGTGTGGAAAAACATGTGAAGGGCAGCATTAACCCAAGTGTAATTTCACCCCTTAATCTCAGCCTTTTCTGTCTCTGCAATCCTGCACCCACTTTGAAAACAGTTCTCAGTAGATGGCAGCCTTACACATGTAGCAAATTCCCACTGCACTCAGCCTTCCTTCCCTTTAAGGCAGCAGTAAATAACAGTTCATAAACGCAGACGCACAGTCTGATGATATCATAAAGCACAAATAATGCCGCCCTTTATTTCTCTCTATAAATAGATCAATCATCTTTTGTATTGTTGACAGTACATACAGTGAGTCTCGTTGCTCTGTGTTACAGTAGACCAGCTACATCTTGTGTGTTGAAGTCTGACTTCGTTTTAAAGAGTGCTGAGCAACCTGAAATCTGTCTGTCACGGACAGATGGTTCCGACTTAATGGCTCAGCTCTTGGAAACATGACAGCTACTCTTAAAAAGCAGTCAAACATGTCCAGGAAGAAGTGTTTTAAACGTAATATCCAAACGTTCCACACACATCGGTACAGAGGTTACATCAGATCCGCCAACATCTGCAAACAGCAGGCTTTTGTCTTCAGTGTGAAAGCCTCTGAACCAGGGTCAGCAGTTACAGACACCAATCAGCTCCAGCTCCAAGTATGACACACTGATTTGATTGCCAAATTCATGACATCACTTTAAAAGCTGACATTTTTTTAAAAAAAACTTAAACAGCTATCTATGTTTGTAACAACCAAATTGATTGATTAATCATAATGCTGGGGCCCTATCACAGCCACTGGGGGCACCCTGCTTGAACTCTGGTGGATTCTTATGCCAGCCTCTGGAGCCAGTTCATCCCCATCCCAGTGGACCCCCAGCTCTGGTTTCCAGTCCTGACCCAGAAGGATCTTCAGCTCCAGTGACCAGTCTTGCCACTGGAGAATCCTCAGCTCTGAGTTCCAGTTCCGGGCCTGGCGGGATAATGTCTCTGGGGCCTAGTTCCAGCCCTGGCAGGCCATTGTCCTATGTAAGTACAGCAACAGACTTCCTGTTGGTAACAACCAAATTTATAGATTAGAAAACCTGAGATGGGATTAGAATTGAGTTGTATCATACACTACTTGTGTTCTTTTGTGAAGAGTCCCCAAACACTATACATTACATGAACCTGGCCTCCATTTCCTCTGGCCTCTGATTTACTAAACCTGCAACAAGTAGTCAAGAATTTATTGTTTTAGAACATATTTAAGACATTTTCCACTAGTTTGTGCATAAAATGTCAAAAATCATTAATTGATTAATCATGGGCAATCAATCCATAATGCAAACAGTAATTAGCTGCAGATCTAACTGACTAAATACAGAGCAACAGTACACTAATTTGCAAATGGTGTCCATTTACTTCTGGTCACATGGAGTAATAAAATAATAATCACTTCTTTTCTAGCAAAATTTATGTACAAACATCACCATCCGTGCACATTGGGTTTACATCCTCCCCCTGTCTGGAGGCAACCTTTTTCACTTGTTTGTTCTCATGATCTAAAAAGACAAATGTTTAGTTTTCCCGCGGCTGCCGGCTCGATGTTTTGTACCGCTTGCTGAGAAGGTTGAGGGTATTTCCAGGCCATTTAAATGTGACGGGCTACACTGGTGGGCATGTTGCTACAGTAGGAAGAGATAAAATACAGAAAACACAGACCTGGAGAGTCCGGGTTTGTTAAATGTCAAGAAACCACAGGCTGGTGTATATTTCAGTATGATCATTCTCCGAAACCTCTGCATCAATCATTCTGTCACCCATGTAGGTGCTGCAGCTGAGCAGCCAATTTGTAAAAAAAAATACCTCAGGATGGTGAAGCTTGGGTTTTATTAGCCATGACTATGCGTTTTTTATTTTGTGTGGCAACTCTTGCTGTGAGAGTGCACTGGTCTCATGTAAGGAAATGAGAAATCGGTTACAGTATGCATCTTATAATATACAGCGAGTGAGTAAATCAGTAACGCAGCCTCTGAGGATTAGAAGCCTGTAATAGTCTTCAGGAGAGACATCCTCCCACGCCTGGGTCAGTGGTTCATTAATGGTAAAGCAACCGCAAATGAGGTCCTACTGCCAGTGACCCATTCTAAGTGTCCTTGAACAATTTGTGAACCCAACGTGCCCCCTCGCTGTTAATTACTTTGAGCGGGAGCGTCAGCTAAAAGCCTAAATTGAAACTGTAAATTAGCTCAAGTCAAGAAAGGAAAGGGGGACGACTGCAGCCTGCAGTGGAAGAGGAGGTAGATCTACAGCTGTGCCAAAAGAAATAAGCTTCTATTCCCCCTTCCGGTCTTGAAGTCTCTAAGATAAAGACTTTTCATTTCCAGCTGTTTACTTTGGGTTGCTGGTAACAATAACTCCTGTAGCCATTAAATGAAAAGTACATATTGTGACCTGGTGCCCTCTTTAAGATTTTATGACGATGCTGTTACACGAAGTGAATGACGGTGTGAAATCAATGGGCCGCGTGATCATACTTTTGCATTCCGTCTGCAGCAACTTAAATATGTATATTTATTATGCATCTAGGAATGAGACGACCACAGCATGGTGCACTGCAGCAGCAGCCACAGCAGCCCAGGTCAGTCCTACTGCAGTACATCAGAAAACGTGAAAGAGAATCACAGATTCTGAAGATATTTCCCAGATGAAAACATGCTTCTTGGGATATTGCTTTTTGGGGGGGGCTTGTTAAGTGAAAGCCATGGATCAGAGGATCCCTTTTGGATAGCCGTGCAGCCAGCGGAGGTCGGGTTCAAATGGATGGTCTCAGTTCTGCTTCAGCACATTATTCCAAAGCCTGATTAACCCTATTGCAAGCGGCTGCGGTAGTTTGTCTGATCATTGATGGGTCGTATTACTGATGCTAAGATAGAAGGTGAGGGAGGTGTCCCAGCTGATTTGTTGTGAAGAACAGTCTTAATGGAAGTGTTTTTGCAGTAGCCAAGTGCTGTAATGAGCTCTACAAATCTGCAGTACCGCTGGTAGGAGCTGAAATACACTCCTGCTGAAGAAGATTCTATGTTTTCTGAAAGGATAGTGGATAAAGTCCCGGCATATAAAACAGGTATATGTTGAGTTTACCCAGGTTTAGGACTCAATACTACATAGTTGTTTACATGTTGCGGGCCAAACTTCTCCCATCGGCAACACGCTTCCCTACTATTTTACTGCTCAGCTGGTGGATTTAGATGCACATATATTTTTACAACCACTTATATTTTTACAAACCCACTTTGAGTCCCTGTGGGAGGCTTTGACCTACACCATGTTGGGATGCTCTCCATCTAAACACCTTATTAATCCAAATACGGACAAAGAGGTGGAGTGTTACAGAAACATTAACATAAAACAAACAAGTTACACAAAAACATCATATATCTGTATAGACTGTATATGAAGATAGACAGCATGACAGTTCCCCAAAACCGGGGCCAAACTGGGGTGGGATCCAATCACGTGATTGGAAATCGGCCCGATTACGTGGTTCAGACTCGATTGGAATCAGACGTTAACTCCTGATCAGTACACTCTGGTGCGTTGTCTAAAGGTATGATTGTTGCTTTGGGTGTGAGAGGTCCTGGGTTCAAGACTCGGATGAGCCGTTTTCTTTATGAAATTTTCCAGTTTGGGGAGGGATGCAGTATTTATAGTCTGCAGCAATGCATTTCGAGCAGTTTGAAGTATTGTGCTTGTGCTTTTTTTTGAGCGCTACTCTCTAGACACACACAGAGTTTGGCTTATGCAAAGAGAAACGCGAGCAGTAACAGGTACTAATAGGTGTGAAGGCACAGGACATCACAGCACAAGATAGCACAAATGATTGAAAATCAAATGACTCGGACTCAAGGGCAAAAAAAATGGGACATCCCTAGTCATAAACCCCATTGCCTACCTGATAGTGAATGCAACACAGACCTAAAGTACTCTTCAAATACATTTTTCCAAACGATGCTTCCTGGCTTTTCAGCTAGCTTTCATCACCCTGACTTGAATTCATTTAATTATTATACAATTAGTAATTGTTGCCTAAAACAGCAACAATGCAGCTTCATCTCTTGACCTCTACACTGCTGATTGTGGTTTCTAGATGGCGTCTTTGCCAATATAGCAGTTTGCATAAATAAGAACTTTGAACTTTCGTACAATGGGCAGAGGCACATCATCCATCTTTATTTACAGTCTATGCCCTGTACCATTGTCACAAAAAGTTAACCCCCACTCTCTCTCATCACTTCCTACTAAATCAGACGTTTCATTGTAGAGGGCTGCAACCTTCTCTAACATCTATGAGTGGGGTGGGGATGATATATTGTTGCCTTTTTGGTATTCACTTTCAGGGTTTTCCTGACCTTCTACGTCCTGTCTGCCATTTCCTAATGACATTTCAGACAAGCTGGAAGCTCTTTGATAACTTTTATATTCTTCCCCCACGTCGTAGGCGTCAATTAGCTTCGTTTTCAGATCATCGGCTGCGTTGATGGATTGCTCGTGGGTTGTGACACAGCAAAGTTTCAGAAGCCTGAGACTCAGACCAGGACTTTCATCAGCTGAAAAATCTTAATGAGCGTTTTTGACCTGTCATGTCCCGAAAAGTCAATTAAGTGCTAATGACATTCTCCCAAAACTTCAAATATGTAGCGATAACTCTTTATACAAAATACTAGCATGAACTTTAAATATCAGTTAGGCAGAAAAATCAGATGAGAATGACAGGAAAAGGTGCTGATGGTTTCGAATATACTTCACATTTACAACATATTTCTTTTGAACTGATTTGAATTGCAGCTATTTTATGGATTGTTTCATAACCCTGTACATTTACAGTCTTATTCAGCAACACTTCATCTGTGTCATTCTATTATACACTTTTATATTCACCGCAAGTCACATAAAAGAATAATATATGAGAAAGGCTTAGCGAAAGCCGTCTTTCAGCATTAATGTGCACATAAGCTTTGTCGTCGTTGTTCGTACCGCAGCCCCCTTTTCTATTAGAGCAACACAGAAGGTCAAGCCGATCTGAAGTACATTTTGCAGGGTTGTATTTTGATTGCCAAACCTTTTAGAGAAAACACACTCATACGCAAGAGTCCTCCGACTGCTTGCTATCAAAATAAAATGAAATGCAGTTAAGGTGAAATTATTCAATCTGATTCAGATCCAAACTGCTCACACTGTAAAAGGGGATTTAAATTACTTAAGTGTTAGCCTGTTATGAATTTTAAATAGGAAATCATGTCCTATTTCCTGGGTTTAATCAAGTCTCTTTGAAAATCAGCCACCGGATTTCTGGTTTAATATACTAACCGTTAACAAAAAAAAAGGAGAGAGAGAGTAAGGGAAATAAAATATGGAGTCCTGATTAGGTGTCACGGTGCACTTTCATCTGTCAGCAGAATGGTCTTTCATAATCAGGAAAAGCAGCACAATGGAAACAGGGAGCCAAGAGCCCGACTGGTTTATTTTATGTTTTCTTTTTTTTTTTTGGCTTCACGCATTCAGACCTTTTGGAGACCACATCAGAGCCAGCAGCCACTTAGCATACAGAAACATTCTCAGTCAGAGATGCTACAGAGCAGCCTCCCTATCCCCGCCTTGCCCCTTTACATTTACACATTGTGTTTAAAGTCAAAGCAGCACAGGCACATTATCTAAAGGGACTGTCAGCGCACCTCTATCAGATTTCCCGTGATCGACTGCTGCTGGAAAAATACGTTCTGACCTAATCAGATTAGGCTAAAGAGACAAAAATGTAAATTGCGAGTATTAACCTATAGCTTCAATGTTGATTACAGAGCACAGGCCTGTTGACCTGAGTGCACCTCTTTAGAAATATTGTAAATATTCATGAGCGAGCGCCACGTCTGCCAGAGATAAATTGGACCTCGTCCACCTTATCAAGCTGAGGGTCAGAGCTCAGGTAATTTCTCAAGGCGGTTAGAGGACCTTTCCATAAAATCAGATCCGGAATGGAAAGCTACATCATTCCCCATTTCCTTGCTGTCAGAGAGGCCTGGTTACCACAAAATATTAGATTCCTTCAAACGTCTCTGCTGATCCGGTCCTGCAGGACCTTCGCCTGTCGATAACAGTCTGCCGTCAATATATGCCTGCTGGCTGAACTGGACTGTTATTCCTGCTCCTGTCAGACATCAGGCTTTGACACTGGTGATCAATCTACATGCTGTAAATTCCGATTGTGCCTTTAATGGGTGACAGGATTAGAGTTGCAATCATATCACAGAATATTTAATTTAAAGCTGCACTTAGCAACACATTTATTGAAACAATGGCTTAGATCAGTGTGTTGTTTGTAGTCAGCAAACAAACAGGAACTCCAATCAACAGTTTTAAATGGTTTTAATTAAGACTTAAATGTATCTAAGGGCATGTTTAAAGGGGCATGTGTAAGATAAAGATGTAAAAAAACGCAACTCTTTGTTTTCTTTTCTCATCTTTTTTATACAGAGACACCTAAACGGTTTACAAAGTGTTTTGACAGATAATAAACCAGCACAGCAGTGAAACCTGACAGAGCAGCACAGGCTGCAAAGCACACACTCACAGGAAGAAGAATATATACAGGACCAAGGAGAAGGTTAACATCACAAGGAAAATATTAAAAGAATCAGATGAAAGAAATTTCAATAGAATTGGAAATAAAAATAATAAATTAAGCATTTGACATCACATAAACCTGTTTTATTTAGAAAAAATAACTTATATATATATATACTGATTTAGATACTTATTTTGTAAGCCTTAACTCCTCAAAGTGACTAAAACTGAGGGACCTTCAGTCACCTTTAGTCTACAGTGTTTACTTAGGATCAACCACCAAGTGCCACACCTGAGGAACTAATGCTGCAGGCTGGGCCATATGAGGTCCACAACCCCATATGGAGGGAAGCAAAGAGTTATAAGATGTTGCCTGTTAAGAAGCCTTCTGAACTAAATGGAGGTTTGGGAGAGACTTACCAGCAGGAGTGTAATAAGAATTTAACAGCCAAGAAAAACAGTGCATAGTAAATTCTTCTCACCTATTTGGGCAGTTCCTCAATATGGGCAGTTCCTCAGTATCTCCACCGCAGTAAAGAGATCTCTGTTACTTCTTCACTGTTTATCTGTGTTAATCTTACAAGTGTGTGACAGTTTTCATCAGTCAGAATGTGGAGTTTCATACTAGTGAACCAGTGTTGAAGCCTTCAGGACAAAGTGCAGCAGGCTTTTGAGGAGTTCACAGGCAATAGTGTAATGTGAATTATTTTAGCATTGCTGACTGTGTTGTCATCAGCTGTCCTTTTCTATTTGTGTGCATTTTTCCCCCCAGCTGCTGTTTCCTTCAAGCTGTGGACTGCCGCGCTGTGACCTCACAGACTTTACAGCACCTCCTCCACTTACAGCACATTGATCTTTCCTACTTTCAAATTAAGATGAAAGTCAGTGTTTGATCCTTTGGCACTGCAGACTCTGATAGTACTCCTTGAGGTCAGCCCAGTTTCTGAGCCCTGGGACCACAGAGAGTCCATGTCCCGGCTTCCAGGCAGACAGCCAAGTATCACCATCCACAGCCCATCAGTCGGCCTCCAGAGCAAGGGGGGTCAACGGAGGTTCACCTCCCCTGCAGAAAGAAAGTGATCCGATATGTGTGGACAAGTTCACAGTTCATAAACCAGCAGACCCGCATTGACATCAAAGTGATTATACTGTAAGAGTAGTTCTATGGGCTAATGTGCACTTTGCGTACAGCATCCACACTTTAGTGAAGACATAATGTGGAACTGAGATATTTTGATGAAACCCTGAACGTGCATGAACGTTATTGTGTTACTGGGATTTAACTGAAGGTTTTTAATGCTACATACTCTAAATGCTAATTCAGGGGTTGTTTTAAATGAATGGAGATTCTTGAGGAGACAGTTTTAAACAGCCACTCTGTTCTGATGTTGCACTTTTATAAAGTTGGAGGACTCACTGGAGACAGATTACAAGAGTACGCTGAGACATTCAGAGTTTAAGTACTCAGTATGGGCCATTATCTCACTGAAGCCCAAACCCTGTTAAGGCCTCCTTGGCAGCTTCTGAGATGACACAGATCAGTTATCAAATAAATACATTGTTTAAGCTTACAGGTTAATCGAGTTTTCAGTGTGGGGTTGAACAAGTTCTTGTCACAATTTTATCTGGACTGGAATGTTTTTGGAACATTTGTTGTAACCCTGACCTCTGAACATTTACTGTCAATTTCCCTAAGCAGATCTGGCTCCAACTAAAGCCTCTGGCCTTCTCATGTTTTTGGCTGATTTATTTATGAGATCAGTGAGTCACTCTTGGATTCGTTTTGAATCAAACTGAAGTACACGGGTGTGGGTCATTTTATCTAGTAAGAGCTCAGCAATCCCATTCTGGTTTAGACTAACACAATCAGAATAAGACAGCCAAAAGGAGTTAGTCTCAAGCTAAATCATCTTGTAAAATTCTGATGTTGTTTAATTCTGATTTTTTTTTACACTAATCAGATTTAATCTACTTATTTACATGTTTACATTCATGTTATTGCATGAGTCAGATACGACAACAACTTCCTGAAGTGACAATCAGTGCTGATCAGATTTGTGTTTTCATACAGAAGAATTTAAGTTGTTTTTGTCTTGTAGCCAGACATGCTCTTCTGAACCAAAACAGGACTAAAAGCTGTCAATCAGCTGATGATGATGTCACAGTTCAACAGGATTAATGCACACTATCTCCTTGATTGATCCTGTATTGATGGCCAACATGCACTTGCACCTATGTAGTTTGGATGTGCTAGAGATGCCCAAAAAAGGCCAAATTTCCACTACATGATTAAAGGATAGATGCATGAAAATTGGAATATCCATTCTCATTCACTGTGCAAACAGCTGATCAGAAATATTGTAATTTTTTAAAATTTAGTGCATGTTATCGGTTTTAAAGGGAAGGGTTTGTTTTTTTCTGTTTGATTTTGTTTACTTTTGCTGGTTTAGATGAAGTGAAGAGAAAAGTTTAGAAACATATTTACATCATGGTTAATATTGTTAGTACTCTGAGCTCTTCTGCACTGTAATTTGTCTTTCTCTGCAGACAATCTCTGCACATGCTCAGTTGCTAGGGCGATGATGTCACTGAAGATTAAAGGCATAGAATGTTTCCTTTGATGACATAATAAAATGACAGTTATGTGATATAAAGGTATAAGTGCAAGTCCCTAACTGTATCATAGAGACAATTGCACTAGGAGTCAACACGGCATTTAGCTGCATTACTTGGAACACATACACATACTGCTGGAAGATTGTTTTGGAAAAATTGTTTTGGAAAAGAAAACAGGATGTCGATGACTGATCTTTTTCAAGTTGGAAGCACTCTTCAGGAATCCCACAGGATTGAAAAAGTCCTGGGTGAAGGTGGTTTTGGTGTTGTGGCCCAGTGCCGCAATACAAAAACGAACATGCACGAAGCCGTCAAGATAAACAAGGGAGACAAAGACAACGCAAAGCTGGCACAATATGAGATGGAAATGTTAAGACATCTCTCCTCCCTGGATCCAGATACCTGCAACATTGTTAGGTTTCATGGGTTTTTCGTCCACGAGGACAATGTTTGTCTTCGTTTTGAGCTCCTCGATCAAAACCTGGATGACTATATATGTGAGCAGGGCCCTATTCCGCTAGCTGAGATTAAGTCAATTTTGTATCAGCTGGCCACAGCTCTGGTTCACTTGCAGTCAGTTGGGATTATACATGCAGATCTGAAATCCCTAAATGTCATGGTTGTGGACAGCTTTGATAAACCAATCAAAGTCAAAGTCATTGACTTCGGTCTGGCACAGCTTTCGTCATCGACCACATACGATTCCCCTGTACAAACATTCTGGTACCAGGCACCAGAGGTGATCGTGGAAGCTCCGTTTAATGAAGCAATTGACATGTGGACACTTGGTGTGATAGCTGTGGACCTGGCACTTGGAGCATCACCATATCCCGGGGATGACCCCTATGATGTTATGAGATTCATAATAGAAACTCAGGGCCAGCCAGCAGACCACATCCTGGATCGTGGGGCAGCAACCAATTGCTACTTCCAACACCAAACAGACAGCAGACAGCGGTGGAGATACAAGACATGTGACGAGTTCAGCAATGAGTATGACTATTGTTCTAAAGAGACAAGGTATTACAAACTCAGCTGCCTTGATGACATTGGAGATATGATGGCAAAGAGGGATGGATACCACCCTGACCAGTCTCTGCTGGTCCAGCTTATCAAGGAGATGCTGCAGCTAGATCCTGATAAGCGTATTAAGTCTTCAGAGGTGTTAAAGCACCCATTTTTTTCAACAAGTCACCCTCCTTCCGCCATAGCAGACACCAGCGATGAGCAGCCTCTCTGGTACCACGTTGAAAAATCAGAGATGGCTCCACACAGTGTACCAGATTCAGTTGAGTCCTTGGTTACATTGTTTCAAATCAGCCAAGAAGACAACTCAGCTGCAGACAGTGGGAAAAGTTCAGTTATCTCTTTGGCTGATCTTTTCAAGGACCACCAAGAAGACTAGTCCATAGAAAACCAGGAAGACATCGGCATTACTACGAGAGGCAGTTCAGAGAATTTCCATTCATCCGCTGGGATAAGATGTTTAGAGAATACCAAGGAATTGATTTTGAGCTGCTTCTAAGAGAGGGTAACAACGAGCCAGGTGTTGTAGTAAATGTACCAGAAGGCATCATGGATGTGCAGATGTAGCTCCAGCTATACCCCAAGACAGCGAAGATCAGTCTGTCTGCACAGACATACCACAAGGCCAGCAAGAACAAGAAAACTATGGATGGTTTAGGCGTGTCATAACTACAGTCATGAACATCTTCTGTAATACCTCCAACAAAACAAACAAACAAACAAACAAATAAAATATTTTTAAATATAATTTTAAAGAGATTTGAAGGTTATTTACTAGGACTATATAAAGTGTATAAAGCGTCTTTAAATAACAGTATTGAACTGTTTATGAAATAATTATATACTGCAAAAAAACAAAACAACAACAAAAACAAAAACAACAATTATAACAATGCTCATTCCCCTCTTACTCCTTTTTCTTAGTGATGTGATTCAGCATTGTCTTTACAGATTCTTGCTCATGAGCTACGTTTAAAACTCATAATTATCTTTATTTCTAGTCGGGCTTCATATTGAAGCACATTTAGAGGCTCTTGTTTGAACATCAGCTCCTTTTCACATTTATAGCAAATGTTGGTATGTAAAATGTCACAGAAACTTGTCCACAACACAGGTCCCACTTCCTGTGTTGACTTTTTTGTTCCAATAGGAAGAGGGGACATTCTCACTTGTTTTGAAGTGACACATTTTTAAACGCTCTATGTGAAAAGAATCTTAACTACAGCTTTGGTCTGACTCATCCCGTAAGATCTGCCTTAGGAGACTGAAACAGGGCCTGACAACACAACATCTCAGATCACAGGGACACACAAAGGATGTCTTTGATGGATGATAAAAATTTGATATTGTATGTGTATTCATTTAATATGATTGTAAGTTTTGCTGTCAATACTCTGGGCCTGCTTGACATTTCGGTGCCCATAAAAACACCTCTCCCTTCATTCAGCTGTATGTAACACAGACCTTGTCTTGCACAGCATAGCTTGCTTTCTTGAACAACAAGGATAAACACTCTTCTCGTCATGTTGTAGAAGTGCTTTTAAAATAAGTAAGACAGGATTAGTGGGCTGGGAGCTGGTGTGATATGTTTATGACTGGCTCATGTTTCCTCTCAGGTCTGCCTGCCTCCTGCAGGGTTGCTGTCCGTGGTGCTGAAAGTCTTCCTCACAGAGAGCAGTGAAACACGTCTGAATACAGACAGCCTGCTCCTGACTGCTATTAAAACACACACACACACATCCACATGCACAATTTTGATAATTACATGGTCAATAATGAGACATATTACTGTAAGTTCTCATATTAAAAATGTAGCTTCTCATATAATGATGCAGAGAGAGAGAATAATCCCATCTATGTGGTTGGTCTTAGCCTGCCTTTGATGCTGTTCTACATGGGAATCATTTGAAAACAATTGGATTTGCTCTATTTCTTACCCTCTATGGGCCTCCCTGAACATGAAATTCCACTTCTCTGTTTTATACCAGGCACTCATGTCTCTCCTCAGCTATTTACATTGTAATGTGTGCTATAAATAACATCAGGGGCCGGAGAAGAAGGAGGAGGAGGATGGTGGAGGGCGTGCTGCCACACAGCTCAGGAGTGAGCCGCAATATAAGTCATTAAAGGATTTAGTGGAACTGATGCAGCATATGTTAGCACACCTGCTTTGAAAACATGGTGGAGTTACAGGCCTCCTATAAGAAAACTACACGAATAATCAGTGCTGTGAAATTCGACTGCATGAAAAGGTTATCTTGTGTTAGAGCACCTGCTGTTTTATTAGCTGATTAAAATGAACGCACCTTCAAGGCTTTCAAAAACTCACACTGCAAATGACATTTATTTTCTGCATGATAACATTGTCACTGTATAAATGTGTATCAAAGTGTGCATACATATTCAAATGAAATCTACATATAATATTTATGGAATGAATCTTTATTGATCACTGGAGGTCGTGTTAAAAAACAAAGCAGTGCGCTGGATGAGGCGCTGGTGTTTATCCTTCGGGTCAGATCATTCTCATCCCGATGAAGTGTGCGGCTCAGAATACTCAATGCAACAATTATAAAGACGACGATTATAAAGCCTACTTTTCCAACACAGATATAATTAATACTAATGTATAAGTACTGAGCATGGAGGAGGCCGTGCTGGTGGAAGGTAACAGCACAGCAGGAGGGGCGCATGCCGGCCTGGTTATGTGACTGACTGATGAATTAATTCTGCTTTCTGCACGGCAACAACAGAGCAACATTGTTATGATCA
This sequence comes from Parambassis ranga, assembly GCF_900634625.1. Classification (NCBI taxonomy): domain Eukaryota; kingdom Metazoa; phylum Chordata; class Actinopteri; family Ambassidae; genus Parambassis; species Parambassis ranga. Next base: position 16,027,171 of record NC_041028.1, on the reverse strand, counting down.
ATCAATAGTGATATATAATAGTTATTTCTGACCAATAAAGTGTACGGTGTCCTCCTTCAAAGGTGAACATATATCTGAGCTTCCAACATACTTGTGATGTTCAGAGATGAGTGATGATAAAAATAAAAATGGACTGCTTATCTGTAACTGTCAGTGTGACATGACAGAATGAAGTGTAACTTAAAAAAAAATGTCTGTGGGCCAGATCTAGGCCAAACCTACACACACACACTGCTAACAACAACATATTGGAGAGATGCAGCCTGAAAATAAACAGCTGATCTCCCTCCCAAGGCTAAAAATAAGAAAAAAATATTGAATGATGTGGGATTTAAAAGATCAACATCAACAAAAAAAGCAAACCCAGGCTTTGTTAGGATAAATATCGAGGTCCGTTGTTTGTTCACTTGGGACGTTAGCAGCAGAACCTTTCGCTCCTGTGAGCTGTGAGGTTGGATCTCTGCGGATCTGACGTGTTTATCCAGCACTTCCCACGGATGCTCGATTAAATTTGGATCCGCAGAATCTAAAGGCCATGTCAGTCCTCTTACCTACTTCCCATAATGCATTTTGCTGCCACCTTTTCCCTGAGTAACACACACACACACACACACACACACACACATGGAGCAGATCTGCAGACAAGAAAACATGATTCATCAGACCAGGCCGTCTTCTTCCAACAATTAGAATCCAGCATATGTATCTTTGCCCTTATCAGAGCCTGTCCACTTTCTGATCATACTAAACCAGTATATGACATGACTGTACAGATCTGGCTACAATAATTGTTTATACTTGTTCAGGCAAAGTGCTGGAAGAGTAGGTAACCTTACCTATGACATGCTAGCATTCTGCTAATGGATGAAGATCAAGGCTGGAGCTACCATTAAGGTCCCTGAGGTCCAGACCTCTGTATTTTTTCTGAGGTGGATATAATAAGTCATGTTATAATTCCTCTGCTTGAGAGCTACAAATGTGGATGGGGGAGAGGGTTGAAAAAGAAAGGCTTATTTATGAATTTTGAATAAATAACTGTAGGTTTGACGAGTCATAATCATAATGAAAGAACGTATAGCATGTAAAATTATAGTAGTACTAGTTGAACTGCAATAAACATGCTGCAAACATGTTTTAATAGGTTAAATCAAAAATAAAATGTGCTGTCCCACAAACCAATGTTACAACAAAAGGGGATTTCCTGTAGCTTTAACCTGTGTGGTCTGCTGGATCTACTTTTTGTCTGTTCTGCACATTTACAGGTAACATCTTCAGTATTACAGAGGAGTAAACTATCTCTTCCACTGATACTCTTTGGCACACCACATGAGAGCGCAACGCTCTACAATTGGATATTGGCAGGTCATGTGATAGCACACGATCGTCTGATTGGACACTGAGATGCCAATAGGATTACAGCGCGTCCATGCAACATGCAGACATGGCAGATTGCTCGTGTAAAAACCTAAAATGTTCCGTTTCCGGGGGGGGTCTCTATCTATTACCGTTCCCGATTAATTCGCGATTTTGTAACACTTTATAATCGAGTGTCGTTTACGACACTGTCGACCCGGGTTAACAGGCCTGTGAACAGGTGGCAGCACAGACACATAACCAGAAATAGTAAGCACACATCATTCAGCTGGAACTAAAGATGGCTGTCATGATCGATACAATAAAATACACACGCTTATCATATGTATTTTTTTTATTTTCTTTTTACCTTTTACCTTTTAAGTGGCTCGACCTGCGCGCACCTGATCCCGCATCATGTTGGCATGTTGGACCAGAAAGGGAGCCAAAGTCTCTGGAAGGACGGCGTCTCCGCGACAGATTTATGGATTCATTGTCCCCGCATCCTAATCCTCATCTTCACCTTTACCCTCACCTTCATCTTCATCTGCCTGACAGGCGGCGCAGTAAGTCCGTGTGTTCATTTTGTTGTACTTTTCAGCTGTGTTAGCAACTGTCACCATATTTGTTTTGTCCTCTGTTGGCCGAATTAATTGAGAAATGTGCAGAGCTGGAGTGAATTGAAGAGATTGTTATTAAAGGAGACATTTCTGAGGGTTTGTATGAGATGTGCGCACGTTTTGTGTTGTTTTAGCTTGTTTGTTTGAGCCCATTGGAATTAACAGTTGTCGGCCATATAAAATCCGGGTGTGTTGCCTCTGGTTTATGTGTCTGTATTCTGACTTCAATTATCATGTCCGACATGACTCTTTCAACAAGTGACACAGACTACAACAAAAACTAAAAATGACTCCAAAGAAATCACATGCTTTTCTTTAGTATCTTTAACCCTGCTTCATCTGCACAGCAGTGTGAGCTCTTAAATATCTTCTCCAAGGATTACAGTACTACTTCAGTGCATTAAAACTTCACAATATGACAACACAAGCATGCTCATACCGCATTCCCACAATGCAGGAGGTTTTCACTGCTACTCCTCGCTGCTATCGAAACGTAAAAACACTGACCGTCATCTGACCTCCTTCCTGTTCATGCAAAAGAAATGAGTATCTGGAGAATTCATGGGGCCTGTATTGTGCATGTGGACAACGCAATCCAAGATGTCTCAAGTGAAGTGAAACATGCTGGATGGCATCCTGCAGCTGTATGCTGACTTGCTCAGGATGGATGTACATCACTTTCAACTTCAAACTGCTTTTCCATCATGCGTCTCCTTAAAGCGACTACTTCCTGTCAGATTTATTGCACTTTTACCATGTATGACTGACCTCTGGAAAATATACTGGTGTACCTTTTGAAGTGATATCACCTCAGTGTGACCGGTGTGTCTTGGTGTGTTGTTGGTTTTTGTGCGATATAAACAGTGACTCGAGCTTGCTCTGAACAGTGTGAGAAGACACACGCTGGTTGTTTGATGGGTTGAATCGTAATTACTGACATTCTGCCGTTGTTTTTGTGTGTAAAATAACAAGCTGAAATTTGAAACGAACTGCTGGTTCCTGTGTATCATTGCTGAGATGTGACATTTACATTTACTGCACCTTTGATTTCGCCTTTGTTTGTGTTGCTGTCACTGACACTTCAGCTGTTTTCTGCTGCATTGCTGTGTTCATGTTCACTCTGTACTCTGCTGCTGCTTCATAGTTTCCCGTGTGTGCGTGTGTGTGTGTGTACATTTGATTCAATGTGATTGTGACTGGCAGCCCTGGCCAGGTCACTGTCAACTCGCTATACTCCTCTGCCTTTTATAGTTACCCTCATCTGTCAGAATTACTCATCATGTCTTTTGCTTAATTACTGTACGGTAAGTCACTGTGTTTTGTGCGCCAAACTCGTCACAGACTCACACCTATCAACCAAAATAGAAACCTAATAATGAAATCAGAAGGCGATGCTCTGATCTGCTTTGTCTGTTTCTACTCAAACTTGACTGTCTGCTTTGTGAATTGTAGCAGTCGAGTTTCTGAATGGAGAGTTGTTTAATGTAGATCATTACTAATTTTTATGACGTGGGCCATGCAACATTCTAGATGCTTTCACAGGATACTGACAAGGAAAGAAAAGGTTATAATCATCACCTGTTCATACTTTTTGGCTTGCTAAAGGGGAAAATATGTTTCATATTATTTGTCTGTTTTCCTCTGACCTTGCCTGCATACTTTGTGTTCCACGCCTTTCTTTTGGGGATTCACAGATCTTAATAGTAAGATTGAATGTATACCTAGATCGGGTATCGGACAATGATGCTGATCCATGGGGCTGATCTATTTATTAACATGTCTGCTACTTGCAATATCTGCATCTGGCTTCAGGCATCAATGATACATAAAGCTCAGGTATTGTTATTGTTATCAGCACTGACAAAAGTTTTGGTCCCACAGCTGATGCAAAGTCAAAGACAAAACCTGATTTCTAATCAATAAAGCTGTATGTAGTCAATCTGTAAAGTATGACTAAAGGAAACGTCAACTTCAAACTTGAATGTTTTATGCAAAGCTTATCCAAGCTTGTAGATTAGTTAGTGTCAGTGTCAAAACGCCGTGCACTAAGGAGAGGATCAGAGTTGTATTAGCTTTAACATCATAAACCCATGTCTGCTGTCTTACTGATACTGATCCTTTATATGCAGAATAGCTGCGGCAGGACGACAGCAGGGTTGTAAACAGGAAATTGTATCACAGAGGATATTTGAGGTTATGCAGCAGCAGAGGGAGAATATGACTTTTGAACTCGATAAAAACTTTGTGCAGGGAAAAAATGAAGATTTTTACACCAGGCTCACTTTTTATTGTAGCTTTCTGTCTTTGGGAGATAGAGCTCATCTTCACGGATATTGATTATTCTGTCCTGGATGGATGAAATGAATTAGAACAGCTTTTTGAATCAAATGTTATTTAGAATAAATGGTGCCATTAAATCTGCCAACACATTCTAATAAAAGCTACAAAGTCACTTTGTGATCCTTAAGATGAATTACTATAATTTATCTCCTATAGAGGACTGTAATGCCACTCAGTGTTTCCTCATGTGTAACTGAGCTGCTTCCTGTTTGCGCCGCTACATTTATCACATTTTCTTCTGAATAATGGATGAGAACATCAACTTTAACTTTTTAGCAGGAAAATAGTTTAAGAGTCGATTCTGAGAATAATATTTAAATCTCACTGTGGCTCAATATGGACGACTAAATGTCCTAAACAACATTTACAACCATTTACTCTTTGGACAGTAGCCTACAGATGCCAGTGCATTATGAAAAATAGAGTTGTATTGGCTCTCTTCAGAGGTACAGTAGCCTGTCTGTTTGTTGTTTTTTGACATATGTAATTTTTCTGAATGATCACTGATTTAGCATTAATAAATAACAACACTGAGACATTGGTTTAATGGCCTTCAGATAGATTAGTATGTAGCAGGATGCTTTTATGGCGTATGAAGAGACAGGACAGCATTTCGACGCTCGGTCAGGTGTGTAACGTGGAAGACAACACTTTAGCATCAGTCGCTAAAGCTAATCCTAAGGGGAGATAAGGCGACAGCCAAACTTTGGTGATGTCACTGTTGTGTCTTTTAAGACTTTAAATCATATTTTAGATGGGGAGCGACTTGTTGCCATGACAACCTGATCGTTACCATTTTTTCCTTTGCCCATGTTACACACTTAGTCGTATATTATGAGGATGTGTTTAAAGACACATGAAATCACATTCATCAGCATCATTAACATCTCATCATTGTGTTGTTACTTAGTTTGCACTTGTACGTCTCAGTCAGGTTTGAAATAGAGGATACCTGCAGGGTTTATAAAGGCACTGAGCAATGCTGTTAGCCCGGAGATATATCCTAAAAAAAAAAAAAAAGTCAGGTAGGTTAATCTTTTCCTGAAGTTCCTCAAAAGTTGGCAGGGTTATCTTTCATTAAGTCCCCACTTACGATAATCTGTTTATCTGCCCAGAGGGAAAAGATTTAGTTCAGGGCCTGGTGTGTAAATCATAATTCTGGGACAAAGTTGTTTTTGTCACCTGTCATATCTTTGTATCTTTGGGGACAAAAACATCTGTCATCATAAGCTTTGGGCTATTTTTTTTAACATTTATAATTACTTATATTTTGAGGCATTAGTTATTAGCTTATATAAAGGACATTAGGTGGCTCTACCAGCTATTGGACTTTTTTACTGTAGTAGCAGATAAATGCTCATTGTTTGTCATTTCTGTCTGTTTGTTAGGAGGATGTCTAATTTTCAGTGTTGCATTAATTAAACTAATAATATAGAGCTACAGTATTCTGCAGAAGAGGAAAACAAGAGCAGCTACACCTGCACACAAGTGATTCTTCACATTACATTATGCAACTATAGGCTCTCCTGAAGTGTAGCACAAGTAGGCCTGTGTTCAGCTTCAGAGCACTTGTTGTTTGACTTCTAAGCTGAATGAAAGTGTGTCTGTGTTCGCTGTCTCGTCTCTCTATATGCAAATAAACACTCCATTTGGGATGCATGCAAATGCACTTTAATGTCATAACCTGCTGCAGATTTTGGGAGAAATGTCTGGAATAAAACCTTTAACAGGACAGCAAAACACTTTTGATTTATAGCAAAGAGATCTGATCTGAGTTATGTACTTATGGACAGCTAGGTAATGCATTGCCATTAAGTGAGTGTCAGCCCTGAATCTCCGTCCATCAGCTGATCTCAGTGCCAGCCTGCATCACCACAGCTAGGCGCTAACTTTTATTCATTATTGTAGGACAAATCGCATATGTTTAAACAGCTCCAATGCTACAAGATGTGCATCCAGCAACAAAGTTACATTCAACACAGTTTTGTCTGTATTTTTTGTAGAATTAATATAATTTCAGCCTTTCTCTTTTAGTAGAAGACAGGACATAATTAACCTACCAGAGATTCTGTATTGTTCTGAACTTGGAATTTTAGTCACTTTAGTCAAATACTACATGATTGAGGACTACAGCCAACCATTCTGAGTAAATGGACCTCATGTTTACCTTTAGAATTCTGATTTGGATGATAATTGTGTGGTTTTGTTGGCTTCCTGTTTCAATATCACAAAACAAACATTCAAAGAAATGATCTTCCTAGTTTGGTGTAGAAGAACGTAGCTGACCTGACTTGAGTTTTAGAAAATTTTGTACATTTGTTTTTAAATATGCTACTTTTACACACTTTAGTTCAGTAGCTATGGATCATATGCATCCATTTATTGGTTGCCATGTTGGAAAAAGATGTCATTTTGGAACTATTGTCTGTGCACTTGAGCACTTACCCAGTTCCGCAAGCATCTTGGCTGCTAACCGTGATGCAATTCCCTCCCTTTTTAGCCAAGAAGAACTTGTTGGCTCTGTGTTCTATCCATTAATATGGAGGAGGCAGGATCACAAGCTATACTGCAACCAGCTATCAGTAGGGCAATTGAGGTGTTTTTGGCCTCATTTGGGGGAGTTGTCATGTCGTTCTCTTTATATACAGTCTATAAGTTTTTGCAAAATCATTGAGTTAATCTGTACATACATGTAACAAGACCTGTGTTACTTTTTTGCCCCCAATATAATGTTACCCCCCATAAACATTAATATGGTGACCGAAACCAAGTGGTTCTGGAATACGCTGTATACTATTACTCTTAAAACATCAGAACTCTTCTGTGCTGCCTGAAGTTACACAGTTGGTGACAAAAAAATCAATTTATTTCCTCCTTTATATAGACTGTAGCCAGTGTACAGGTGGTTCTATAATAAAAAAAAAAAAACACACTAAAGTTTGGGGTCATGAATACCGTCACTGCATGGAGAGTGCATGTTTTTGTAATTTATGTCGAGTGATGTCACCTCCCACTGTGTCCACGTTCCCTCTCCAGACGATATACAATGATGATGTCAGTGTGTACAGTAATGAAGAACTATCCAATTTCACAACAGGCTCACCTCAGGGTTTTGGCCATATGAGTGCATGCCTGAATGTTAATGAGTTCTAACTGAACTGTGACTATTGAATAATACCACAGCGCTTCTCTGTTGTCTTGAGGCAGGAAGCACATTGTGTGCCACAACCTCCTAGTTGTAGTGACTGGTTCACTGTATCATCATTGTCAGCTTGTGATTAAGCCTCCAACTCGCACCCAGCAGGTGTGTCTGTGGATGTGTCTCCCACCCGCTGGCTCGGACCCACAAGCTAAAAGAGCCGAATTGTTCCCAAGGTGAGCACGCATCTGAGGCAGTTTCTCACCCCTCCGGTTCTGTTGTGAAAGACTAATGCTCTCAGTAACAAGCCAGCTCCGTGTAACAACACGAGGTTGGTGTCCCCGTCTGCTTCAGCCCCGGTCCCTCTTCAACCATTAGGGCCTCATCCAACCTCACACCAGCAAGTGTGAGGGGAGAAGATAGAGACGAGCTGGACATGCAGACAGGAGTGAGGATTTCTACCTTCACTGGCTGCCAGTAACTTCCTCTGTACTCTCATCATCTCATTTGAAACGGCAGGAAACTGTCTGCGCTCCTGCATTATAGAGTTAATTATACTGGAATGATTAAGTGGTTATAACTTAGTTTTTTATTATGATCACTTGACAAACAGCGGCCTGTGCGTCAGACTCCTTTAGAGAAAACTAAAGCCTTGAGTTACTGCAAAAAAAAGGTTCATTTAGGCCATTGAACAGTGATTTACTGTGCGAACCATGATAAATGGTGGAGACGATGCTTATGACCAGGAAATGATGAAGTGGTCGCACAGTGGGTTTGCTTAGCCCTGCACTGAGCTGACAGGTATATGAAGCTCTTCACTATTCCTCACACTGAAGAGGGCTGTTTATTATTTTACTGTAAATTACCTTAAAAATGCATATGCTCAAGAGATTTCCCACAACAGAAAACTAAGTATAATATCAAAGGATAATTTCCTGCATGTTTAAAATTATATTAAATAAGCCTGGTATAGGTGTTTGGTGTAACAGATTTATGAAACCAGATTTTAATCGGTTTTATTTTATTTTTTTATTTTAGACTGACAGAATAACAGGCCAAATGAACATGAAAGCAAATGGGTTCCTGCAGCAAATGTATGCAAACATGTATCATAGGGTTTTTTTTGTCAAAGGCATAAAAGTGAGCTCTTGGTATGAATAAGCAGAGCACACAGAGAAGGTATTGATCTTTGTCACTCTCATTCACTGTCTTATTTATGACAGAATAGGAAATTCCAAATGGAACTGCCACTCACCAGCGCTGGGCTGTAACGGCATTCTATAATATTCATGTACCTTCTTGTAATGAGCTAGTCAAGTCAAATGTCAGCGTTTCACAGCAGAGGCGAAATCCTACTTGCGATAAGCATCCAAATGGGAGAGCACAAACAAACATGAAAAGGGTTTGTTTGTTATGCATGATTTTTCGTAGACAGCTCACACTGAGCCTGCAGGAGAAGAGCCCGTGGCTGGAGAGCAATGGTAAGCAGACGCAGCAGGGAGCTCTCTGAAACCTAAAAAAAAAGTTCATCAGTGTCATAAAGTACGTTTCCAGATGTGGTGGAGATGCAGTATATGGAGCATCAATAATCTGCTGATAAGTCTCATTCTTGGGCTCCCCAGACAACCACCCCTCTCCCCCTTTTATGCTCTGTACTTTTCAATCATGTCTCTTATTGAGTTACAGAAACAAATGGAGGTAGACTGAGGCTCCTTTCTTCTCCTTGTGGATGGCAGAATGCTAAAGAGGGCTTTTGGAGCCGCTCCATCACAGCTGGGAGAACAGGTGTTGGGAAGAAGCCCTGGGGGAAACTCCAGTGGAGCAAACCTGGCCTGTAGGCAGCCTCAGGTACTGCTGCTGTCTTTCCAAAATGACAGGCAAGAAGGACTTTACTTTCCATCTGATCATTTCATGCTTGAGTTAGACCAGAGTGGTGATTTAATCCTTCTTATCTTTTTTTTCTGCTACATAGCAAGCCAAGTCATATTCAGAATTTATAATAAATCCAAAAGAACGGTACGCCATAATGGCATATGTTTGCCAGAGGTCCTGTCTGTGTCGTTACTTAACACTTTGAAAGTGATGAAGTTTGGATTTATGTAACTGCAGTCTAGGGCAGTGGTCAGTGGGTTTATGACTTGAAGTGGCTTATGGTGTGATCTGTGGTTGGTGCAATGAAGGACAAATGTGTTGCTGTGAAATCTAAATGCAGCATGGAATGGAAAGTTTAGACTTTTTTAAAAGTGAAGATAATGCAATTTAAAAATCATCTCAAACCTGTCATCTTATTTTCAGTTTATGTCATCTGAAAGGTTGTCATTGTGAAGACGTGTTATAGGAATATGTAAAACTATTAATAGCTGATGGCATAGTGCTGTAAGTAAGAGCACTGCCTGTTTGAAAGGCTTTTAAAACAGCAATTTATTACTCAACAGGATTTCTAAACTTGGACCCCAGTATATTCTCCTGCTACTTAGCAGTTGCTGCTTGCTCTGCATGATTCAGGAGTTAGCCACACACGTTTTACCATGGACATATGGACTTTTAGTCACATGGGAATGCTTAGTCTGACAGCTCAGCAGCTGGATTGTGACTTCAACTTAAAGAAGGCATTCCTGCATGAACAGGAGTACTACCATTTACATTATATCATTGAGGCTAATGCATTTATCATATCCACGTGACTTTTTTTTTTTTACTGATCAGATGCAAAAGAAAAGTGCTTGGGCTATTGGAAGTGGTGTCATAGTAGCTCTGACTACATTGGTTAGCATGGTCAGCACTGTAGACTTCACAGCTAAGTGGAAGGTGCTGAGTCAGGCGGTGTCGTACATGGCCAGATAACTATTTGTGAAAAAAAAACGTGCATCCCTAGCACTGGGTGCCTTAAAAGCGAGTGTTGCAGCAACAACAAATCAGTATGTGCACATCTGAAACAGCTGGACATACAGCCTGATGTCATCTGATCACTAACACAGCTGCAAAACTCCACATAAGGAGGTTGGAGGGGTGAATGGTGATACAAAACCTGACTGTGGACTTTTACCTGGAGTCTGGGCATCTGTTTCCTTTTCACTCTAGTCCTGACCCCAAGGACACATATGATAAACAGGCAGCAGATTCCAGTGGTCATTTGATTGGAAATATAGCCATCAAGCATGAGTTTGAATTACACCATGTTTTTTGTGTACTTCCACGAAAACAGTGATCTCTCATTGAGCTCTCACTAAAACTAATCAAACAACTCCAAATGCTTGTATTTGCACCCATGTCTGACATGCAGGGCTACATTTGAGTCTGCAGGCTTAAAAGCTCACGCCCCCCGCCCCCCCCTCCCAGGCACTCGTTTGCTCTACGAGGGTTCATGTCCCTCTGATGGTTCCTTCTCGGCCTATGAAGCCGAGAACAGCTTGTATTGCAGCACTTTCACTGCTCTGACTGCAGCCTTGACGGTAATTGTGCAGTCCGCTCCGAGGGTGTAGAACTGGGCTCCTTCTTTTAGATGGAAGCAATTTGAATGTCATCTCTGCAAAGGTAGAATGACAGGAATTCAGTGTCACTGCCATTTTTTTTCTCTCCAAAATGGCCAATTTCAAAGAGACTAAATAATGGCATGTGTGCACCCTATTGTCAAAAAAAAAAAAAAAAATCAGTCACCTGTCAAACCCCATTCTGCATTCATCATCAGATTTTGACAGGTTGACTGCCTGAATATTTGCGACGCAACTCCTCACCTGTGTATGAAACAATCGAGCAGTTTCCAAATGACAAAGCATTTTCCCCAGTGCTGCATTTTCCTATTTGGCTCGTGACAGGTAGTGTTGTTAGGGTATCATTAGAAAATTGAACAAATTAAATAAATCAGTTACAGATTTTACAGATTCTGTCATCCTGTGTTGCAGCTAAGTAGCTTTTTCCAGTGGTGACAATCAGAGTCTCTAGCTGTGCCGCCTTTACTGTTATCACGCTTCTCTGGGTACACACACACACACACACACACACACACTTACTTTCTCATTCACAAGACTTATTGTACTGCAGGTTCTAGCTGCCCACTTTGGTGATTTAGTGACACTTTTGCTCCAGAGCCACCAGCAGCTCACTTATTTGGTGAAAAACCTTGAGTGGAACAACATTTGTAATTCAAAAGAAAATGAAAGCACATGGTGTTTGAAATCCTTTTACATCATCAGCATTTTAGGATTCTATAGATTTTATTTATTAGTTTGATTGCCGTTGCTAGTTTAAATTGAATCAACAATACTGGAAATTTCCCACAATTCTTCTTTATTTGTACCCCTTGCTACCATGTTGTTCATCATTTATTTTTTTAATAACCTCCAATAGTTAAAAGTAAATAAGAGTTGGAAAATCATCAATGCCTTCTAAGCTTTAAGTGTTTTATCAAACAGTAGCCATTGCTAGGCAACATGGCATAGCACTGAATATTGAGTGCATCATTATCCTGCAGTAAAAATGGCCCCTTGGTGGTTCCAGATATAAATAATAATACTTTCTTTTCTATTTATTTAACACATCTCACATCATTTATTGGTAAAAATCATCTAGGGCGTTGACTGTAACAGAGCTGCAAGCATTTTCAAATGCTATCTTGGGTAGAATTGGCCCTCAGGTGCTTCTAGTGTTAAGCTGTCATAAATGTAGCTTGCTGTCATGGTCGCCATGGCAATGCTGATTGGAGGAGAACCAACACATCTGATGGAGATTAACTCATTACACACTTGACTACATAATGTTTCCATTGTACATACAAGACATTTTTTGTCACAGCTTTTTCATTTAACAACCCTAGTTTCTTATGCCACACGGCATGAAATACACCATCTCTTTCTTGGTTTAAATTGGTGGGATTGCTGTGCAAGAAGCAACCACAGTATCACTGTTATTTTTTTTTTAGTTTAATTAAAAAAAAGTTCCACAATGGACACAAGATATATTTGATTTGTGCAAAAAAGTTTTTTGGGTGCTCATGGTAGAAGTGGAGGTTGTTGTGGAGGTGAAAGGACCCAAACATCTGTTGAGGCTCACTTTGACAGAAAGCTGTTGTCATGGTCACTGGCAATGCTAATTGGCAGAAGATAAACACAGCTGATGCGATTAACTAATTACTCGCTTGACTTTTTGTCTCAGTGCTGCTTCTCAATGTTGCTGCATTACAACATACAAGACACCATGTTCTATTTGTTTTGTTCTGGTTTGGAAATTTAAGGGAGACATGTTTTTTTTTTAGTGTAGACCAGAAGTTGCTAACAGGTAGGCCGCTGTCCAGGTCTGGACCCAGACACATACGGACCCGAACCTGCAGCCAAAATGGCAGGTTATTCCCTAAAACCTGATTGGACGCTTCTATGCAAGTTTATCCATCTTTAAGCCAATCAAGTCTGGGCATTCCACCTGATAAAATATGCAATTCTACAAATACAAATAGAGGCAAGTTACACACAGGTTATACGTGAAAAGACTGGAGAAAGCAAAAGAAAAACGGCGATACACCGGGATTAAAGTGGGTCAGAACGCTCCATTCAGGCACCTTCAGTAAATAGATAAATAATGCGTTTGGAAAATGATTAAATAGTCCTACAGTAATGTTAAGCAAACAGTTATGCTAATTTTGTAGGTTTTCGTGGGTTGCAGGTTGTAGTCTGGTTGTTTCCACCAATAAATCAATAAATTCAATTCCTCTCCCCTCTCTCCTCCCCTCTGCACTCTCACACACTCACCACTTTGTTCTGCCATAACTGTGCATGCAAAGAAAGTTGCAGTTGCAATTTGCAAAGCACTTAAATTTATTCTGCTCTGTAGCTATAGAGACAAAGCCAGTGGACATTTGAATTATTTTCTGTGAACTGGAACGGTACATCCATGCATTCAAAATGTAGAGCAGAGCTCAATAACCATCATTGGATGGAGGAGGATGAGGGATGAGAGGACCCAAACAGAGGATTCAAGATTATTTTTTCAGCATACAGAATGGAAATGAGCAGCAGTGGCTCAGTGGTATAGCAGGGTTGTCCAATAACCGGAAGGTTGGTTGTTCGATCCCAACTCCTCCCTAAGTCATTGTTGTGTGTCCTTGTCCTTGGGTAAGACACTTTATCTGCACTGCCTCCAGTGTACTCACTGCCTTGCTGGTCATTGTATGACACTGCTTGGCAGCAGCCTTAAGAAATTTCCCTCTGGGATTATTAAAGTATCTAAAAAAAAAAAAAAAATACAAAAATAAGTTGGCATAAGTTATGTTAGTGGAAATGTAGCAAAGTGCTGTTCAAGTTCAGTAAATTAAAGAAAACAAAAATGAAACTGAAGCTACATGACCTGTCCAGTTAGGATCAACACTGATTGTGAATCAGTTTCAGCTGCTGTTGTGCAAATGAAACAGACAACAGGTGGAAATGAGGCAGTTATCAAGACAAGCCCTATGAAGGAGAGGTTCTGCAGGTGCTGACCACAGACCATTTCTCTGCTCTCATCCTTTCTGCCTGTTGATGAAGATTCTCAGTCATCCAGGTCATCATACGTAGAGAAGATTGAAGCAAGGCGTCTGGACTTGTAGAGTTTTCTAGAATTCTCTACAAGTCCAGACGCCTTGCTTCAATCTTCTCTACGTATCCTTTCTGCCTGATGTTTGATCACTTTTGCATTTTGTCAGTGCTCTCACCCCTAGAGGCAGCAGGAGGCGATGTCTACAACCCACACAAGCACTAACTCTCCTTTCGCACAGATAAAGCTTGAAATGCGTGACACTACTCAGATGGGATCTGTCCATTTTCTACTGTTCGTACTTATTAAAAGTGAATGCTCAAATAAACAGATGCTGACAGAACCCAAAACTGTTTTTTAAACCAGGCTGTAAACCTGTAGCTTTGTTGAAAAGTAAAACGGATGGCACTGACTTAGGAATTAAATTAATCAATACCCTGCTGGCATCAACAAAAATGTTTCCCCATCTGTCACTGCCTGTGGTGATAGTCTTACCAGAGAGAAGCATTTGTTTCCTTCACCTTTATAAAACTTTTCTTTTGATTTTCCCATATTTGCCATAGACACTTTATAACCATGTACAAAGTAACCGTGAACTCACTCTTCACCCTTCTGAGGAGCTGTTTTGAGTCCCTCTGGGAGGCTCTCACCATCACCACGTTGGCGGCATTATTTTCTGCCTAAACTCCTGGTTTGTTCAAATACAGACAGGTTGTCACACTCTTCATCATAGAGACCAAACCTGTTTTTGCACCAGGCTGTAAACATGTTTATTTCTGCTTCTGCTACATTTTTAGTGGCTGCACTGGGAACTGCAGTTGTTTTTAACCCTTTGCCATTGGACTTTTCTAGATAGTTGAGATGCAGTTTTCTAAAAAAAAAAAAAAAAAAAAAAAAAAAAAACACCTCTTTTATTTAACCTATGTTGGTTATCATCTATTCTAAGAGTGGATGCCTCACTGACACTGTGCTCATCATGTGGACTTATGTTTGGATTGATGTCTCAACATTAGAACTGATCAGATAGTCACCATCATTGTGCTAGGAATGAATACTCACTCCTTTTTGAAGGTTGTCTGCAGTCTCATGTATAAAAAATGTCCTTTTTTTCTAGCTCAGGGTACATAATGTACAAGAAGAAGTGACTCTGACAGTGCCGTTCGCAATAAAAGCCTTCTTCTCAAAACATTTATCCCAAATAAGTAAGAAAATAGATTGTTACATGAATTATAGGCTTTCAGTGGGGGGAACAAAAAAACAGTATTTCCTCCTACACCCACCTTGTCATAACTGACTAGAAAAACTGATGTTGGAAATGATGATTATCTTAAAGTAATCATCTGTCTTTGTCACAGGACAATACAGTCTGTGTCTCCAGCAGTGTACAGAGAATGTTATTCGAGGTTAGGATTAGAGACACGCGATTAAACTTGTCACGCTGCATACTGCTGGGATCTGGGTATATGATCATTTTCGCTCCTGCTGATGCTTTCATTTTACAGCGGCACTGCCATTACCAGCATAATTGCATCTTCAAACCGCCCAGAGATGCGCTCTTGTTGCAAAAATCCATTAGCACACCACAACACTTCTGCCCCTGGGACATGGACGGGGGTTTCCAACAAGGCTTGATATCACTCTGCGAGAGCGAATAAAACATGCATGCTTTTCCTCCTCCCGGCCTGCCCTTCATTGATTGGGATGAGTCACTTGGCTTTATAAAATTAAATATTACAGCACCTTGTGTGTTTTTAAACTCTCCAAACTTTTAGAAGATTTTGTGACCCACAACCCTGTAATACTGCTTTTTTTTCAATTATGTGAAACCCAAACAGCCTCTCCATGCATCATGAAGAGCATTTCTCTGTTTTCCCATGAGTTTGCCACCGCTTACTTTCTTGTCTTAAGTCTTTTCCAGCTTCATCCTACACTGCCCTATATTGTCTGTTATGTAATGCTTTTACACACCTGAGGGCGACAGCAGCGGCAGGGTAAATCTCATAAACAACCGTTTGCGTTCAGTCTGACATTCACTTCCTTACACACTGTTTTTAACTTGTGACATAAGAGTCAAAACTTTACAAAAGCAGAAATCAGCTCTGGAATATTACAAGTGTGTCGCCATATTAAACTCCCGATTATTCACAGTTTACATTATGCAGTTGCACCATGGGAGGTGTCTGTGAGGTAAGATCACCTCAAGGAAAAATACAGTAGCCTTGATACTGTATAAGATGGAAGCTTCTGGTTTATAACGAAGCTGCCTGCCTTCAGGAAATCAGTGGCTGAAATAAAAGGCTGCATAAACAAATATGTTTATAGATGAGTGCTGCTAGTTTAATAATAATGTCTCAAGGAAATGCACATAATTTAAAACATTTTTTAGGTATTACAGATAATTCTGCATTAGCAATGTTGCTGGAGGGAGTGTATGAGGCTTATGCATTATTGATTGATTGACCATGATTAATCGGTGTATGTATTTTGACATTTCATGAACAAACCAGCGGTTATGATATACCTTATTATACTCTCGCTATGTGTGGGGATTCATAGGAGTTGCAATGTCATGAGCACAGATGTTTGAATCTGGATCTGGATACAATTGTTTATCTTTTAGTAGGGCCCTCCTCTACAGATGAACTGCTGCTTGGGTCATTATACACCAGGGATGTTGCATGTTTTTCTGAACTTAAACACACGTTTATGCTAATAAAAGATACGGACACGTTGCCTGACGTACTATGATTATGTTAACAGCACATATATCGCCCACTGTCATCCAAACAGGAATAATAGGGATGAATTTTGTTTATTATGCACTTACACAATGTGTAAAAACACCATGGGACCAATTCAGCTGCAGAAGGGAGTAGGATAGGATGAGTCCGCATAGAGCTGCATAGAGAAATAGGCTCACATGTTCAGTTTTAAACAACTGAAATATCCACAATATGACGGGTTGCCATTAGCATAGTGTAATAATGTGTTTATGAATTCTCATAGGCTGTTGGGTTGCTGGAGGGGCTCCAATCTTTAATTGACTTTGGTCATGAGTCAAGTATCTGCAGCACTTTGGCTGCTTCTCAGCCATCTCTACACCACTGGACTGGAGAACTTAATTAGCCTAGCTCCCATTTTTCCCACCAACACTGGCTGCATCATGAAGAGTTCCCTCTCACTGGGAGACTGCGGTTTGCAACAGTGCACTTTATTTACATTCACAAATGTGCACAATGAATTTAGAATGTCAACTGGGGACACACATCTCTATACTCATGCATTTATACTTCCTGCCTCCCTGCAGTCCAACACTCTTTCTCACCCAGACAGAATTTAAGTGATTTAGCCCTGCTGCTGTAATTTCTTCTGGCTTTATTAGAGGCTTTGTAGAAAACAGGAATCGGGGGAGCTTCAGGGGACAGTTTTCAAATTTTCCAGTCAACGGGCAATTCCATTCAGTCAGGTGATTGTTCAGTTTGTAAGAAAGTTCTCATTAAAACACAGACAGGCTAAAGCTGCAGGATTTGCTAAGAGCCCCGTCTTTTCCTGCAAAAACTAAATAAATGTATCCGGGTCCACATGTCCTCTTGGCTGTTAAGTTACAGATTAGACACACATACATTCTCACTCCCCCTCACACACACACACAATGTAGCACTAGCTCTGTCTGCCTTGCTGAGAGCACCCACCGCTCCTTTAGCAGCTGTTCACTGGTGTCCCTTGTGGCCCTCTGCCAGCGTAAGCCCACGACCACCTCGCACAGTCAGGTATGTTAGGCACAAATGAGTAAATAAAAGAAAATGAAGAAGTGTGTTCAACACTTAATTTGCCTCCCCAGAGATGAACTCTTAAGATGTTTAATGAAGGAATGTTAAAAGAAGAAGAGAGTATTGAAAGGCAGGAATCCCGACTGTAAACACGTTGAAAAACAAAAGATTATGAGGAAATGAGCTGCTTGCATGACAGCATAAATCAGTGGGAGGCATTCCGCTCTAATGGAAAGCTGGGTCCTGCAGTGAGGACCTTATCAATCATACAGATAGAGCTGCCACCATATTGACTATGCACCAAACAAACAATATCTAGGATGAGGTCTAAGTGCTATTCCCAATACAAGCCACGTTGTAGATCATTCCTCTGCTGGCGTCCCTTGGGAGCATATTGAATAATTGAGAGTGTGTGTGTGTGTGTAAGAGCTGAGTATGGTCGCTTTGAAAGAACAACACTCATCCCAGAACATGAAATATTCACGTAACTATGTATGTATTATTTTATACACAGTGACACACAAATCTGCCTTTTTTTTAATGGCAGGTAGCACAAATTTCAAACTAATGGATTTCAATAGGAATTGTGTTTCCTGTTTGATGTCAAATATTGACAGAGAGAATAATATAATGCATTGTTTGGTGCACGCTGACACGAATCATATTTATGAAAACCAGCACTACAGCTACAACTTTACCATTTGTAAAAGCTAATCACATCCAGTTCTGCTAAACTGTGAGTGGAAAATGAGATCTGACGGTTTCAAGCACGATAAAACAATGGTGCCATGAGGGGGATGTGAACCTGGGACTATTTTATTTTTTTAATATTTAACTGGTTTAGTGTCATTTGTCAGTGTTCTTATATATCTATTTATTATTTTTGTAATCGCATACATATTTATTACTTTTGGCTTTTATAGCTATACAGTTTTTAATGTTGTTTCATTTTACTCTCCTTTTATACCATTGTCCTCTATTTTAGGCTTATCGGCCAGTTGTTAGTCACCCGTGCTGCACTAACCTGCACAAAAATTGAAGTTTTGATTCCTTCATAGCATGAAACGATCAATAACGGCACTCATTCTGTGAAAAGGACTGTTCTTTAGAAAGTGTGTTAAAGACTGGTAACTTTATTAGGCCAAAGTGCACCTGTGTGTTTGTGTTTTGTAAAAGTCTGAGCTGATCTAGATCATGAAGAGAAGAAAGAGTAGCGTGTAGCGATCCTGTTGAGAACTTGTTCATTTCTCCTGGTTATAGGGGCTTCCTTACCCACAGACACACACATGCAGAAGCTGTAAAGCAGAGGCATGATGTGGATCTCTGTTCTCTTTCTGGTTGACCTGCTTTGGTCGGGAGTCATGTGCACCACAAATCGCTCAATGCTTAATTTAGCAATCACAATGCAGTGGAAGACACCCTAAAGAGCTGTGAGTGTCTACTGTAAGGATAATAATGTGCACATGTTCTGAGCACTGGGTACGGTTTAAAAAAAACAAAAAAGGAATAATATGGTGCAGCACGCTATGTCAAAAGTTCTTTATACTTATGTACTCCAGCTTTTAATCTACCCTCAGTCGCTCAGACAATGTTCTACCTCAGAACTGTCTGATTTACCAGCATGTGTTCCAGGAGTTGAAGAGTTGTAATTTACATTTTTCATGTACCCATATCCTCTCAACCTGCGCTGTCAACTTTTGCTACAGTTAGCAATTTCCAGTATTTCCCAGAATGGCTTTTAACAACAGCCTCCAACAAAAGGTTTCTCTGAGCTGTAAACATGTAGGTGGAGAGGGCGACAGCAGCAGCAGAGTTAGAGGATAAACCAGAGAGAGAACAATGCCACGGAGCTGCGTGGTGGTTTAACACCGCTGTGAGGTGAGGATAAAGCGCTGTGTGTTGGAGCAAGGTCAAGGAAAAGTTACATTTTACGTACACATCAGTGAGACGGCCGCAGACACCACTGTCACGTAGGTGTGCTTTCATACAACAACAACAACAACAAGCCTGTCTGGATTCCATACCTGCACTACAGGATTGTGTACTTTATATTTTTTTAATGTGTTACTCTTGAACAGAAGCACTTGTCCAGCTATCAGGATGGATGTAGTAACATGATGTACACGCCACAGGCTGCTCTCAGTGTCACATTTTGAAAACCAAACAGATTTTCTCTGCTGTGTTCTTGTGTGCGACTTCTTGGATGCAACTTGACGTTTAATATTTAACATTCGCGATTCACAGTGCCAGCTAGTGCCGAACCATTCTGGAAAATGTCTCATTGTGATTTTTATTCAAATATTGAGATAGTCAAACTCTAATTGAATATTCACTCTCATGACTTCACAATGCAAGCATGCATGTAGAATGTCTGTGTAAATTAATGCACTTATATTGTATCACAAGAATGAATCCATTTAGGAACCCTATCTAGAAGACAGTCCACTCTATAGATAGATAATAGAGAGATCTCCAGAGGCCTCAGTGCTCTAGTTATTTCTAATATGTTCGGAGTTTTTAACTCCATAATGCTGATATTTTTCTTCTGGCTCACACAAAGAAACACTGATCCAGGTTCATGTGTGGTCAATATTAATTAGTATACAGTATAATAACCTTCATATAAGGATTTAACAATCCCTGGCCCTGTTGCAATATAGTGTGGCTTTTAACATGCTGCTTAATAACTTGGGATCAGTAGACTGTTAGCTCGAGAGACAGAGAAAGGCAGAGAGAGAGAGAGAGCACCTTCCTGCTGCTGTGGACACATGATTTGATTGTCTCTGAAAGTTTCTTTTTTTTTGCATCCAGCCAGAGTTTACTGAGCCTGGGCAAGTGCTGAGCTGCTAACGTACATTTACACAGCCTTTGAAACACTGATTGCAAAGTTTGGAATTAATTGAATGAATCATTCGGCTCTAGTAGCATGGTGAGGCCAAGTACCCTCCCTGTTCGGCACTAATTGGTAGAGGTTGGTCTCTCACCTGTAGAGGGCACTCACTGCACACATTTATGACAGTATATGTAAAATTTAAATACTTGCTGCCAAAGCGTCACGATTGGAACGTGGATCAATCAATACACATACAAATCAAATCAATACACATATTTAGGATCAGTCAACAGCCTGTAGGTTAAATACTGATTGTAAAGTGGTCCTACAGCTGATATCGTAGTTACATATAGTATATATTGTTTTTTTTGTTTTTTTTGGGGGGGGGGTACTTTTGATTATGAGTGTGAGTAAAGAGCAGGGTTGTCAGTGACAACTGCTTGCCACTGTGCCACAATTTCGAAGCCTACAATAACACTTATAAATAGCTGTACACATCAGTTATAAGCTTGAAAAGTAGCAGAACTAATTGAGTTTGGTGTCCCCGCACATGGGTGGCTTGGGTCCTTGCAGTGTGGGCACAAAAAATGGGTGAGAGAATAGAAATCTGTGCAGAGGATTAACCTTAGAAAACAAACACTTTCACAACACACACAAAAGACTTGGAACACACTCCAAGAGAGATGCCAATGAGAGGCCTGTCCCCAGCTGCAACCAATCAGTGCATCTCTCACACTCTGCTGGATACTGTCAGTGGGTCATGAGGTTAATGATTTTGTGCTTTGTCAAATCAGATTTATTATCTGAGCATGGATTAATTTGTCAGTATTGTACGGGCCCATTAAGGCACCACCAAGCAAAGCCTTAATTAGAAAAACGTAATTGCAGTGATTACCTCCCTCCTCTTGAGGCGTCACAAACGGGTGGAGGTGCAAGAACTCACCACCAAGTTTCATTTATTTTTTTTGGTATGAGATGCAAATTAAAGCCGAAACTGAGATGCGGCACACTGCGACAACAAGAGCGGAGCATCGCACCCTTCCTGTTTCCTCCAGAGATGTGGTTTCATAATCTCTTCGGGTAGCCTGAACAAAATTACTTGAGTGATTGCTCAAGTGTTGTTCACATTGATAATGTTCTGTGTGAGAAAATAGCAACAAATTAAATTATTCCCTCTGAGGGAGTATTGTATCGAAGGGCTGGAAGCACGGTGCAGACACAAAAACAACACAGTCAGCTCTGTAGGCAGCATGAGTGCTTGTTTGTCTGTGACACTGATATGCATACACATTTAGATGAAAGACTGTTTCTGGACTGAAGGGCAGAGCTGAGATACAGCAGCACATTACCTTATCTCAACCTCGCCTCAGCGTTTTTTTGTCTATGGGATGTTCCCATAATGTAATGCTGCTGTACTCCATCATTTCTGCAGCTGAACACACAAGTTACTGTTAAACTGATTGGTGTCTACATTATAATACTTTCTACTTACACTGTGAATTATATTTCTGTAATAATGAATTGTGAGGAAGCTGCTGAATCAGGACTATATTCTCTACATAAAGTTGGCTAAAGCCTCTGTGATGTCCCCCTAGGTTTTCAAAAGTGCTGGTGTGAAGTTTAGTGTGCTGGATTGACTCTCCTGATTTCCTGGTTAATCCAACCACTACCAAAGCTCGACTAGGTTTAAATCGGGCAGCTAGTGTTCTGACATTGCCCCTGTGTGTCACACCTTTAATTATGCATAATTTCAGGTCTAAAGATGTGAGATACAGCAAACATTCACCCTTGTACAGTTGTTATTGTCTAGTCATAAACTATTAACTCCATATAAAAATGAACTTGTAACATTTCCAACAGGATTTTAAAAAAGAGCAGTATCTGTCATCTGATGACCTTTACATCACACCACCAATCTATTGCCTCAACTAGGGCTGCAACTAATGACTATTTCAATAGTCGACTAGTCATCGACTACCTTAATGACTACCTTACTTTGGACCGCTAATTTGTCGTTGCTTCATCCGCCTCCTTGCTGCCGCTTCAATGTATGAAGCTGAAAATGTTAATGTCTTAAGCCCTCTGTTCGTGTTTTAAAAAAAGTGTGTATCCGCTCACTGCCTATTCCCACATCTGCCCTGAATCTACAGTTACTCCACACTGACAACCCGTCGACTACTAAATTAGTTGTTGAGAATTTTGCCCTCGATTAGCCCTTGCCTCAACCATTGACTGCATATAACTGTGGGTGACCTGCCATCAGACACGGTTATGAGGAGCTGTTTTGACGACATATTCTGAACAGCCCCACAGGGACAGTGTCAGTTATTTCTCACTTCCAAAGGTTGCTGCTTGATCAACACACAATCAAATGTGAATCTATTTTCACTTTCGACGTCACATTATGGCTGCCTGATCCTGCATTCTGAAACTGGATGTTAGTTCCCTTATGGGTCAACTGCTTAGTTATTTCTTTATTGTATTAGGTTTGAAACCTTATTTATTTTATCGCTTTCAGTTGCTGTATGGTCAGGTTTAAACAAGAAAACTAATAATCATGTTGGCATAGCACACCCATTAAATGATCAACTAATAGTTTGTAGTAAAAAAAAAACAAAAAAAAAACAGATTCTATTATGGTTGAGTTTAAAAGTTAAACAGCTTCTGTAACGGTTTCATAGAAAGGAGCCATATTTCTTACATTCAATGCAGAGAACATGGATATACAATTTAATCATTGATTTGTACCACACCATTCCCCTTGGTACATACACGTCAGACCCAAAAGCCTGTGTTTTTTTATATGTTGCTGTGTGATAATGTAGATGTAGTGCACGGCCGTGGGTGGCTTCACACAATCCGTCCGGTCCAGGAACTGTTTCTTCATTTTGAAGTGAGGGCTTGATCCCCAGCTTGTGTGGGATACATATTGATTCTGGCTCTTTGAAGCTATTCATCTTCCACCAATTGGAACGAGCGCACCAGCCTCCTCTGCTCGTATTTAAGCAGTTGATAGCCGTCACATATAGCAGATCGATTGCGGAGAGCGTTATGGAATATAATTGGTGGGATTGAGTGCCAACATTTAACTATAATTAAGCAGGCTTATTTGTAGATAGGAGTGCTGTGGTGTGCTCCGGGTCCCTTAAGATAGATGGAGATGGATGCGTGTGTGGGCGGTGCAGAGTGGATGTAGCACAAGGAGTCATGTCAGTTATGTTTAATGGACAGGGTGAACGTTTGAATGCGAACTAGAAGTTGTGTTACCTCAAGTTGTTTTTGGCCTCTACAGAATATGTATGTAAAGTGTTGTGTGGAACTGCAGGGACACGCTGATCAAAATATTCTTTATATTCTATGTTCTGTCGTTGTCACTACATGCTGTAAAAAGGCATCATTGCAGCAATAAAAGAGAATAGAAGAGTAAACATTTGACAAGCAAACGGTCGGCTTTACACTTTGTGCATGTTTTGAACTGATTGTTTACAAGTGAATTATTGCAGAAGAAAATGAATTAGAAGCTTTATTTATGATAAAAAAAAATATCTATATCCACAGTAACGTTTGCGTTATATATTGTGCATGTACACAACACTCCGTTGGGTGAAAGTAAACAATGATGGTTAACGTAAACAATAATTTGGATCCTGACAGCAGGTCAGCAAACAAAGGCATTGAAACAAACACAAAATTAATAAATATGTCAAATATATATTTTTTCCATATTTAATAATAGCCATAATTATTTCTTGGCTCTATTTATTTGTAATCCAATTATGCAACTGGTGGTTGTGAGGGTTTGTCATGTAAGTCCATAAGTTTAGTTAGCATTAGCTCCCCAGCAGTGATGGCTTTGACAAAATGTACCATGCTAAAAAGTGAGACGCAGGACAGGTAGTCGTGTTTGTTTTTGCCACTGGGTGTAGTAATGAAATAAATACATTTAGCATTATGATGTAAAATGGCTTTATTTATTTATTTTTTAGGTATTTATTTATTGCACATCATAACCAAGATGAGAAACTGTCAAAAATAAGGAGAAATAACAACCTTCCATGTGAACTTAATTTGCTGACACATATGTGATGATATAAATCAAACAGCCGCTGACTGTACGTATTACTATAGAGTATTGATGTTTGACTGTAACAATATCTAATGTTCCAGGCTCAGCTGGCATCTGTACATCACTTTGTTTTTTGTTTTTTTTTTACAAAACAAAGTGATGTGCCAATGAGAGAAAGCATGGGGACGGAGAATCCAGTAAGAGGCAGACCAAAAGCAAAGGGAGAAGAGTGAAGGACCGCTTGTGTGGGCAATTCCAGCCGTTTGGCTCAGCTGTAGAGAGCTGCATGATGACCTACTTTTCTAATGGATATCTCTCATGCAACATATAAAATCATGTTTTAAATATTATTTATGCATTTATTGAATAAGGAACCTGAGAACTGCTCAAGTTGAATTAATCAGGCGGAGTTGCTGTTGTGGCGCAGGTGGTAGAGCAGCTGTAAGGTTACACTTTACCTGAACTTTACTGAGTGCTGAAAGAGTGTATATTTATGGAATTCACAAGGATTTCACATCCAGGTTGCTTCATAGCTACAATATCTAAATGGCTCTTTTAACCTGCAAACTGCGACCTGCAAAAGTATGTGTGTCTCTTTAGTCAAGCAAATGGTGCCACACACAGTGTCTCCCCCCCCTTGTAAGACGTCCTCCACTGGGAGCCCTCGCCGTGCTTTTTGTTTGAATGGCAGACCTCTCCAGAACACTGGATCAAAATGCTGCCTGCACGTTCATGATTAGCTGCTACAAAGCCTAGCTGTAATATAGCCATTAGTCATAGTCAAGGGATTAAATCAGGCCACCGTCTGCTTTACCTCATGCACAAGAAGTGATTTTTCTCTGCACAGTTCCTTCAAAGTTACTACAGAATGTTTGTTTGGAGGCACAGGCAGGACAGGAATGAATCCCCAGGGCCTAACTTTGCATTGTGCTCATTAATATATACACATAATGAAAACGTCAATGCAATTAAAGAAAAACAAAACATTGCCTCTGTGCACAGCTGTTGCATCCTGCACAGCAGCCATACACATGCCATGTTATGCATAATATTATATAACACATTAAGGAACACAATAAGGCATGGCCAAATTATCGATATATTCACATATTTTTCTCTTATTGCAAAGAACATCAAGCATTTTCTGTAGTAAAATAAATAATAATACCATATTTTAGGGTTGGGCGGTATTTACGTATAGCAGGGTAAAACATGGGCGGCGTTTGACGGTATCAAAATTTGGATACCGCACAACCCTACCGTATTTAAGTCACACTCGTCCTTTGGCTGGGTATGCATCTTATACTCAGGTGCGACTTAACATATACATTTTCACAGCCACTAGAGGGCACTCTAGACTTCGCTCTGGGCCTAGTTGTTCAGAAGTGACACCAAGAATGAAGAATTCAATGAATTTAGTGATTGGGAGTGAGATGGAAATTTGATAACTTATGCTATAGTTATCTGAATAACTGTTGATATGTTACATACCAGGACACCTACTGAGTTCATTTTTATGTTTCATGTAGCTGAATAGCCATCAATGTGTTACTTTAGCATACTGTACACCTATTCAGCCTCTTGTTCTCTATTCTATTGTCATTGTTATAACTTGCCTTTCAAGGTGAAATTTTTTTTTGCTGTTGCGACCTATAGTCCGGAAAATACGGTAATTTGGATGATTAAACTTTTAGAGTGAATGCTAATGCTGAGCAGCTGTTGTAGCAGACAGCTACCATGCTAGTTTCTGACACTGTAACCGCCACACTGCAGACTGACATAATGATCATTGTATTGATGTGACTGAGTATAAGTCTGGATCTTTATTAGCCAGTAGCTAATATTTTATTTCAAGCCATATACGCTACGGTTCAAAAGTTTGGGGTCGCCAGGCCAGTTCTTAACTTCTTAATTTAACCTCCATTTGATCTTAATGTTTTTGGCTTATTGGAATATTTCTACCTAAGGCCAAATATCTACTTTTCTTGCTAACATAAACATCAAAAGTAATTGCATAATAATTAATTGATTAAAATAGATTATAAAACATTATTATAAAGCAAGTCAAAAACTGTCAGTATACACAGACCTTATCTAGTTTTGGTGTAATATATTTAATAAAGTTAAGGTAAATATTTCAAACAGGTATTTAGTTCCTTTGATAGTTATTTTTCTGTGCAGACTGTGTGGGAGCGCAGCAGGACTGTAAAGGTGTATTTTTATCACTTTGTGCTTTTTGCATTTGATCAAGTTTTTAACAGAAACATCCCAGAGAGAAGCTGATCACACAATCAAAGTTTAACAGTATAGTAAGTGCTTCTTTCTGCTGTGCTTTGACCCCAAGTTTACAGGCGCAAACAAACATCTGACACAACCTTTGTTTAGACTCCCGCTGTTTCTTTCAGCTATCGTGGAGAAATACCCATGACGTTTGTTCTGTCAGCTTGTCTGCCGCTCGCCTTCTGCGCGCCGTTTCGCCTGGGAAAGACCAAACGGTAATCTACAAAAGCACAGTTTGGTGAACTGTCAGGGTTGAAGCTTGTCCTGCTATCCTTCCCTCTGTATCAAAAAGCTTCGCTACTCTCTTTGATGTGGCGGCACCTCGGTGCTGCCGGGTGTGATGGTCCCGGCTTTTTGTTTGCATTCATCCCCTGTCAGTCCAGCTGACATCAGTCAAGAGTCTGCATAAATGAACGCTCTCTAGTCTGCATGAGACTTGTTTTGTCACTCAAGAAGAACACTCAGCACTGCGAACGTGCGGCTGCAAAACAGAGGTCGGATGTTGATGTGGGTGTTTGGGAGAAGAGGGTGACAAGAGGAAGAAAGTTTAGCACAGTTGAGGGATAAGTATTTCAAAGTGCATCTACTTCATATTTTCAGATTTTTTTTTCTGTTTATTTTTATATGCTCTGTTGATGTGGATAAATGCTATTTGAAGGCACTTCACATATCCTCACAGAGCATACAGATCCACAGCAGCAGCCATTTCTTCTTTAAAAAAAACGTGAACAGATTTCTCTGTTCTCCAGATATGTAACAAGCTCTAAAAAAGAACTTTCATTTTGCACAGCATTGGGGAAATCACAGTAAAGTAATAACCAAATTAATCGTGATGAGTATAATTACGTCGGTTAGAGGGTCTAAATGTCGGTTTCGATATATTTTCGGTTAATTGCCCAGCCCTAGTGGACACCCAGGTATTTGTAGCTGTCCACAATGTCCATGTTGGTACCTTGGATGCTGACCGGGTTTGGGAGTGTCTGGTGCTTTCTGAAGTCCACCACCAGCTCTTTTGTCTTTGACACTCAGCTGCAGGTGGTTTTGTTATCAACCTTTATCAGTCTTTGCTGAATCTGATTCTGTTTGATTTTTTTTTTCTCTAGTAGCTGTCTCACACATCAGTGTAACCATGAAACAAAGCCATCATCTTGCGTGTGTATCTCACTGATGTTTTTTTTTTTTTGGGTTCGCCCTGCCTGTCTGTTCTGGATTCCCAGCATGTTTGTGCCTTCGCTCTCATTGTATAAAGTGTAAATTTTGCTGTTGTTTACACAGTGTTTGCCAGTGAGAGGTCAAACAATTTGTGGCTGGTCCAATTTGAGGCCTAAAATATCTATTAGGGCAAGATTAACTGTTTGTCTGCATGTCACATCCAACCAGATGCTCCCACTGAGCCTGAATTAGCTGTGTGTATTTATCCAGCTCACCTTGTGTTATCAACCAAGAGGCTGCCGTTTTGTCTGATAAGAGCAGAGCAGAGGATTGTTTCAAGATATGACTAAATGGCCTCCTTTGTCTTCCTTAAATCCCTTTGTCCATTTTTTTTTTGTTATACGGTCAAGAGTGTTACCCTGCAAAGGTAGTTTTACACATGAGCAGAACAATTACATTGAATAGTGAAGGGAAATCGTTTTTAATTCATTTACAGAAGGGATCCCAGGATTAGAAGATGAATTAGCAGATTATCTGCATATTAGTAGAATTGGGCGAAGAGATGACTTCTTCTTTAACAAGCCTGAGACAGAAGCTACACATGACCAGCTAAGAAAGGTCAATGCCATGTTTACATGGAAGCCGAAAGGGAAATGGCTCCTATGTATCTACATCAGTTATTAGCCTAGCTGGCCCACCTAATTAAGTGGCGAGCACGGTAATCAATCACAGGCCAAATTGGATTTGGATTGGATTTTTTTTACCGTGGTCTCGGTGCGCAGCGAGCGGAGGATTGTGTCCAAAGCTTTGGAGGTTTGACTTTGACGATGACATTCCAAGTCAGCTCAGGCAGAAATTAGTCACACACACGCCGTAGAGAGAATGGTGAGATAAGAAGCACTGGTGTAATGACACGCCGAGGTTGAAATAAGGCCAAATATCTGCTGAATCTCATCACAAAGGTTGAAGACACGCACTGCTTTATATTATCAAGACAACTTTGTTGGCAAGAGATCGAGAAAGAAAAAAGAAGCAAGAGAGATTAATGAGGCCCCATTATATCTAAAAGCCTCAGCACATATCAACAGAATGCAGCTATATATATATATTTATATAGCTATATTGCTGGCTGTATAGTAGAACTTTGTTAATAAGGCTTGTGTCATTTTTCCAACCGCACACAGCCAGGCGGAGAAATACAGTAAAGCTGTTCCAAAAACCCCTTCACAGCATTAACTGTAAGGCTGTATTGATTTTGAGTCTCTTTCCTAATAAGAGCTGGAAACATTTTAATGATGGGAAAAGGCATTTGGGATTCTTTATGAAATAAAATACCATCACAAATCTGCGCTAGGATCAATGCAGTGAAAAACAGAGCTCCACTTCAAGGAGTTTCAATTAACTGTGTTTCTACAGAACAAATCAAGTCTCCGAACAGGCACAAGGTTACAACTGACTCAAAACATCAGCAACACAATGCAGCCTGATCTGATATAATGACTGGTAAGTGTGAAGCAGGAGGAGTCGGTTACAGAAAGCCAAAGGCTTTTTTTTTTCCACTTCACCTTTTGTTCCTTCGACTGGAAAAGGAGTCTGTATATCTTATAGATTGGTAGATTAATGGCTGATAATATGATTAATAAGTCTATAAATTCCAAATAATTCATACAGATTTACAAGTTGTTTCCCTTATGTGTGTAGTATGAAGTGTGTATGTTGAGATCATTGTCATTATTCCTCCCTGACCCCCAGGAAAGTAACATTACTGCATTGAAACTACTTGGGTCATCATCGCAGGTGCACTTTAAACATGCCAGTTAAATTAACTGTGTATTTATCTTCATTTTGATCTGCTTCTTTGTGTGTGTACCGTATTTTCCGGACTATAAGTTGCACTTTTTTTTTATCCTTTGGCTGGGAATGCGACTTATGCTCAGGTGCGACTTATATATTAAAATATACAATTAGTTAGCCTTGTGTCCTGACGTCCCATTACAAATATAATGGTAGCTGTTTTGTGCTTCTCCTGACGGTTCTGATTGGCCGACAGGTCGCTAATTCCAGACAGCTATATGAGCGCACAGTAGTCTGTCTTTTACTCATTTACAGGATATTTATAGGAATTTCTGTACGGTGATGCTAATCATTTCTCCATGTGAGAACTTGTTCAAATGCATGTGTCTCACTCTCAATGCCCTGCAGCCGCTCCACTGAAGTTAAGAAGAATTGAAGACGCTGGCCCGCTGGTGTGACTAATAGTCCGGTCCAAAAGCTGCCCTTACTTTACATCTAGAAAAAAGAAGGGCAACATTTTGCTGGCTGATGGAGCCAGAGGCTCTGTGTGTTGTTTTGATTGGTCCACCACTTTGACAGACGAAACATAGTCTCATCCAGGGCTACAAATTTCTTTAAAAAATCTTTCTGGATTAGCCTCAAAAAATGGCAAATCACACCCTTTGACATACCCAAGGAGTTTTCCTAATGACATCCTGCATGGCCTGCTTTGTATAACACTTTTATTTCACACATGCCTACAATTACCAAAATGCCTCTGAACTGCATGCCATTTAGAGTTTTTAGTTGCAGATGTTACAGATTCCACACATCCCTCAGCTTTATTTCCAGTAGCACCTATACTTATCAGTGGAGTTTGATTGGTAGAGGAGGTGAAGCTTCTTTCTAAGAGTAAAACTGATTCATTGTCTTGAGAGGACAGTCCGTCCAAATCACTCATTAACTCCTCTATGTGTGAGCCGCCACATTCAGCTCTTTACTTCATGAAGAAGAAGTTGTGATTGAGTCCCCGAAGGCTGTTCTGAGCTACAAAACACCTCAGACGATGCAAATACAAAAACAATCTCCGTAATTTGTCTGGGATTGAAATTGAAATATGAGGTGTATTATTGGAGCCGCAGCATGTGGCTCAGTCAAGCTGATGACTTTTTCTCTCCCTATCTACTTTTTTGTGGGTTTGCTGGAATGACGCAGATAAAATCAGATGGACTGAGGAACCAGAAACACAGGAGGAACTGGCAAAGTCAACCTCTGAATCTTTTATTTAAATCCACATGGAATCAATAACCCACCAGCGCACATACACACAAAACATAAACACACAGCTGTTTTGCATACTGTTGGAGAAACAGGCTGAAACCCTCAAAGAGCAGCTGTGTGGTGAATATTAACTCACCTTGTGTTGTGTGTCAGTCTTCCTGCAGCACTTGCTTTTGTGTTCAGGTTTCACTTGTCACTGTTGGAATTGCCCCCCCTTTGGTTTTGATCCATATCTGTGGCAGGTGTCACTCAAATTTCCTCAGTGGAGCCCAGGGCTCCCCTTTTAGTCTCCCGTTTGTGACGGTTGTTTCAAAGATTCTCTGTTTCCACTTGAAGACAGCGGAGAAAAGAGAACCTTTGTTAGGATGAACGAGAGCAGAATTACATTTTCAAGACGAATGTTTGTATCATCAAAACTTGAGCTACATGGTTGAAGCTTATACGGCTGTACTTCCAAAAGTACAACATCACTAAATGCTTTTCTTTGAAATCAGGCCTTGTATTCCGAGATTATTTGTTGGTTTTCTTTGTTTAATAAAAACAGTTTTGTCAGACTGATGGTATGAAAAGCATATCAAGGAGCCTCCTATACAGTCAGACCTATGGCCAATTTGAATGTATATAATAATAATAATCATCATCATCATAATTATAATCATCTAAGCTTTTGTTATGAGTTAAAGCAGAAATTATATATTTTTTTCAATTTCAATTTTAAATTTAGAGTACATGTTTCTATCTGTTTGTATTTTTATAACAGAACTATGTCAAACTATAATATACAACAAGACTGTGCTGCAGACATGTTTCTTCTTCTGGCTGTGGATTTTTGATTAGGACTCTGTTTGAGCTGGTTGTCCTGCTGCAGAATGAATAGAGGACTGATCAGATGACTCACCTGAAGGTCCTGACTGATGGATACGACTCTAAAATGCCTAAAACTGTTTATGTTTATCTGCATTATTCTCTTAAAGGAGAAATAACCTCAATCTCTGTCATGCCAAGAGTCAGATGTGAAGATTGAAGGCACTCATGTTTGTGTGAAGAATATTAACCGAGCAGGCAGCTAGCTCGGCACTAATGTTG
The DNA here is from genome assembly GCF_900634625.1 of Parambassis ranga. Taxonomy (NCBI): domain Eukaryota; kingdom Metazoa; phylum Chordata; class Actinopteri; family Ambassidae; genus Parambassis; species Parambassis ranga. The sequence goes on along the minus strand of NC_041028.1, from coordinate 15,994,977 downwards.
AATATAATCAGAAATGACTAGCTGTTCTCTGGCTGTATTACCAAAAGCTCACTAATACAAATGATGCATGTTTCTCGTGATATGTAAGAAAGTAAGAAAGTCTCTGTGTCAAGCTATAGGAGTAAATCAGGGGTGTCCAAACTTTTTTCAGGGATGGCAAGATTTGACATTGCGAAGGTGTCCGAGGGCAAACAGCCCCTGATGGCCCAGCTTTTTCTTTGTCTTTGTCTTCTCTTCGGGCTGGGTGAATGGGTGGCCGTCTTACACACACCTCCAACACATCTTTTGTTATGTTATGTTATCTTTTGTTGTTGTTTATTTTCCAAAGTTGAACAAAAAGGTCTTAAAAAATACAAAATAATTTAAAATTAATAACACTTGTTCAAAGGTGGTCAAGAAACTGTCTGCCACCTGCCTCCACCCTCCTCGCTACTCCAAACATTTTTCCATTCATAAAAACCTGCTGCTGGCCTTGTGACGTCACCTCCTCTTCCCGTAAACCCCTAACTAAACAGAAATGTAGACTCCATGTGTAGCAAAGAATAATGAAAATAATAATAATGGCACAACTTTCAAATATACTAAATAAACAAAAAAAATTGTACAGTGCCAAATTAATCAAAAATGGCTACAATGTGTATGCTGTTATTGAATTACTTCATTTCACACAACATTTAAGCCTTCAGAGGAACAGATGAACATACAAGTCTAAATTTACAGCATAAATTTACAACATTTATTAAACTGTGTGATTGGGATAATTAAGTTATTGACACTACTGTGAAGATGAGCTCTGGCAGAGCAACAGTAGATATACATACAATGTCATGTAGACTATTATAGGTGGGAGTCATTTAGTGCTGAGCTCAAGTGGGTCTTGTTTTATTTATTGTAGTGTTTACACAGGTTAGGGTTAGCCGCCGGTGAAAAGCCAGAGAACTTCACTTGTACAGCACGGACACTCGCTAACAGCAGGCTGTATGCATAAGCATGTTGAGTCTGAATTGTGTTGAAGTGTTGAACCAGTGTTGTGCAACTTCAGAGACCTCTGCATTGCCGTAACCAACGTCCAACGCCCTACGGCACCGTGTGACGACACAGACAGCATGAGCTGACAATGGTCTGCTCAGAACATCATGTAAACATTACACAATGAGTTAAAAAGATAGGAACTGCTTGTTGATTTTGTGTGATTTATTCAATAATAACCCATTTTAAGACAGAAGCCGTCGGCCATATAAAAACCGATCAGACTCTAGAGACCCCTGGATTAAATTGTCCCTCATACTAATAGATGCTTTTGTTTGTCTTGAGTAGTGCACTTTACTACTTAACTGTTAGCAACAAGAAAGGCCATGATAATTGACAACCAAATAACTGTTGACACTGATGACCTTGTTATTCAAAGTATGTGTGTACAAAGTACAGACAGCCTGTTTGTCTTTCCTTTTGTTTAGGGTGACTTGCTGGAATGAAAAAGTAACCTTCACAGGCTTCCAGTCATCAGCATATGTGATTTTCAGCGCAGCAGCAGCAGCGGTGGTGGTGGTGGTTTCAGTGTGTACACAATTTGACTTTTCAAACAAGCACAGTCCCCCTTTTCAAGGTTACACTGGCAAGTACGCAGTACACGCAGCTGGGGATTCTTTTTATCCCAGCGTGCATGCTTTAAAATATGAAAAGATCAGAGGAGCATTTGAGGAAGTAAATGCATAAACATTTACTGATGCATGTGACTTAGCAGTACACTCATTCGTGTGCTGGCAATGACTTCAAAGTTGCGTCCTTTTAACCCCTTAGTGTCTCTGTCACCTTTGATTTGTTTGTTTGCAACTCACAGAAAAAGCGTTGAGTCCTTCCATCAACTTAATCCTCCAGGACTACGGTATCGCAATAGGGGGAGCACACCCCCTGTCGCCATTGACTTCCTCTGCTGTTCCCAGGTCATCTGTGGGATGTAGTGCTGAGGGACCCTTCAGGGTCTTCTCCTAGATGGCCCTGCCTGGTTACACCTCTAAAGGGAGGTGCCCAGGGGGCATCCTAACCAGATGCCTAACCATTTCCTGACTGTAGGTGAGGGGTAGAAATGTACACCACTGTAGACCCCAGTCCTGTAGACTGTACAATCCTCTACCTGGGACAGATCCCCCGTCACCTGGTGTGAACATGCCATCTGTAGTAATACCAAGTTGTTGTTGTCCGGAATTTGATGAATTCAGTTTATTCTCATCTTCTGAATTTGTTATGTAAAGCAGTTTGTCCTTGTGAACATGTTGAGAGCAGATAAAGGGAGCTGAGCCTCAGGATTTTGTTTGCATCAATCCAACAAAAAAGACAGGGATGATTAACCTGTAACACAGTATTCTGTGCACAGTCTGAGATATGAGGAAAAATGTGGAACCTTATGAGCCTTGAAATACAATGAAAAGCTCTTTCATCAACTGGAAGTCAGCCTTTTGCCTCTCTCACAGTTATGATGATACAATATTGATTAACCTTGTATTGACTTGGCCCATGTAACATATTAGGTGTAGATTTTAGTAACAGCTACAGCCTGAGAAGGTGACAAGACACCCTTCACCTTTGCGGCTTTGTTTTTTTTGTTTAACCGCCGCTTAAGACGGCCTTTTGATGAAATGTGCCTTTGACCTACCGCATGTTGACACAGATGAGAAAATGTCACATTTTAACATAAGGATGCTTTAAAGCACCGCGGCAGCAGGGACGTTCCGTTTGCATCACAAAGTTAATAGAATCTAGCAGCATGATTGCTGCAGAACTCCTCTCACCACATTCAATTCCCAAACAGGTGATAACAAGATAATGGATAGCAGTGCGTTACTTTGCGAGGTCTACAGGCCGATGTGGCTCATTTTCCATTCCCGTGTTGTATTTCTGCTGTCAGACCTGAATCAGGAAGGAGGCAGGAGAAGTGAAAAGAAGAATAATCATTCACCCACACAGATAAAAGACAGATCATTCACTGAAGTAAACCTCAACCAATGACACAAATTAATGTCAGTGTCTTTGTTGGTGTGTTTTTTCTTTTTAATGTCGATGTTGCTGTCGGTGTGTGGCAGCGACAGGGCTTTAGGTGATGGAACACAGTCTTAGTAAAACAGACAACACTTTGGAGGTTTGTGTTTTTTCCATGCTGCCTCTTGCCTCAATCTGCATAAGCAATGGGGTTAATTAGGAAACCCACTTTACTGATGTGTTTCAAAGGATGAAATTAAAAATTAACCGGCAGCCCTTTCACGCCAGCGGGAAACCATGGTGGATAAACAAGGAGAACAACCCGTCCTGGTTAGAAAGCTCTCAGAGAAAGTATTCGCCTGTTCCCATGACATAACATGGTGCAGAAGTACTACAGCACAGATGTTGTGATCAAAGTGGATTGTGTTCTCCCTCTGATGTGTATTCCTTTAAAACTACCTTCCAAAAACTTCTCTGAAGTTTCTGTTTGATGGCAGAAGAAGGTTCTGGTTTAAAAAAAAAAAAAAAGCACCAAAGGTGTGTCTGACTACAGTCCTAGCAGTCCGGAAAAATGTTTCATCCCACAATTAAGTATTTCTAGGCGCTACATAATGATGACTGTGAGGAGTCAAAGAAGTAAAACATAAAACTATATGAGGAAATGTGCTGGTTCAAGGTGTCACACAGACAGAAGAGCATATTGAAGCATAGATTGCAGGAGGCAAGTACATCCTCTGACTGTCTGAAAGGATTCCTTGATTAATCTAATAAACTCAGCATGATTGCGGCTAATTGAACGGTAATGGCAGTATTGATTATGTTGACATCATCTGGATGGCCTTATAATGGAATGTGTGTTCCTGAATTCTAATCACTTCAGTAGATGGGCATTTGGAATTCTCTCTCTGAAAGTGTGAATTAGAGAAAGTACTAACAGCTCTGCTTGCTTCATGCTGTCACCGCAGAGCCACATTTCATTTGGAGGTATTTTAGCTCTGCTTTTGTCTTGTGATGTTTTAAGTTAAATTATCAGTTTGAAGTTTAAAATGATTGAAGCAAATATGCAAGTGCTAGTTCTAGAGAAAGTGACGGATTTACATGCGTGAACATGTGCAAAAGTCACCAAATTGTACCCAGAATTGTCCCCCAGTGAAAATTGCACGTTGATATTGTCGCCACGAGTGGGCGTTGCCAAATGACTCTGCAGCGCCCCCTAGAATGTGAAAATATTCACCGTAACACTTACGGACATGGAAATCGGTACACAGATGTATCACCTCGCTCTGAGCAAAAAAGTCCCTTGGAGCAAATATCCAGTGTGCTCCAATGTGCTCTCTTATTAGTTAGTGGGTGTGGCTGCCAACCCTTCCTTACATGAACCCTTATCAGTGCTCCAAAACACGACATGGAAAACTTGGCCTTCATTGATGTCAAATCCAGCCAGGAGTCTGATATACATGAATATGCAGCATATGCAGTGTTACTGTGGCTGAACAGCACAGAAATGTTCTGGTAAAAACTGTGTGGCTTAACTAAGTCCAGTATAAGGAGCAGAAAGCAGCTCTGCTGTGGTAACAAAGTGTTTTTTTTTTGTACGGTTTCCCAACATGGAATAAATCTGCGGGGAGTTGATGGGGCTGTTATTCGCTCCCAGTGACTCCACCATTACCTGGAGAGCTGCTGAGCCTTATTGCTTTCTTTTTAATGCTTTGGAGGTGTTCCTTTTATACTTAGAGGTCGTTTTGAAATTGTATTTATATATTTAGCGGTTCAGCAATGGAAAATTATGCTAGTGTATGTAGTGATCAACTACCATTAGTGGTACTATTGGTCCACAAAAACCTCTGATCTTTAAATCCGTCTCCACCCTCTGTGTTTTGTGTGGCACATTGACAGATGACAAGCAAAAAACCAGTTGAAAAATGAGAGTTAAATTAATGTTCTTGTGGCCTCAGACACTGAGCAGTGTTGTTTGTGCTTATCTGGAGATAGCAGCTCATGTGTTGTGGTTGTTGGGATAATATGTGGGGTGTCAGTACAGAGGCAAATAATAAAGCTTTGGCTCCTCAAAAGAGAGGAACATCCTGCTCCGGCTTCTAAAGCTGCTGGTAAAATGATGAAGGTGTTAACAACAAATGAGCATTGCTTATCCCCGGAGTTGCTCACAGCTCTACTGTGCTTTAATTTTAGTAGATTGTTCAGCATTTCTCAGATTCCTTTGTGCAGCGCCACACTGTTTGAGAACTATTGCTGTAGAAGAGCAAGAAGGGATTATATAATCGAGATAATCATGACTGTGTTGTTAGTGATTATTAGATGCTTTTTCATGCTTTTCTGACTTGCACTTAAAATTTTTCAACAGATTACTGCACTATAATATTCTCTGTGCACTTCAGGTAATCTAGTTGTGCGATATGGACCCAGTTCTTCTATTTAAACATGATGACTGCAGGGTGCCTGGAAGCTATGATGTAACTGACAGTAAAAAATAAAATTACTGTATAGCCATTATCAGACTAAGCCACTCTATCAGTGGGACTATGATTCCCCCGCTGTGCCTCACGACTTCATGTCTTTTGAAGGCCGCTGTAGGCTTCCCACCTGTTGTTGTAATTCTCACTGGATCCTGACAGGATCAATAAATGTCATCATATGGAAGGTCAAATGTCAAGGATCAATACGTGTCCATTTCCCAATGAACTTAAATGGCTCTGGTTGCCCAGTGTAGATGTTGATCTTTCTATAAAACTATATTATGGATTTCGACTTCTGTTAGAACACTCCTGGGGTATTCAGGTTCTTAAAAGACTTCCTTTAAGAATCAATTTCACATTTTCGCCCTAAATCAGTATCTGACAGCTAACGTTTTTTTTTCCAATGAAAAGAGGAAAAAGTCAGGAGGTCATCCAACTTGTTAGCTTCTATGAGTTTTTTTTTTGTAAATGTGAACAGCTAAATTATTAACCATGTACCCGTTTAGCTCTGGGTACAGTTCACTCGCGACTTGTCCCCTCAATAATTCAACTTGTTAAGCCTTTTATTAAAATCTCCATCAAATATTTATCTTACGCTGGGACCTCTACGCAACCTTCCTTCTTTTTATGTTCACCACTATGGACAGTTACACTAAGTGACAGCTATTATCCTCACGGTATTCATCAGACGCCTCAACACCTAACAACAAGAGAGGCTGCCCAGGCCTGATCAGATATGTTCTTGGGGGCTTAATATTTATGCCGCTGATCGTGTCTGTGCCTCAGAAATAATTAGAATCAGAGCCGTGCATCAAATGAAATTAAGAACAGCGTGGTAAGTCAAAGAGTAAATGAGTACGAGCAGTTGGTTTTGAAATGCTCTTAGCAGCATAAGGTACTGCTGCTGCTGCTGCTGAGGAATCTGAGGATCTGCAGAGGGTTGTCTGTCACAGGGCAAACATTTCCCTTACAGCAGATGCTCAGTGGAGCATTTGAGTTTGTGTTGCCTCTCTTGGGGAAATGCCCTAAATGGAATCACTTGTACTCACAACAGTGCAGAGGAGGGACCCAGCGGGCCACTTTGTTGGCTCTCAAAAGAAATCTTGAGTGTGAGGTAGCTGCTCTGGTCACATCAACATCTGCTGAAAGTTAAAAAGAAGGAAGTCTGTTTTTTTTTAAAGCTTACTCAGAGGAGCGCCGCTTGATCAAAAGAACTAAAATGGACTGAAACAACAACTCAATAATAATTAATCTGCACGTAGAACCAGGATGAAATATATAACAGATGGTGACACACTTCAAGGTTCTGTTTTACATGTAAGCTGTTATTTCATTTTGCTACTCTATGTGGAGCATAGGAGCATTTTGTTGCACCCCTGTCATTCCCATAGACTGTATAGAAAGTGATGATGTGACCTTTTGATCTTTCTACACTAGCAAGGTCAAAGTCATCAAGGATAAAGACTCTATTCTGGCACTATTGACATTCTGTATCTGACTTGAGAGGAGGACTAATTCTTCTTCTGTAGTGTGTGTATTGAAGACAGCTCATATTTGGACTTGAGGGGTGGAGCTGGGGAGGTGCGAGTGGTGGAGCTGTCTAAGCACCTGGCCATTAAATATTTAGAAAATGTTTACTGAGGTAATAAATCAAATATGACTAGTGAGGTGGTGCCCTGCTGGATATTAGAGTCTGCAGGTCTCAAGCCGAGTCTACAAAAAGAAACATTAAACTAAAACAGTTTTATTCTAAGTCAGTATTGCAATCATTGCTATATATGCACATGTGTCACTCTTGACTGTTGCATGTCTCAGCTGGATCACCGATTATTGAGTCTGCTGGGTGCCATTCCATGGCAGTAAACATGACAGAAGAATCAAGTGCCTGAAAGAAAGGAATGTTTCACACAAATGGGGACTCCACGAGTACTCGATCTATGGGGCGTGGATCCCCATGAGTGCACCGAAACATGGCTAAATGTAGACAGAAAGAATCATTCTCCTCCAGCGAATCCGCATTGTTACAGTGTCAGCGCAACACTGATTTCTCCATGTAAAGCTCTTCCTTCTGTAGACCTGGAAATGAACCGAGATACTGAATCTGCACCAGTTGCCTTGTTTGGATTGAGCAAACAGTGAAATTTTTCAGCCATCTGGTGTGTGTGTGTATGTGTGTGTGTGCAGTCCACAGAATAAATTTAGACTCCCCTCTCACCACAGCAGCCTCCCTGCTGCTTCCTGAGTGACCCTGAACTCTGACAATTACTCTCTTCTGACTCTTCGGTGCATCACAAATGCGTGTACGCGCAGAGCAGAGCACGACATGCGGCATCACGTCGAGAAACATAAGCCCAGACAATTATCTCTGTGTGGTTTCTATTGCAAACATGCCAATTACAGCACTGCCACCTGAACACAAATGAAATCCTGGAGGACCAGCGCACTCCTACACCTTTCATAAACAGCCCCCGCCTGCAGATTTAGGTTTTTAATTTTATGATATAACATCTGTTACTGTGTCATTTCCACATTAACACATTGGCACTAACTACAACTTTATTAAACATGTATAGCAGCAATTGAAGCCTTTATGCATTGACTCCCCTGACACACTGTCAACTGAAATCAACCTCCATCCTCGCCTCTTGTCATATCAGCGCAGACAACATTGACTGGCTGATTCTCTGATAATCACTATTCAGCACTGTTGCCTTTTAACAAAATGATCTGGCTAACCTGAGCTGCAAAATGGGGAACGCTTTGACCTCTCTGATGTCAAATCAGCAATCTGTTTCCTGTCACGGCTTGCCACTAAGATCTGACCCGTCACTCACACAGAGACCGGATCCCCCCCCCCCCCCCCCGCGTTGGACAGCTTTTCCGAGGGGCAGCGGCATCCCACCTGGGAGTTGCATGCGCAAGGGGAGGTTGGCGAAGGCGCAGAAGAAATATTGATCGTAATAAGCTTGGCAAATGACCTCTGGAGTATTTTTAGAAGGGAGCCATATGACTGGGGGGAGGAAGCAGACCATTTCCATGAATGACGAATGAGGACAGCGCCACCCCAACCATAATGAAGAGTTTACAAAGCCCCTCCCCTGAGGCACTGTTAATTATTCACCCCCCCCCCCCCCCCACACACACGCTCCTTATCCCCTGTGCCCTCTGCAACAAAATGCCGCTGACTGATTGAATTGTTTGCTGATGGAACAATCCCCACCATCTTTAACTTAAAAGCCACTCGCCATAAATCAAAGCAAATATTTCTGCTACCTGAATGATTAATGAAATTTAATATCCTTATGTAAATGTGTGTCCCTGGTGCTGCACTATGGGCACACACATTGAAGTTTCTTTTCCACAAAAGTCCCCATGATAAGATTATTTAAGAACCAGCTCATGTGATTTATCTACAAGTGTCACAGGTTGCCTCTTTGTCCTTGTGCTTCTGGTCACATATTGTTCCATTACGACCTCGCTGATATAATAATTTATATTCCCTTGTGGTTAACAGACATTTGAAGATAAGCAGCTTTATATGATTGCAACTTTTTTTGAGTGGAAGCTTTGCAATGCAGACGAGAAGAAGGCCAGAAAACCTTGTACGTCTTCCGCCACTGTTTACACAGAGAGCAAAACGTATTGTGCTATATAGCTCCATATGTAACAGTACTGTTAAGAGGGAACCTTCCATTTCCCCTGACATGTGACATGTGTTCACACATTTACAGGCTTTGCATCCTCACGTTTGAAAATAACCCCGGGTTCATCCACCCCTCTAACCCCGCCGCACAGCATGTCATCTATCACTGTCATGTTTTATCATGCCGTATAAGGAATCATGAGGAAAATATGGACTGATATTTATATGTTTTCGATCTTGATAAATGCTCCTCTATGAACCCTGCTATTAGTGCTGTGCATGAAGAAGCATGAAGGCCGATGACACACAACCTGCTGGTTCATATCCCTGTATAAATACTGTATAAAAATGTGTTTTAAGCTATAGCATTGCATTATAGCACTCGTGCAGTGCATAAGCTGTTATGCTGCATATGTAAAGCGAACAGAAACTAAAAAGTGTAGAGTATAGTTAGGCTGCATCTTCCTTTATACTACTCACTAAACAGTTGTTTTATTTTATATTTCCTTCTGGTCTTCACCCCAACACAGCATTAAAATGGTGCATTCACATCCCATTGCTTCTGCTCACAGGTTCCATTGTGCAGAGATATAACCCTCCCAACAATATGGCCCCTTGATTCTACAGCTGTTAAAGGACGACAAACAGAACAAAGCAAACCACAAAGGGCCGAATAAAACGGTGAAGAACAAGAGAGCAGCAGGTGAAGCTACAGAAGTGAGAGCGGGAATTAACCCGACTCACCATGCTGCATACTAAGGGGAACATTGTGTGACCCTGTTCGACACCTTTGGTGCAGTGGGGGGGCATTAAAACATGGGGTTGCTGCAAAAGGTGGGAGGGTGGGAGGTTGGGATCATATACAATCCATAAGATTTAAAGCTAATGGGAGGCAGTCGGCTAAGAATGCACTGTGTATGATGCAGCCTTGCATTCTGGAGAAGCAGTTGTCCCTTGAAACAAAATAGAGATGTGAATGGGTTGTGAATGGGTCTAATTAGCAGGAAAATGGGGACAGCGCTTATGTCTCTGTGAAACCAGTTTCTTGCAAAATAATGCATTGTTTGTTAAATGTATTGTTAAATAGGTAGATACTGACCATCTTTTGTGGTCGGATGGACAAGTAAGCAGATCTCTGGCTGGTGTCTGCACATCTGTCCTCGCCTACACTTGGGAATGTTCCATGAAGCATGACATGGTCTTCAATATTGAATCAAAGTGCTGTAACACAGGTGGCAGGTAGATGTATATTTAATGTTTCGAAGCACCAGAGTGCACAACCGTGTCATCATGTTTCCTTCACTGTGCATAAAAAAGTTTTTTTTTTTCTCTTTTTTTACTGTAAAGCTGTTTATTTGGCAACAAATCGAAGACTGACATCGTCTTTGCTCTGCAGAGACCAGGATCCTGCGTCGTCGTGGGCGACGTGACACCCACCCCCGCTGAGCTGAAAGTCAAAGCACAGCACCTCTGATTGTTTCACCTTCCCCTCGTGTAGCTCAGTAGGAGTATTTACATCTTAACTGTGTTTTGTGTTGGTTGTCAATTCTGCACCACTTGCAATTTGTGTTCACGCAATCACTGCCAGAAGTGATTAGTCATGAATAATGCATTACATTTTTTAAAATTCTGCACTCAGGGTTTGATTTGTGCAGCTATATATTTATGTATAAAGATGTATATATATGTTTTATCCCCGATACTCCGCCTCCACCCACAACGACCAGCAATTCTGCGTTAAATAATAAATAAATAATTCAAATAGCACAATAATCATAACGAGTGGATCCCGCTGTCAGTGTATCCTCTCCACTTTAACTGCTGCTGAATGACAACCTACACGCACCCGACATGAGGCTGGCAGGGCCCGTATGAGCAAGAGAGCTGTGGAAGAAACCAGCTCCGTTTGGCAATCCCTTTCACAGCGATGAACCCTTTTTCTTTTTTTTATCTCTTCCCATATGCTTGTGGAGAGAAGCGAAGGAGCTTGGTGGGCTTTGAGGGGCCGTTGGGGCGGGGGACTCTGATGGGATTTCCCACCCACCTCCCCCCACCATGACACTGCTGCGTTCAGTGCTTGCGTCAATAAAACCAGCTTAAAATGCTTAATTATATTATGTAAGCTAAAAAAGATCAAGGAAAATACGGAAAAGCCATCCCTCAGCACACTGCTTCTACCTTCACAAAAACCATTTATTCTGATGACATCTGGGATTAACAGAGGCAGCCTTTTGTCTGTGTCTTGCAACATTTCAATTAAAAAAAAACAAACAATATAAAAACAACACTAAGAAAAGCATGTCCGATATATCCTTGTTGCATAAATCGACACTAAATGAGTGCTCACACTTTATTAATAAAACATGTGCTGGTGCTTTTAAGTGGCACGACTCACATTCTTATCAGCGTAAAGCAACACCCTGAATAATTTCTCAAGTAATCTGTGGCATCCGAGGGGGGGTGATATAGTAGATGTTTGTTTGCTTTCATTTAGACCTCGCTAAAGGTTTGGAGATTCTCCTATTATGGAATCTATGTATGCATAACTAGCAGCATCCCATAGGTGACTTCATGTTGCATACATGTATGTATCCATCAGGGTTAATAGACCTATTTTAAATGCTATGAGAGCAAAGTGGGACTTCAAAAGGGAACAACGGCAGGAAGGATAGCGTCGTGCGTTTTTCCCCGCAGAGGCCAGAACAATCACTTTTCCACTGTAGCCATATGTGCTGGCGGAATTATAAAAACCCAATATGAAAGCAATGAGCCACGGAGAGACACAAATTATTATGGAAGTCAGTGCTGAATTGACTGCAGCAACATTAAAGAGTCAAAATGAAAAGCAGGAACATTATGCGTGGCGACGTATGGCATAGGATCGCTCACTGATCAATAGCTCTCCATCCTTACATTAACATGAGCTCTTTAGATGATCTCTTTAGCTCAGGCCCCTGCAGCTCTCCCAAATGATCTTCAATGTATATCTCTTCTGAGTGCCGTTTACATTTTAGCAAAGGGAACCTGAATATCTGTGATTTTTCTGATGTGAGCTGTTAAAAATAACAGCTACAGGAATGGTCGATAAGGGAGATGCATTCCCCGGGACTATAGGTCTTACAAGTCGACTGCACAGTAATTACATCTCCCGAGGATCCAGGAGAGGAAAGTTTTCAAAAAACAGGAGGGGGTGGAGAGGGGGAGGGAGAGGGGGATGGCGAGAAAGAGAGAACTTCATGCTCTGCGGGCGTCGCCGCGATCTCCTCCCTCTTGAAACTAAATATGAATGCTAATATCTCATCAGCAAACAGGCGGGAAACACTAGAGACACTTTGTGCTGGTTCATTCCTTCCTTCTCCGTCTACTGTATGTTCTTTCTCCAAGATAAATGTTTTTTCTGTTTTGTTCATGAGGATGACCAAGCTTGTTGTAAATCAATAGATTTGCCAGCCTGAGACTGAAGAAAGGATGTTACTCCACTCTCAAATAGTCAACCCAGGGCCCACATTTCCACTCCATCCCCACACCTGATGTCCAAAACATAATGTTTTAATGTTTCATACAAATTTAAAAAATAAATTCACTCAGTGAAAAAAATGTGCTAATTTTTCATTCTCAGTCTTGACTGTGTGTCTGCCCCCCATAAACCAATACAGACTAAATTATAGTTTTCCATTTTCTGTTTCCTTACACATCATTTGATACGGTCACTTTATATGCAGGCACAAATCAGCAGTTTCTTCTTATCTGTTAATAGATAGGATGAGGATATTGAAGAGAATTGTCTATTTGTTGCATCCAACAGTGCATTTATTAGAATGACAAGGAGTTTTGAAATATTAAAAATGAACTCTGCTTTAGTCAGCACCATCTAGGTTTAAATTATATATACATCTCTACTATCTGTGCACTTAAAAACTCCATTTTAGATGCAACTAATGACTATTTTGCATCTGATGATGATGGGAAGCTTGAATTATCGACTCTTGACTACTTGTTTCAAATCTGATTTTTTTTGTCTTCTTGATGTTTTTATTCCAAGCAGATAGAGCACAGACAACAGAAGCCAATTGTTGTCAGTGTTTGTTTACCTTATTTCTTCTTCTGTCTTCTTCTTCTTCTTTAGTTTGTTGGTTGGCAAACAACAAATCAATGTATTACTGCCACCAACTGGTACGTCTGTTCACCCTTTACACGAGAGTTCGTGTGAAAATTTGATGCGTTGGTTTGACAGATCAGGTGGTCTGTGATGCCACATCAGGTGCAGTAGTGTGTCATCTCCAGGCTTTAAGTCATCATACAAAAATCTTCTGCAGCCAGTCTGTTAGTGTGTACTCCTAATCTTTTCAAAAATTTGTTAAGACTGTGAAAGTCATGTAGTGTGTCCCCAGCCCAGTGCATTGTGCTCCAATGCCAAACAAGCTCTACCTTACAGAACTTCCCTTCCTCTCTATTCTTTCTATCTCTGGATGACTTCAGACAGGATTGTGTTGCATCGACTGCCACAATATTGAACATTTTGTTGTCCCACCACTATTACACATCGCTAGCAGCTGCCAGAGATAGTAGATAAGCAGGAAGGGTCGCTCCTTAGCTCATTCCACCATCAACTAAAAACTATGTCCAGCTCCTCAGCGTGAAAAATACATTAAAGGACCAATCTCATAGTTGACTTAGCACCTCAATCTTGAGGATCAGGATTGAGGATCTCATGACAACATAGGCCTCTTTACTCAGAAGACTGTTTTATTTTTGTTTTACACTATTCATATTCACCTTTTGTGTGTAGAGTGTAACACTTACACAAAAGAAAGAAGAACGTCCAAGATGCCGACTTTAACAGCACAGATCTGATTTTTACCAAAGGTCTGTTATCATCAGTTCTTCTTCTGATACTTCAGCTTTCTGTGCATTTGATACCTTGGATAAAAACGCCTGTGTGATACCACAAGCATCCCTACTGCTTTTATATATAAAACATTTAATTAAAGTAATCTCCTTGGCCAGAGTCTCCATGCCTCTGTGAGAATCCTGTTACCTAATTTGCATTTAAATAGAAAAACACTGACCAAAATATTTTGCCTGTGGGTGGGATGACTTTCCGTCAGCTGGGGTGATTTGCTGTGATTTACTGCTTTTGAAATGTTTGAATTGTGTGCGTAATGATCACTGCTCTTTGTGTCTTGTTATGATTGATTATTTGATTGCATGATGAGACCCGTTCTGTTTTTTATTTTCCTTTTTCTTTCTTTCTTTTTTTTCCCCAGCCAGGTAGGCGAGGTAACACTATCAGTGTAGAGATGGAAGATTGTTCCTCCGAAAGGACAACAAGTCCTTTTTTTTTTTTTTTTATTCTCCCAGGGTGCTGAAGCGGAACATTCATTTCATCAACTGAATTGGCAGTCATTTCAGGAAATCAACCTCTTAAATTGTTTTGATTTAGAGTGAAGGCCTCGGTTGTCCTCCTATTGCTCTGGCCATCATCACTGCCTTTGAAATGGTAATTAGGTCTTGTTAATGAATATTTACAGTAGTGATTGATGTGACATGAACACAGTCATTACATCTGGGGGGAAGCCATGCCGACTACATTAATTCAACACCACACAACTGCATTGAAGGCATGCTTGAATGCTAATTTGAACCCTGATTCATTTTCTCTGTGATGTTCATTATGGGAAATGATTTTTTTTTCTTTTTAAAGAAGAGGGAGGAGGTGATGGATGCATTGTGCATACTGACTTAAGGTTTATTTACATCTTACACGGTTAGCTGTGGTGTAATATTAGACCGCTGGGATCATAGTAAACAAATTCCAGATGTTTGATGACTGTATATGAAAGAAAATCTGATCAAAGAAGAGCCTTTGGCACACTTGTTATTACTTTTACGTCATCCTATTCTTCTAGTTTCACCCACGCTGGCCTTTAACAGACACATTTACCTACATAGCTGCAGACATCTTAGTTATATCATGCTCCAAAGTATCTTTCATAAGGCGGCAATTATGAAAAATACGCACATGGGCTTTTTTTTCATATATCATCTTAACAAACATTTAATCAGCTTCATTCTGATTTCCTGAAAGCCTGCTGTACCTGTGAGCTCTCCCTCGATTGTACTTACAGGCATCTGCTTTGATTCTTTGTGCGCTCCACACACATAATCTGAGCTGTTTTGGATTATAGCATGACGCTTACTGACTTGACTGGCTTTGGATGAAAAGGGATTGCTCAGACCTGCTAACACATACATATAGGTGTAATATAGACATCTTTTTGAATGATGCTGAAATTCTGTCATCTTTGGACACTCCCGGTGCAGCTCACTTATAAAGTTTGAAGTATCATCAGATTGTGATGTGAATTTATATACATATATATCTCTGTCTAGGATGTGGACATTGTTGTCCTCAAAGGAGTGTGCTTTCTCTTTGAGGTGGAGGTGAACAGCTGAGTCTTGTCCTGAGGAGGTGGCTCTCCTGTGCTGAGCCATTCTTCTGTGGAGTGGTTGTTTAGTTTCTCCAATGTACAGATCAGAGCATTCCTCACTGCACTGGACTGCATATATCACATTGCTGTGTTTCTCCCTGGGAATCTTGTCCTTCGGGTGAACCAGTCTCTGTCTCAGTGTTGTCATCGGTTTGAAATGGACCGGGATGTCATGGTTGTTAAAGATCCTACGGAGTTTCTCTGATACTCCTGACACATATGGAATGGAGATGTTCTTTTTCCACCTGGTGTTGTCCTTCTTCTTGTTGTTGGGGGGTCTTGTTTTTGTGGCTTTGATGAGTGCCCACTTCGGGTAGCCACATGTTTGCAGGGCCTTCCTGATGTGGTGTTGCTCCTTCTTCTTCCCCTCTGAGCTGGTTGGTACAGTTTGTGCTCTGTGCTGCAGGGTCCCAATGACTCCCAGTTTGTGTTCCAGTGGGTGGTGTAAATCAAACAGCAGGTCCACATTGAGGCTCCTGTCCTCTTCAATGTGAACTGTGCAGTCCAAGAAGGCCAGATTATTGTCCCCGGTGTCCTCCTGAGTGAACTTGATGTTGTTGTCCACTGCGTTGAGTCTTGATTTTGACCCAGGTGTCATCCACATATCTAAACCAGTGGGTGGGGGTGGTTCCAGGAAAGGAACTTCCTCCATGTAAAAGGTTGGCCACAATTGGTGACACAGGTGATCCCACAGCAGAGCCCTGCTTCTGTCTGTGAAAGTTCCCATTATACTGAAAATAAGTGGTTTTCAGAGGTCCAGCAGGTCACAGGTGTGGTCTGACATGAGGATTTTTCTGTGGCTTTATTAAATCTCACCTTTTGGTGAGGTTTCTTGGCCATCTTGTTTCTGCGTTTGGATCCCAACTGAACTCTAACATACATTTTGTTGGTCAAAGTTTTCACAATATGCAGTTTAAGGTGCAATAAAGTTATTAAATATGGTATATGTAACTGTTTCAATGATTTTATCAAAGTAATGTAACTAATTATTACATATTAATGACTTTTCTTTGTTTTGAATGAATGCTCTCAACCATGTTCACATTTTAAAACCTGGCAGTGTTCAGCAGTAGCCTACTTAACTTAGCCTATAAACACAGTCACAAGCTTGAACTTCAGTATTTTTTTTTACTGAAGTGAGGGGTCAGCAGGTGAACCAGACAGAGGCATCTATACTCTTAATTGCTGGCAAACATTCCTTGCATTGTACAATAATATTATGGCCCTTATCTGCAGTCGGGGGAAAATGCTTTTTGAACCTCTAACACAGGAATGCATTCTTCCTCGTCATTGTTGCTGTTTCAGTAATCGCGTGCCAGCAGTGAGCAGGTGACAGATGACAGGAGAACCAATCAGAAGGCTACAGGTATGCAGCTTGCTGCTTCGGAAAGAGGATGCTGTCATAAAAAAAATATATATATATATTATATATATATATATATATATTTTTTTTTTTTAGATACTAGTAATCCCAGAGGGAAATTGTTTAAGGCTGCTGCCAAGCAGTGTCATACAATGACTAACAAGTGTCTTGCCCAAGAACACACAACAGTAAATCTCATTCTGATTCTGATTAATGTTAAAAAAATAGGTCTATTCCATAATATGACTGCAGGCAGGCCACATACTGAGACATACCGGATCAGTACATACTGCTCATTTTCCACCCGCAGAGCTTTAACCCCGTCTCCTTAGACTTTTGTGAAGATATGAGAGCTTAGAAAAAAACATTGTACTAGAGTCAAACTGAGTTCATGCACTTTCAGGCAGTGACAAAAAGAGATCCATAGAGATCCATAATCACCAGCAACTATGTCACCCTACATTCACTTGTTTTTGAATGCCTTTAAAGTGGAATGAGGTGAGATAAAGGCAGTAGGTAAAGTAAACAGCAAAACTTTTCACTCTTTGTACAATAGATCTGTGTCAGAATAACATGTCTAAGGGGACAAAATAATGAAGATTTGCTATAGATTACCTATGATATGATGCTGACAGCAGACCATAGTTGAACCTTCATCTTGGTGTGTCTGTGCTTTGTGTATGTTCTCCAGCTGGAGGAGGTGTGAAACATTTCACAAACACCGCGTGGCATTCCTCACATCTTTTTGCAACCAACACATCCTGTGCAGCACGGCACCAGCGATAGCACGAGCTGTGCAGATGGGCCTCCCTGTCTGTCAGAACAGCGTTTCAGCATGACCCTGACAGCAGCTGAGGATGCACAAAAAAAGAAGAAAAAAAAAGAAAAAAGACTGATTGTGTGAGTAATCACAAAGACATAAAAGGGAAGAGATATGGGAGAGAAAGCAGGCCTGGAAGTACTTTGTCAGCCAGGCTGACTTTGTCTTGGCATGGGGAAGGTGGTCTGAAGCTCTGAGTGCCATGTGTACTACACCAGCCTGTAATGGAAAGCAGAGTCATTATTATCTAATTAGGCAGACTAATGACGTGCCACGGAGAGCCATAAGGCCGAGACGGTCTCCTTTGTGCCGGCTGTTTTTCACTCCCAGAGGAACAGCCGCGCCCCTTAAACTCTTATTTTGTCACTGGGGTGAAAAAAAAAGCCAAAATACTGCTCACGTCTGGGTATCAATCGCCTGGAAGCATTTTAGTTAAGTGGGTATAAAACAATTGACAATAAAGTAGTATACATTCAAAAGCTGGCGAGATGGATGTTAACCCTTGAGTATAGTAGGAGCATCAGGTGGAATGAAGATGGATTTTTTGAGGAGAGGACAATGTGACTACCAACATAAAACAGGTTCTTCATGTGTAAAACTACCTGACTGCAAGCCACATGTTTGTACTACGTTAATCAGCCTCAGTTCTGGGTCCCATTAGCTAGCAGCTAATAGCTAACTAGTTCACTAGTTCACAGTGTACCAGCATCATGATTGAGGAGCATTATAAGCCAACACTCTTCATCCTCATCCTTAGACTCTGAACACCATCAGTGCTGCAGCATGCAGCTTTCTGTCCAGTTTGCTGACCCATGGCCCAAAAACTTTAGCTTTGATCAAAGATATTGTATGGAAGGTAAGAGCTCTCACCCCGATGACTATTCACCATCATACACATGTACATAACCACACAATGAGACAAATGAAGTCAGACACCTGCTGTAAACAAGATCTTTGTTGCAACAAAGACAATGATTTTTGTGTGACTTGTTTTATCCAAACTCAAATCGAAACTTTTGGTGCCTTACTGACCCAGAAGTATAACTTTTATTTTGAACGATCTCACAAAAGTTTCTCATGAATAGGCAAAAACATTTTCTTCATGTCCCTTCCAGGGCTCCCTAGTTTTTTTCTAACCCCTAACCAGGTAATTTATACCTTATATTACTCTGTAAGTATAGTTTAAAAGCATTCAAAACCAGCAAGGTAAAAAAAAGTGAACAGTTAGTAAATACAAAACGTCCTTTAGCAAACACTGTGAAAGCAGAGATAAGGAAGAGGTCGGTGATTTAACAGGAACTGACACATCGGCTGTCAATCAGGGAAGCAGGAGAACAGGAAGTGCTGTGTTACAGTACCTGTGATCTTTTCCTCTCCTCGTTAACCTTTCTGGATGTTCACCCACCGTTCCTAATCATCAGTCTCTACTCCCAGTTTCTGCACTGAATATTCAAGTGTCCTTGAGTCTCATCCAGCTTTTGGCTGCCATTTGACCTCTGATCTCTAGAAAAATGAACAATTCCTTTTCACGAGTGAATAAATTATTAACACCCTTCTCCTTTTACTGACAAGGGGCATAGTAATTGACAGAGTGAGGGGTCGTTCATGAGAGTGCCGGTGACAGGCGGAAATAAATATAGGGTAGCAGTTCCTGTTGAAAGGGAAGTGGGGCTTGGGAATACAATTAATTATGAATTTGATATGCTGTGCTGCAGCTGTAATCATGACAGCTGGAATAAAAAATACTGTACAGACACTAGAGTTCTGATCAGGGCGGGCTCAGGGTTGATGGAAATGTAATGTATAAAGGAACATTCCCATGGCTACACCATGTCCTCTGAATGCATTACAATGCATTGCAAATCGATTTTTCTATAAACTCCCTCCAGACTGGATAAAAACCTACTTGGGATTTGAAAAAGGGAACAGCCTGCATTCAGTAATCAGTTATTTATCTGCTCCAGTTTCACCAATGGAAACACAACACTAGGGCCGCAACGACGGGTCGTGACGTCATCGCATGGCATGCAAGTGTAACGCATTTGCAGCAGAGAATGAGTCTCTGGCTCGTGGTGTAGCGGGATGATTGGTGCTTCAGGTGCAAGAGGGTCCTGGGTTTGAAACTCAGATGAGCTGTTGGTTTGGTGTGGAGTAACTGATTCGGTGGTGCTTCAGGCAGATATGGAAATTGGCGGAGAGTGCACACACACACTCACTCACTTACTTTTAAAGCCTGAACCGAGGGGTTGGGCCAAAGATCTTCAGCTTTAGACATTGAAGCAGTAGCAGAGATGCCTCGCAGCAGGATGGAGGCGGATGAAGCAACAAGAAATTAGCGGTCCAAAGTAGTCAGCTATTAGTCATTAAGGTAGTCGATGACTAGTCGACTATTGAAATAGTCAGTCATTAGTTGCAGCTCTACACAAAACCCAGGTGGATGTACACACTAATATCTGGCACTAAAAACCCTAAAAAACATAACCTGTATTATATATATTTTTAAATAATGCTACAGAAATCTATCAATCTATTCTCAAATAGATCATTTATGCTTTAATCGGACTGGAACGTATCTATCTACTATGTAATTGTAAAACAAACATTGCATTTCACTCTAAACTCAAAATTGTAAGAGGAGATATTTAAAACTTGTGAATGATCAAAAGCAGAAACCTTTTTTTTGTATTTTTACAAAAACAAATGATAAAAAGTAAAGTTCAGGTGCAGACAGAAAAAAATCTACCACCACTTTGACATTTTGACCCAACTGTAAAATCACAACATAGACTTAACAAGCTCTAACTCTCTAAGTATCAATAAATTTAACAATATCTTAATATCTACATGGTCTAAGCATATCACATTACAGAAAAAAACAATATTTCAGGCATTTTGCTCACTTTAGTCTTATTTTATACACTCACAAAAACCATAAAACTTCAAGGAAAGTTCACAACTTGTATAAGTCAATGGCCATTAACTACACCTATTTACTCAATCTAACATCCAACTGCATTGTAAACCTGAACATGTTAGGTTTATTTTAGGTTAAATGTGAATTTGTAATACAGTATTACCACAGTGGGCCTTCGGGGGTTAAATAAGGTTAGCAGTATAAGTCTATAATGTGAGTAATGTTCTCAGGCTAAAACCCTGTCATTTGGTGTTTTATTAACATTTCAAAAAGCAAATAAACAAATAAATTTGACTCTTGTTCATATTTTTTTCTTGCCAAATCATCAGTATCTTTTGCTACTAAAAAATCCAGGCTCCAAAAAACAAAAAAATCACTTCTGCCTGCCAGACTTGAATCATGTCACCATCCTCCATCGCTCATATGTTTGTTTTGAAGACCACTACAAAGCTGGAGTTTGCTAAACATGCATTCAGTCCTCTCACACCATCTGCTCCTGGTGTTTACTGAAAGCATTCTCTGCGCCGCTGAAAGCCTGTCGCTTGTCTAAAAACCTGTGTTTGCTGTTATTATTATTATTATTATTATTATTATTATTATTATTATTATTATTATTATTATTATTATCATAACCTCTCCAGTTAATGTGATTGCATTAACCTTTGAGTAATGCCCAAACATTTCTTCCAAGACTTTCTTACACTTGTGTTTTATGATTGTTTTTTTTTTCTAGCACAAACAACTTAATAATTCTTTCAGAATGCATTTGGCAGTCAGTTGGACAATCCACTCTAGTTACTCTGAAAGCTTCCTTTATCTGCTGATGCACATCAAACATCAGCATAATAATTCTGCCCTGGATGGTGTTTTTAGAGGTGTGTGCTGTTTATTTTTAGACAACAAAGATGGCCAACCGTAAACCTAAATGTCACAAACAATTACTGTGGATTATAATAAGGGCAAAGCTAATAATGTGTGGGATAATGACAGACTTGCTTAAGAATATATATATATATATATATATATATATATATATATATATATATATATATATATATATATATATATATTATATATATATATAAAACAAAAAAAAACAAAATACATTATTTATGATGATAATTAAGGCAAGTGATGGGTAGAGGTATGGTGAATTTTAGTGTGTATAGTATCTTTTGTTGCCTCAAGGATACGTTTCTACATATTTAGCATAACATAAATATTTATTCTGTCTGTGTTAATGTTAAAGGACAAAATATATCGTGTGGGCATTGTTAAGCTCGACAAGGACGCAAGCCTTTATCTGTGACGCCGCTGAGTTTTTCTCCCTCCTGTCTTCGTTTCTATAGTAACCACATGACAAAAAAATGGAGCAAAAACACAAAAGAGTAGCAACATAAATGAACATTTAAATATAAATCAGCGTTAGACCGAGTGACGGCTTCAAAGTCATCACGCCGCTTCCTGAGGTATAATTATTTAAACCATGACATCTTAGATATGGCCCCCCCACCCACCTCCTCGACAGTCTGAGGCAGGAAATTAGACAATTTTTAAAGTTCCACATGCAGACAAGCTGGGAAAATTGACTTGTATGAAATTCAGGACAGTTTCTGTGAATGCAAACAGACAAGCGAATCACCATCAAAGTGATTTGTGGGGGAAACGTGAGTGTGTGAAGCTCCTGCTCCACAGCAGGCACAGTTTTCCTGTGAATGTTTGAATGCGGTGGGTAGAGGTTACGTAACATGCATCCGTCCCAGCACTCCTCCATCAAAGACTTGAATTAGTTAAGCATACTCATAAAAAACACACAGGGTTCATTCATAAATCATCAAAGTTGTCCTGCATTGTAAAAACAAAAACACACTATTATTGTTTGATATGAGATAATGAGTGCTATAAAGCCACATAATATGCAGGGCTGGACCACACAGTTTTCAGCCCACTAAATACTGGAAAGTGTTCCTGTGTATTTTTTATTTATTTATTTATTTATTTTTTGGGTGGGGAAGCAGCACATCTGTAGCAAAGCATAATGTATTTTATGACCTATGAAATCTTTATCTAGCTACAGCGTGTAAGATACTGGCATAGCTCGGGGTAAAGTTTGGACCTAATAAGAATTACACATTAAAATAAAAAAAAAAGAACAAATGACTGTGCTGAGAGATGGAGGAGCCGCTGATGGTCAGAGGGAGTACAGTGTTTCCTTGTTTCCTTGTTAACCCTTTCCACCCCAAGCCTATTTTTAAGGCCTCAGTTTATTAAAAGTGACATGCCCATTGATGAATACAGTATAATCTCAGCAACCACAAGGTGTATTTGAATACTTTTGGTGTCATAATAAAGGTAACACCTGGGAGATTTGCTCAGATGTGAAAGTATTAGTATGCCTTTGGCTCTTTGTATTTTCGTGCGTTGAAAATTCCCACTTTTACAATGAATATCTTATTCATCAAAGTTATATCAAGCCGTAGCTAAGCTTGTGGACATTATCTCTGCCAAGTTTCATTTCATTCTAATTAAGGGAAACTTGCATATTTCCTGTTACTGTTAGTGTGACCTAGTTATATGCCATTCTTGTTATATTAACACTGGTCAGTAGTTTCTCTGTTGAGTGTCCATGTGATAGACTAGAGACCAGTCCTGGTTGTACCCCTATATCGGACAACACAGGTTTTGAAGTGTTAACTTGTATCTACCTGCTCATTCAAAGATGGCCAGGTATGTGTTGTGTCTTATTGGGTCTTATTCTGATATATAGTTCTGATGTTTGGGAGGAGCTGGAGCAGGCCGCTAAAAACAAAAGATAAACTAATGAATAGGCAGAACGCAAAAGTTCACCAATTAGCCAAGTTGTAGCTATAAGGGCTGTATGGCCCGAGGGTATCTCTGCGCAGTACGTTGGATGTTTGTGGTTGATATGGTGTTCAACCCTCTGGGTTTTTTTTTTTGACGTGTGGGCTCATTTATAAAATCCTTCAGGATTTTTGACGTGTGGGCTCATTTATAAAATCCTTGCACCTCTATGTACAAGGCACAATTAAGACAAAGAAGAAGTGGAGAACAGTCAAACGTGTCTTTTGTAGAGTATAGCAGAGTTATAGAACCAGAAAATATCAGAAGGACAGAAACAGAAATTGAAATTGAATTTCCTTGGGTTTTATTTATTTATTTGCTGCACCGTGTGTTTGTGTTGTGTTTTTGAGCCATGGTGCACTGAATTTATTCATCAAATATATTTTATTAACCACTCTTTCCTGTTCTTCCTTTTCTCTATTGTTACCTCTTCTTCACCTCTCAGGTATCTGTGCAGGGCACCTATATGTGCAGCTACTCGAAAGTTGCCGAATTGTTTCCACGTGACCACTTCCTGCATGGCTTCCCTGTTGCGCTGATGAATGCAGAATTTGTATATGTTAATTGGATGTTTAATTGTGTATAATTTTCATTTTGGTAGTGTTTTCTGATGGAAGTGCAAAATCACAATGGAGTAGTTTTCCATCTGAAGACAAGAAATCTCACAGTTGTTTCTGTCTAAGAGGCAACTTGGACCCAAAGACTTTTTTTTTCCCCCAGTCCCCCATGTGGCTTCCTCAGTTCTGCTGCTGTTGTGGTGGGTGTATTTCCTCCAGTCAAATCTAAATACTGCAGAATCTTTTTTAGAAAGTACAGCAGATATCCTTCTTCCAGTGAACAACATAAAAACTTCCAACAAGTGCTTGAGCACTCAAAAAAGAGATTGAATTGCCATCTTTTTTTTTTCTGCTGGATATATTGAAGTCAAGCTTTTCCATGTGAGACCAATCACAATAACCCGTATCAGAAGCGTTTCCTGACAAGCACCGGTGAACTGCCACCGCTGCACTGTTCCCTCGGTTTACCTTACCTTGGGGATCTGCAAAGGAAGGATTAGTGGATGAGATGAGGGGGCCGAGCAGGGCGGACCACAGGGAGAATGAATATGCCGCTGTAAGCCTCTCTGGGCCTCATTACGACAAGCGGAGAGGCCGGCGATCAGAAACTGCTGCTATAAATCTATGCTGTGGGGTTCATTTGGGTTTTTGATGTTCTCCAATATTGCATCAAAACCTGTGCTGAAAATACAGTTTTGTTCAGCCAGAGTAACAAAAACTTTCATTATTCCTACCATTAATAAAAATGTCTGTTTTTTTATATATTAAAATACCTTTATTCTGAAGACTACCGATATGAAACAAGCTGCACCGTCTTCATAAAAAGCAGACGCCTGTCTGATAGCTGAGTTTTAATAAAAGTTTAATTTCGGTGTAAGACAGCGAGCTAATATTGCAGCCCACACTGCTCAGAGGATGCATAAATGACGGCTATAAAACAAAGCCTACCTGCATCTGCAGGGCCAAAAATCCTATTTTTTAAAACAAAAACAAAAAAAAACATTATTATTTGGCACAAAAAGTGGCGCCTAATATCTCATGAACTGGCTCACATACTCAGCGCTGCTTAATTGCCTGGTAATAAGCGTGTAATGAGTTTCTGATGTACAGACTGTATGTCTTGGGAATTTGAAGTATCGCTCCACGGGAATTTCGAGCGTGACAAATGAAGTGATTGTTTTTGTGTTTCGGGGCATCGTAAACTACTCTTTGAGTCCGCCTGCCAATTTAACCCTCTCCAATTTTTTAAGACCTATCAGCACAGTCACGATATTCAGCCGCTGATTTCCAGTCAAGCTGATATAAGAGACTGTTTTTAAACCTATTATTTTCATTCCACTTTGAGGTCTGTGTATTTGTTCTCAAATAATAGAGAAAAACAGGATTTAATTTAGGGCTTTCAAATAATTCTTCTTTGTATTTCCACAATAAGCAGAAATAATTAAATGTACCCATTTTTTAGTGATTAAACATGATGTTATTTTACCATATTAATTTACTTCGGGGTCCATATTATGATGAATAAATACCCATGCTCGGTGGAATTGCTTTAAAGCCTTAGTAGTAATAAATCTCTTTAACATTGCCAATTGATTTAATTAGATTAAAAAAAAGAAATTACAGCTGGCAAGCAATCAGATGACGGCGGGTCCTATCACGATCCAATCAGCAGCTCGATGAGACTCAATTAGGATTGAAGTGAAGAAGAAAATCGGCTTACACCATTAAAGTCTTTCTACGTTCTGTACTCAGAACCTGCTGAGCATGTAATTAAAAAGGTTCAAGTGTGTTAACTGACCAAGACAGGACAGGAATCACAGTCTGAGTCATGTATTACTCAATAATGGCATGTGTACTTGATTTCGTTGAGGGTCGGATATGTGTGTCCATACAGACCTGAAAAAATAAGGCAAAAAACCCCCCCAAAAAAACAGATTTGATGTTGTTCTGCTGTTGTTTAGCGGAGGCTGGGACAAATAGAATGGTTTCATATTGAGGAAAACACCCGTGGCACCCAGGAGGTTCATCCTTATCAGGTACCAAAACCACCTCATATATCAGTGTTATAACAAAAGGGCTAGTAGAAGGGCAGGATGCAGGATCTCCAGAGAGACCAAGACCTACTGTACCCACTTGGGGAGATCCCTTTTAGTGCCTGGTGGTTGCCCATAGTTAGTGATGAAACAGCAATGTGGAAAGGCCAGCAGCACCCACTAGGTCCATAGGTGCTATTGGTGTCCCAGGCAGATTTTGGCAATATAGCTATTGGCTAACTAAATGGAATCTACAGTTCCTATTTGCCAGGTTAATTTCACATTACTATTGCCATGTAACTGTATGATATCCCTCCTTATGTAGTTGATAGAAGTGGGGTACATTTACAACAAATCACACAATACACAAATCATAGAAACTTTGCAGGTATACTATAAGCACCGGTTTGTCTTGCCTGTTGCTATTCTATATCTGCACACTGATATCAGTGCAAAAGAGTACCTGCAGCCTGTAGAGCATCCTGCATGCAGGATGGACAAAATGTGAAGTATCATACCCTGGCCTATTGCATGCTATGTCTCTTTTTAAGTTATTTATAGCTTTGTTAAAATGCCACTTAGTTACTTTTTGCCTAAACCCATATTCTCTTATTAAGCTTACCTGGACTAGGATCCTTGTTATTCTTGCATTAAAGCCAGAGCCAGAAGACCTGTTGATCTGCCTCCCCCACCGGGTCTTTGAGAGCCTTCCACAGCTTGGAGACTGTGGTCCTCGGAGACTTCAGGAACCACTGTGTGGATGTTCCAGTTTAGCTTCTGCAGCCAGCTTCATCCATAATATCCACCTACGTAAAAAAGTGTCTTGTTGATCACAGCCTCCCAGGTTGGTCCAGCTCCCCTGCTGCTGTTGGCGCACAGCTCTGATTTTATAGCTCTAATTTTCCATCTTCACAAGGTCTTTCCGTTTCTTCTCTGTGGCTATGGACTAGTACTCATCTTAAACCAGGCTCCCATTTTTTTTTTAGATAAAATGATAGCTTCTGCAGCCTGCAATCCTCTGTGACTCTGGGGTGTCGGTGTTTGAGACATATGGCTTAGGTGAAGGTCTCAGTGTCCTTTTTACAGTCTTAGGGATTTAACTCCCTGTTTATGTGTGTTTAAAATGCATTAATACTTGTACCTGTGTACCTCATTATATTTTCATATTTACAGTGTTGTCTTACAGATAGAAACTGACGACTTCCCAGGTGCTGTAACATGTGACACATTAATCAGCCTTTTGCTCGTGGTTACTGCAGCAGAGAGACTCTCCATCCATTCATCCATTGTTCATATTAACCCCTTTTATCCTGTACAGACTTATCAGGGTGTATTAGCCTATCCTTGAGCAATTATTATTAGTCTCAGGATACTTTGGAATATTGATATGAATCTTGATGGAATCTCTTCCCACACATTTCTATCTGTGACCCTGCAGTGCTAAAAGATACTAATTAATCCTTGAGTCACATTATAACTGTTATTCATGTGGTTAATCCTCCGCGCGTGCCATGAGTTTTCTTCGAGCCTTGGAAGCCTGAGATTGATTGATGATAAATCTCACCTCATACAAATTTCAAATAAATCAGCGTCACTGAGAGTTTCAAATGTGACACCCCCCCCCCCTCCCCTCCTTTCTTTCCTGTCACCTGACAAGCGTGGTTCCCTTTGTGCCAGTTGATTAAAAAAGACACTCCTGCCAGTCCCCTTCGACAACACATCATGTGCTAGATTTTCAGTCCGCAGGGTAAATTTCCTTTTGAATTTTAGCCAAGTGCTTGCCTGTTTGGTGGACAGACCTTGTTAACCCTCAGGCGTCATTATGGACATTTTTGTCCAGTTGGGAAATTTTTGCCTTTTTACCTGGCCACCATTTTATCTGTGTTTATGTAACAAAAACTTTCTCCACGCACATTTTAGAATTCAAATTTTAATGTTTCTAATACATCTGCATTCTGTTTTTTTCTGCATAAATATGTCAAACAACTTCAGCCCTGCTCAAAACTACCAAACATTAAATGATTTTAAGGATTTTAACCCTTTAAATGCCAGTTTGGTTGCATGATGCAAAATTAAAAAAGAAATGCACAAAAAATTAGTTATTTTCCATAAAACGAAAGTCAGGGGGCTAAATTAAAGTGGAGCCTGAGGGTTAAGTTAAAAATAAAAGTATTTGCTGTAAACTAGTTCTTGTAGATAAAGTTAAAAGTTTGCAAAGGCTCCATCATCAGCTCTACACAGAGCAGCAGTGGGGATATCAAGCCAATCCAAATAACCATGCTGCACTTCCTTTTGTTTATTTATGTCGTGTCACAAAGTAACAAACTGATTATGAATGCTATTAATCAAGACTACAACTGAACCTTATTTGTCATGAATATTGTATTAAAAACGTATTGCACTGATCCAGACATTTAATTTCTAGTATGAGTGTAGTAAAGTTTACTCTCATCTTTTCGCTTCTATTCATTTGTTTGTCACCACTGCAAGAGAAGTTCTAATGTTGTATAACATTAAGGCAAAGTAGATCTAGGTGCCCAGGACCCATGCAGTTTTCTGTATTAGCTTCATTTTTCAGCCCCGGAGGCTCCTGCTTGTCACGACAGTAGTTGCCAATGGCAACAGGGAGTAACTTATTGTAGACGATGCTGTTTTAGTGCAGAGGAGAAGAAATGTTTTCTGGTAGCGCAGTAATTAGGCAATACTTTGCACTGGAGAATTCCACCAATAAAGCAGCAGTGTGTGCAGTATACAGGGCTGGAGTTTGAAGAAGTTCACCAAGGGAACAAAGTGTAGGAATTAAGTGCAACTCAAAGGTTTCCATGGTAACAAATTACTTTTTCTTGTATAACTAATAACTGGTACTCATTATGCTGCAGTGTGGTAAATCTTACTCATCAACCCTGACCTGCTCCACGTGGCTTCACCATGTATGTTTATCACTATGGGGTCTTTGTGCCAGACACTGTCTGAGCCTGGTTTGAGATTAATAAGTCAGCAATATATCTGTGAATCTAAAGTTTTCACCAGCTTGTGTAACACTTATCTTTCCCAGGTCTGATATATCAATTGTCTGATGAAGTTGAGTTTCCCTTCAGGCTCCACACTGCTTCTGCTAAGATCTGTTACAGTAAACTAATACAAACTTTTACAAGGTTTTTTTTTTTCAATTCTTCATATGAATGTTTCTCTTACAGCACTGGCAGATCTATGTCTGTGGTCATGTTTAAATATGGAATTGAGGATGAGTGAAGGTTTTGCTTTGTCCTAGTTTGTGCTGCGTCCTCCAGAGTCCACATTTTAAGATGGTTACACAAGACCTGTCTTGTTATAGAGGAATACAGCTTTCTTTTTCCACTGAAGGATGAAGTCCTTCATAGACGTTTAAGGTCGAATACTATGGATCCACCTGATACATTCTTTGCTAACACGAAAAAGGATGCTTTTGAAGGAGGCTTAAATATAAGGCAGCTTTGTCACACAGCATAATAGTGGTACAGCCCAGTAGTAGGCTGAATTGAGATTTGGCATACTGTTTTGTATTTGAGATCACTTTCACACTATACAAATATTACACACACGTCCCGAATTGTGGTATGTGTACCAAAACGTTCAGATTTTTTTCCTGAACCCGTCCCACACCTACTAAATATTGCATCATTTGCATCTTCTACACATCAAGGTGTAGCTTAGTGGGACCTGTTTTCCACATAGTTATGATGTGATGGTGATGAATTAATAAGGCATCAAAATGATTTGCAAATGTAGTATCAGTGCCTCAGTAAACATGGTGGCACAGACAAATACTTTAGTAGATTATTGTGCTTCAGTCTAAGAGAATGATAGACAGCTGAGATCAGCTGAGGCAAATATTTTAAAATGCATTTAGCACATTGGCCAGTGGGAATCCCAGTGGGAACAGATGTAAAGAAAAAAAGGGCAAAGAGAGGAAAATTCATTATGTAGCACAGTGGCCATGTCATGGCTATTGCCTCTGGGACAGCGAATCAGGACAGGAGGGGACAGAGGGCAGCAACAGTGAGGTGTGATGTGAAAACATAGGACATCAGAGGGTGTGGTGGGGTGGTGGGGTGGTCGGGGGGTTGGAGCTCACAGGCAGACACCTTCAAGCTAAAATTCTCCCCGGCCCTGGGCACCTTCTTCTAGAACTGTGAAAAGTGTGCACTGCAGATATACTGTACATAATTCTTATCCTCCGGCATCAAGTAGTAATTTCAGTTTCTTTTCTGAGCAGAAGGATTAGTAGCTTTATCTTTGCCACTGGGAAACATCTTCACATCCCTACTGCAACTTATTGGCTGAGTGCTTTGGATCCTGGAGGTGATCTGAGCTGCATGTATGCGGGAAGTGGATTCTCTGATCATCCATCAGTTGAATAAAGCTTTCACTGCACTTTTTTTGGGACTCTTACATGGTGAACTAAAAACATCTTGCCATGAACACAGATGCCATCTGACAGCTGTTTTTGGCTCTTTAAAAAAAATAGCAAAGGAAATTGAAGATTTGTTAGGCCAGAGGAGAGAGGGAGTGTGTGTATGTGTGTGTGTGTGAGAGAGAGAGGCCAGAAATGCTGTGATCTTTCATCCTAGAGCTCTCAGCCTGTTGCTGATGAAGCTGCTCTTCTTTGATGACAAAATGTCACCCATGTCTCCTCTTTGACATGCGTTGCAACCATTATTACCAGATATTATCGTCATCACTGATGCACACAGTTTTGATGGCTAGCCAAGTGCCAAGATTTAAGTTGAAGGCCTGAGGCTTTTGATTCACTTTTGAAGCTGGGAAATCGTTTGAGACAGAATGCGTGACAGGGGGGAGAAAAATGTGGCCTTGAAACATTGTGTTGTAGTGTATTGCATGTGTCAACACAGGATCCATTTCCCTTTACACTTCTAACCAGGTTACCAATTAGGAGATCAAACAAACTCTACAGAACACTCTATTACATTACATTATTTTTTTTCTCCCCCACCTGCTATTAGCTAACAGAGGGATTACCCGGGATCACCTCCTGCTTACATTGCATTTGGGCTATTTATTATGCTATAAGATATGTTTTGTAAAGTTTATTTAACCTTTGTTTTGTGGTTATGTGCTAGTAACCAGGCCAGTGGCTTGAGGCTAACAGGAGGCTGGTAGACAGGCCTCTGCTGGAGGCCAGCAAACAGTCCAATGGCTTCAATCTGCCGATACCAAGTCCCGATTTGATACTTTTAGGTTTCTCTACAAAGGCGAATGGCAGGTCGTGTGCTATCTTGGCTGTGCTGTCCACAGCTGCAGGACATATAAATATTTCTAAAATGAATTCTACCTGTTATATGTTATGTACCACGGGTACAATGCTTCCACATTTCACAAAGGAAGCACCCTCATCTCAGTCTCGAACCCAGGACCTTTCGCACCCAAAGCAACAATCATACAGCATTATGCCGGATCCATAAAAAAGGATTAATCCGGCACATACGTATATATCCGAGTCCTGATCGGGAGGTAATGTCTGATTCCAATCTAGTCTGTAACCACAGAATCGGGCCCGAATTCCGATCACATGATTGGATCGGGACATTCCTAGATCTAATTTGCTGTTGCTACTCCAACAGGTGAATTATAGGTAGGCCAAAGCCAGTGGCAATCCAATATCATCTGATGACAATATATCCACCAGAGAACCCCCTCTACAGAGTTTGTTAATGTTGCTCTCATATAAAAACTCAAATGAAAATAAGATAAAAGATAGAAAATCTCACACTTAATAACACAAAACCTCAGACCTAAGACACTGACACAGAACATAGACCTAGCTTGGCTGCCATTTTGGATTTGGTGAATTAATAATTAGTAATTAATAATAATTGATGACAGTACAGTATAGTGCTGCTTTACTTATTGGCAGAAGCTGGGGGGTCCACCTGCTGCTGCACTTGTTGTTGCTACACTAGAACTCCTCTTCATTCACCTTCTTTCCCCCTTTTATACAGTCTCATAAAAAATGTATTTAAGCACTTCTGCAATGCTGGATGCTCTGTTGCCCTGGCAACCACATTCACCCACCAGTATTAAGTGCCCGAGGCCGAGCGCTGGCGTGATATTGCTTCACTTCTTTTCCCTATTTTTCTCATTTAGCAATATTGTTCTTTGTGCCTGTACAAGTCACATCCAGTGACATCATAGCATAGATGTTTTTTTTTCATTAAAAAAAATCATATTTACAAATAAACGATGCAATATCACTAGGCGGAGGCAATAACAGGAGGCTTTGCAATATATGATTCTGTACATCTTGCATCCCTGATGGGTGATAGAAGAGTTACAGCTTACAACTGTAAGGTCACAAGTTCCAGTCTGCAATTGTAAATATAAAATCAGAGTGTGAATATTTTAATAATCCCTGCAGGAAGTGTTATTGTTAATCTTTTAAGGGAGGTGTTGTGTAGTTGGAATGAGCTCCTGTGCTGCTCTGTGGTGCATTTTAGTTAACTGAGTCTGAATATTCTTGGAATGTAACCAGTGTGTTACGGAGAAGATGTTGTCCAAGATGGCCACCAGCTTTGGAAGTCACCCTCTTCTCTGACACTGTTGTCTCAGAGCCCAGTTCCACAGACTTGTAAAACATCCTCCGCATAGTCCAGCAGGACCTAAAAAAGTATAGTTGGCTCTGACCATTTTTGTGAAGTGCTTCACGTCTCTAGCCTCCAGTCCAGTGTGTTGTCTATGAAAGCAGGAGATGTGAGCTACACTTTGACCCAAAAGATATCACAGATGTAGTTTCGAAGCACTTAAACCCCCTTCTCCATTGAGACCTGAGGTATTTGTGAAGCTTTTACCTCAGAGGTGCCAATAGATGTGAATATGTGAGGCTGCATTAATGTGAAGTAGAGTGTGAAAAAAAGAGTGCTCCCGCAAACATTAACCTAGCATGGTCCACAGAGAAGGTGAAGGAGCGACATCACACTCATTGTACCTGCAGAAGAAGAAATGTTGTGCCTTGCTGAAAATGGCCTCGAACTAGGTAAAAGTGCAAACAGTGCGATGGCTAAAGATGATGGTGCTTATTTAGGGGTTGGCTGTAGACGTGTCCCTGGAAAGCCTCAGGTTCAGATGGGGAGGACATGTGTAGGATGACAGCTTGCGCAATTATCAGAAAGCTGTAAAAACTGAAAGAACTAAATATTTCTCTGACATTATTGCTTCCAACTGTAATAATCCCCGTGTTCTGTTTAAAACCATCAAAAATGTTATCAATGCTCCCAAAACAGCCTGCTTGGAAGCTTCAGATGAATTATGCGAGACATTTTTGCACTTTTTTATTAGCAAGGTTGAGAGCACCAGAGCCTGCATACACCCCCCTTTATCTAACCCATCAAACCCAATCACGCCCCCTGCTGTATTAGACCAATTTGAGCCTGTTGGTCTGCCTCTGTTAAAGAACATTGTTGGTCATATGAAGCCCTCTGGTTCCCCTAAGGATCTCCTTCCACCCCGTCTCTTTAAAGATGTTTTTCCAACATTAGCTCCAGATGTGCTCAATATTATAAACAGCAGTCTGATAAATGGTACGGTCCCTGATGGTTTTAAGCATGCCGTGGTGCAGCCTTTAATCAAGAAGCCTGGTCTGGACATTTCTGTCCTCTCAAATTTTAGGCCGATTTCAAAACTCCCTTTTATCTCAAAGATTTTAGAAAAAGTTGTTTTTAGTCAGTTGAATGGGTTTTTAGATGAACAGAAAATCTTTGAGGTGTTCCAGTCAGGTTTTAAAACTCAGCACAGCACAGAAACTGCACTACTGAAGGTTTTTAATGATGTTCTTTTAGCCACAGACTCTGGCCACTGTGTCATCCTGGTCCTGCTCGACCTCACTGCAGCCTTCGACACAGTGGACCATGACATCCTCCTGTCTCGACTGAAAGACTGTGTGGGAATCCAGGGCAGTGCGTTACAGTGGTTTAGGTCATACCTGACAGGGAGAAGTTTTAATGTCCGTGTGGGGTCTGCTGAGTCCTCTGCTGCCCCTCTCACCTGTGGAGTGGCCCAAGGCTCTATTCTGGCCCCGCTTCTCTTCTCCCTATACCTCCTTCCTCTCTGGTCCATTCTCTGTAAACATGGTGTCTCTTTCCATTTTTATGCGGATGATTCTCAAATCTACATGCCCTTAAAACAAAACCAAACTCATTCTGTTCAAAAACTCTTAGACTCTGTTGAGGAAATTAAATCCTGGCTGTCAGCAAATCTGCTTCATTTTAACGACACTAAGACAGAGGTCATACTGTTTGGGCCCAGTGATGCCTCTGCTGCTGATATAGATTTGGGTGTCCTGACACAATATCAAAAGTCCACTGTGACAAATCTGGGTGTAAAAGTGGATTCCAACCTGAAACTTGATGCTCAGATCAGTGCAGCTGTCAAAGCGAGCTTTTTTCAATTGAGGCAACTGGCCAAAGCCAAACCGTTCCTTTCTCGGCATCACTTTGAGATTTTAATTCATGCTTTTATTACGAATCGGTTAGATTACTGCAACGCACTTTATTATGGGCTCAGCCAGGCTTCACTTGCACGACTGCAGCTTGTACAGAATGCTGCTGCACGGCTTTTAACTGGGGCTAAGAAACAAGAGCACATTACTCCGATTTTAAAGTCATTGCACTGGCTCCCTATTCCTTTTCGCATTGATTTTAAAATTCTCTTATTTGTTCTTAAATCCCTTCATGGTCTCGCCCCTCAGTACATGTCAGACATGCTCCAGCCCCACTGCCCTGCTCGCTCTCTAAGGCCAGCTGACCAGTCTCTCCTGGTTGTCCCAAAAACACAGAGAAAACGCAGGGGGGACCGTTCCTTCTCTGTCGCAGGTCCGAAACTGTGGAACAAACTGCCTTTGCACCTTAGACAGATGGATTCTTTTATGGTTTTCAAGTCATCACTTAAAACATATCTTTTTACTCTGGCTTTTAACTCTGAGTTGTTGACTTTTACTTGTTTTATTGTTCTTACCCCTGACTGGTGCTTTTATTGTATGGCTTTATATTCCTATGTTTTATTCAAACTTTTATTTTATTTCATTTTATTCTGTTTTATTAGTCAATTATTCTATGCTGGGTAGGCTGTATACAGCACTTTGGCTGACCCTGTTGTCTTTTAAAAGGTGCTCTATAAATAAAGGGACTGGATTGGATTGGATAAAACAGCTGCAGCTGTCACAGGACACACTGACTCTTCAGGGGGAAAAAAGACTTTGATAAGTCCTGGCCTATCAACTTTATTTTAAAATATACTAAATTAGACCAATTACATCTTAGGATGAAGCTCGAGTTTTGGGCATTAAGCAGGATTTTAAATTAACACAGTGCAGTTCTCTATGTTCTTCTCACTATATTAGCATGATGCACCATCATCGAATGCGCTCAATATTTACTTATTCACACAATATGGCACATCTTAGATAACATATAAGATAAGATATGTGTTGTCTGAAACTCTTTGTCTTATGTTGCTGATCAGCTCACAGCATAGCCCTCGATGATGTATATAGTAACTGATAGCGAGTAGTAGGTGGTACTTCAGACAGGTCCTCGTTTTGTACCTTTTTTAAAAGTGTGCTCTTCATCAGTGGTGATAGAAATGGGCCAAAATATAAGCTGCTTTCACATTTCACATTCTTCTCGTTGCTTATTATTAGCCTGTCAGCTCAAGTAATCTGTCTGACTCACTGTTTTAATGTACCACACAGAAACGCTTTAGTTCTCGTTTGCTTACATGCAGCATTACACATTATATTTGCATATATGTCCAAAAAAAAAGCCTCCTTCACAAAATGCCGTGCACAGTGTTTCATCCAACACACAATTATATAGCATGAAATATGCTGAAGCGAGTATATCTGGATCCAAATAAAACCCCTTTGCCAGGTATGTCATTAAGAGAGTTTCACCATGCTTGAGAAGTTCATCACGCCTTCTCTCTGACTGAACAACACTGATACTGACAAGCATAAGACTCTAGAAGAATTGCTTTGTTTAGGAGTAAGATGCATCCTTGCCATTACCTATTCATGTCATGGAATCAATAATTCCCCTCCCCTGAGCTGTGTCTGCTGCTCCTGGGTTTATTTTCCATGTGCTGTTTCTTATGTTTAGACACAGACGGAAGATAAGAAAGAAGTCCTGGTTTGTTGTTCACCCGCTGATAGACGGAGCAGAATACATGGATATGATTTATTCTGACAGAGTAAAAATTCAGTGCACTTCACCCAAAGTGAAACACTTGAAATCAGATGATGCAAACAGCCACAGGATCTCCCAGCTGAACTGAACGCCGCTCCATTTCACACCCTCCAGCATTTTAATGTCATGCGTTTCATTGCTGTGGTCACCAGCCACTTTTTTGTGTGAGTGTAATTATTCCACTCATGGTATCTTAATTCCACATTAATTGACTTTATCCAGACAATCAGTGAGCTTATGAAATATTCAGCTAGACATAGCGGTCAGTCGGTTATCTGCAGCTCCCTGTGGCCCAGCGCGAAATGTATGTGTTGAATAAAATCAGCGATGAGCCTCGCCTCCTTATCAGAGCTTTTTGCTATTGGATTTGTGTTTGTTTCCTTTTATGCTGCAGTACACATCAGCTTATTAATGGGTACATTTAAAAGCAATAACACTTTGATTATTGCCTCTGCTTAGGCTTATCTGGAAACCATGAGAATATATTCATTAGTACAATACATGTGAAATAGAAATATATTACTTATTTATTTCCTATAAAGGCTGCCTAGCTCATTTTAAATACATTTATTTTATTAGATTTGCATGTGTGTGTGTAGTTGAACTCTTTGAGTGATAATAGAAACAATTAGATATCAATAACTATTCATTTCTAACTTAACTAATTGTAGCATTGTCTGAAAGGTTGTATTATCTAAAGAGGGGGCCTGGTGGCATCACCTTCAGAGGTAGGCTCTCTCAGGACAAGGTCATCACCTTCCTGTTCCTGTAAGGTCTGTTACCACATGAGAGTTAACCTGACAGAATCTTACCACAACAGTGCTTTGCTACACATTTGGGTATCTCTTGTCTATAGTTTTCCTGTAGAATATATATTATGTATGGACAAAGTGTTGATGGAGATTCTCAGTCATCCAGGTCATAATTCGTAGAAGATTGAAGCAAGGCGTCTGGACTTGTAGAGTTTTCTTGAAGACGTTTCACTACTCATCCAAGCAGCTTCATCAGTTCTGTTTGGTGGGGAAACATGGTTTATATGGGGTTGCAGACCTCAGTGGGTGGGTCTGGGTAAAACTTACAAACAATAGCACTAAATGTTTCCATAATTACCTGTGATGATCTGCCTGTGCCTGATGTGTCTAACGACTGGCTAACGACTATGAGACTACCAGAGGGGGACTGGTTGACAGCCCTTTGTTCTTGCTGTGAGTATGTGCAAACTTCCTGGGAATGGATGGAAGCTGCATTGTATGTGGTAGAAAGATGATGTCTGAGGCCACCACCTCTGTTAAGGGAAGGTTTTTCCAGCTTAACATAGATGGCTTCCTTAACTCCTCTTTCAAACCATCGTTCCTCTCTGTCTAGGATGTGGACATTGTTGTCCTCAAAGGAGTGTCCTTTGTCTTTGAGGTGGAGGTGAACAGCTGAGTCTTGTCCTGAGGAGGTGGCTCTCCTGTGCTGAGCCATTCTTCTGTGGAGTGGTTGTTTAGTTTCTCCAATGTACAGATCAGAGCATTCCTCACTGCACTGGACTGCATATATCACATTGCTGTGTTACAAGTCCAGACGCCTTGCTTCAATCTTCTCTATGAACTATGGACAAACTCCTTTGCCAGCAGTCTGCCTAAAGTCCTGTTAAATCCAAATACAGGCAAAGAAGTGGAGCACTAGTTAAGCAGGGGTTGCTTCACTTTTGTAATCCCCAGAGGCTGTGGGGTAAACTGCAGCTTTCTTTTGTCAGTGACTGACACAACTACATTGTCATCACTGCTGGATCTGGAGGACCAAGTTGCACATGTTTACAACAAAGTTCCATAGCAAAGACAGGCCACAAACTTATTATTCACCCACACTATTACTACCGAAACATGTCTCCACATAAGATATAACAACATGCCATTTTCTGCACCATGAATGTACATTCTGCAAAAGGCAGACAGAGCCCAGCTTCTACAGCAGCTGTTTAACAAATGGAACTCTGATCTGAGTGAGAAATATCAAGACACTCTTGAGGTGAGAAAGTCGTGTGTGGGCTGGAGTTTCTAGTCACATACTGAGGCGAGATAGTTTACTCAGTGACTTTGGGATTTGTGCTCCGGGGTTATAGCAGGGCACTCTTTGCCTGGTTCTGGCTGGGAAAAAAGAGACATGAATGAGGCTTCAAAGAATAAAAAATATATCCTATGACTTTAAGAAGAGTTTTATTAGGCCGTATGACAGCAGGGGTCGGTCTGCAGGCCCGACAGACAGATACTTACCCGTGTGAGCCGTGATTTGAGTTTCAGACACACTTTGGAGATGATCATAGCGCTGCCATCAACATGTTTTATGTGAGAGAAAGTAAAAACATTTAATATGAGCTGCTCATTTTTGTCATTTTGTGTCATTGTTTGCTATCCATTCAGTCACTGCTTAGGTAGACGAAGATCATAGTCTAATTTAATTTACACTATTTTACATACTTACCACATAAAATCTTTTTTTTAGGTTGCTACGGTAACACATCCTATCCCTAGAATAACCCCAAAAAGGATCTCATGCTTTCTTAAATATATGTTATCACAGGATTGCTTTAAGTGTCGTGTGCAATGTTTTTTTCTGGAGATGCTAATGAACAGTGGTGCATGTGTAAGATACCAGGTCAACAAAAATGGCGTCAGTCAATACAAAACCATTATATGTAGGAGCATGGCAGTGTGACACGGGTCTGTAAGCATCCATATACATTCAGGTTTGCCCTCAAATTTTGTATTTTTTTTTAAATGTGCTGGCCTCAGTGAGACAGCTATCCAGCTATCTTGCAACATCCATCTGTCAGAGCAGTTCCTGCTGTGGGAGTGGGATCTGCTCTTATAGGACAGCCTTATATTTTTGGCACAAAATGCCCTTCATCTCTATAATAATTCTTTTTTTCTTGTCTTGGTAATATTTTTGCTCATCACCGAATCTCAGACAATATGATATTTTCCCTCTTTTTTTTTTCAAAACACATTAAAGAAACAACAGTGCTGTTTAATCTAAATAAATTAGCCCCAGTTGGAAGCAGCAGTAATAATGGAACACAATAAGCAATAAGCTGCTGTCTCCAAACAAAATGAAAGCAGTAAATTTCCTGTCTGCGCGAAGCTCTATTCCTTTGGATTTGGGAGAAACGGGGGGCTTCTCTCTGCCTCACACTGAAAGCATTAAACCTAATTTAAAGCCGCTAATATGAGTTTGAGAATAATAATAAAAAAATGCCATCGGAGGACCAGTGATTTTCTTATCCCAGATTCCGCTGCAACCTTAATTTTACGCAGTGCTTTGTTTTGTCAGATAACGAGCCTAATGGTATCCTCCCTTTTTTTTTTTTTCCCAGTGTGGCATAAAAACATGTCAGCCACTACACTACAGGAGATGACATCTTGTTATCTTAGAACAATTCCATGACTCTTCTGTATCTT
The DNA here is from genome assembly GCF_900634625.1 of Parambassis ranga. Lineage (NCBI taxonomy): Eukaryota > Metazoa > Chordata > Actinopteri > Ambassidae > Parambassis > Parambassis ranga. Next base: position 15,955,166 of record NC_041028.1, on the reverse strand, counting down.
CTCCTGTAATTATGCATGCTACAGTGCAGAACAGAGCCCATCTCTCTCACATGCTACAAAAAAGACAGACATACAAGGGTTTTTGCAGTTTAAAGAAATAAACTGATGATTCAATAAGTCATGAGGGCTGTCAGGTTTACAACATTTTGACCTGAACGGCATCACATTAACAGAAGCCTTGGGCCGTGTTGTGTTCCCTTCTCAGGAGCTCTCTGTTAAATGTATCATGCTCCCTCTCATGCACCAGATGACAAATCATCCCAGCATGCATCATCATCTAATGGTTGCACTGTGTTTTTAATAAATCCATTATGGAGCATTAACTTAGCAGACGCTCATGTCTGTACCGTTGCATCAAACATCTTGTGTGTTTTGAGCCACCTCTTTGTAAAGAGCATGTCCCACCTTCAGGCTGTACATCCAGAGTGAACTTTAATGAGACAGCCAGGTACCACTGACACCTTCCAGGGCTATTTTGGGTCCAACTCATATATGCTGATTGCATCACTTATTGGAATGAATTATACAAATATCCACATCTTTCCAGCAGCCAGCACCATGCTGCCAACTCACTCGTTTTAACTTCAGTCTTCATACCTTTCTCCTGCATTCTACAGCACAGGGGGATGCAGTCATGTTCCCTAACGAGGAACATAAGAAGCTCAAGCAACCTTCCCTCACAGCCACAGTTTCATAGAATATACATATGGATGAATGAGAGCATCCACAGATATACATATGGCATGAAAAATGAAAAATATTTACATTTATCAACTAACTTTGTGTGTCTGCTGCTTTGGTTAGCTAACAGATTTTTTTTTGTTTTTGTTTTTGCTTCAATACCAAAACTATGAGCTAAAGAAGGCTGAAAGGATCCATAGAGTCAGCGGCATGTTGCTTTCAGCTAGAAACGAGGAAGCTCTTTTGAGCTTAAACAGAACTTGAATGCAGCGTCTTTCTTGTTTTGTCTTAATAAAACCATTAAAAGCAAGTTTTAAGTGCTAAAAAAGCATCTGTTATTCAACAGTTCCAGAAAAGCCATTTAAACAAAGTTGGTTATATGAGTATTACGTGAGCAAAAGCAATTTGCAACCCAGAAAAATGTCATTAAAAAGTCATCAAAAGCATAGTGACCCACTATGACTCTGCAGATAGTCTTTTTGATATATTATAGGTATTATACCATATTAATTCTTGCAGCTTTATCTCATCATTACGTTGAGTCATGTCTGGATTAATGATAAAAAAACAACTACACTGCGCACTTATAGAGAAGTTGCAATGGGTCTTGCTAAATTTTGTTGTGTACTGTTGTCGTTTGTCTTTTGTTTACTGCCTGAAAAAGCTACAGCTGAGAACACGGCTTCTGAAGCCCATTACTGACTTATTAACAAGTAACAACTTCCTAACAACATGTAGTGCGGTTGCTTTTTGTACAGCAATCCCAGCCATGACTGCTTTATTACTGCTGCTGATTACCCTAAAAAAGCTTCTCTTTATTGTTGATTTTGCACTTATTGAAACAAAATAAACTCCACTGCTGAATAATACAGCTGATGATGTGTATCTTTTTGTCTCTCTCTTCACTAGTACCAGGCAAACCCCACTGATGAAGCCCTCAGACTGTGTATTTGTGTGTCAAGTTTTAAAGTACCGTCCGATACAAGTTAGTTGTCAGTTGGACTGGCCTGACAGTTCAGTCAAGCACGTCAACATCAGCTCCTGTCTGTCAGCCATAAAGCTCAACATGTCTGCCTCGCTGTTCGACAGTCAACAAACAGCACGGTTGCAGCTCAGAAGTGTGATTGTTGCTCTGCTGGAGTTATTATAGATGTTTTTGCTCTCCTGGCAGGCTTCAAGCAGGGCAAACGCAATTATCCAGCGTTGCTCAGTGGAGGGTTATTTAGCTTGGATGGTTACGAAGTGAGAAATGTTTGGACACGGCTGCTCTGTGTCCTTAGGGCAGCTGCGTTGCTCCTGTTAAAACAAGGATTTGGTGGGTGCTCTTTTCACCTAGCCACATGTCACCCATTGATACACAATGTGCCTTGTAGGCCAATCTGGTCCCCTTCACGCTGCTGCACACACAAACAAACGGGCAAACATTAGCTTGCATATGCACTTCACGCATTACCACATGCATAAATTTACACTCCACATGAAGCGAAGGGCAGATTTAGTTAAACGTTTTACACCTATCTCCTTTTGGATATATTCTACATACAGTTGTCCTTGGGCTGATGAGATTTATTTATCTTTTTTACTTTCTTTTGTCGAGACAGAAAGGTCAGCAGTGATGATTTGAGCACACACAACAGTGTGGGTTCAAATATCATCTGCTTGAATATGTTCCTTCTGTGCTCTTTCTGCTTAAAGTTGGTTTTCAGTCCGTCTCTAACCTGACAGCAGCATATATCAGCACCTGTCCCTCTAAAGTGGTGCCATGTGTCTATCAGTGCTCCAGACAGAGGACATCCATCTGATCCATTATAGGGTCACTTTCATTTCGACTGCTCATAAAACCTTAGAAACATCTGTCTTGAATCCTGCTGTTAAGATAAGGTTTAGGTGCAGTCTGTCACGGTCTCAAGCTCTGAGCCAGGGCTTTTTATTTTGGTTGTTCACATTGTTTCCTGTATTTTATTCTGAAACCACTGACCTCCCTCTCGTTTCAGGGGTCTTGTCTTCCAGTTCCTTGTGTGCTCCCTCTTCCTGGTGATTACCCACTCCTCCCTAATGTGTGTCTCACCTGTGCCCCATTGTCTCCCCCTCCGTTCTGTACATCATGTTCGTGCTTTCCTTCCCTCGGTGCCAGTTTGTCTTGCGTTGTCCTCAGGCTTACCAGCCTTCAGAACTCTGTGTACTTTTGAAAACTGTGTATGACACATCCAGTGTTCCTTGTATTGCCTTAGCCTAGCTCTAGTATTTCTGTGTTCGACCTTTGAGTGATTTTTTGACCAGCTTTAGCTCAGCCCTTTTAAACTCTACTGCCTGCTGTCTGGAACCATAGTAATCCCTGACAGCCATAATACTGAAATTAATATAAGATTGGTATCTTGTTATGTATTCAATCAGAATCAGAATTCCTTTAATTATCCCAAAAGGGATTTTGTTACAGACAAGAATAAATATCAACGATGGCATGGAAAAATATATAATAAATATCTAAAAAACTAGGTAGCATTTAAATTCTTGAGTTAAAAGTCTTGCTGGCAGTGGTGGGATTTAAACCCATGCCCCAGAAGAGACTAGAGCCTCAATCCAGTGCCTTAGACCGCTCGGTCACACTAACCTAAAAAGGCCTACCGAGGCCATTATTTTAATACAAAGGTCATTTATCTCTGGAGTACCCGGATTACGGAGGAACTGTCTCTCTCAAGCATATTTGTACATGTACATGTTGAAATATAAAAATATAAAAAATATTAAACGGTTAAAAACAGTTAAACCTTTATACGCTTTTGGAGCCACCCTCAAGTGGCCACATGAGGAACTGCCATTGTTGTCAGAAAGTTGCCAGAAGTTGCTGTATGGAGGAGAAAAATGTCTTCACAACACAAAGCAGAAACATGTAAAACTGTTTTCCCACTGTGCCGTGACATTATAAACTTAAGTTTCTCATGCAAATTATTCCGAAGCTACCCAGGATTGATTGCTGAATACAAACTTTTAAAAACTTAGAAGGGTTTTGACGCTATTGAGTCCCATACAACATTATCAATATTCAGATTAACTGAAAATACAAAGCAGCTGTAGCAGCAGGGGGCCAGGAGATCATTAACCTTTTGATTAACCTTTAGATTCTGACAGCTGCTGTGGCTTCCAACAGGTGGCTGATGGGATATGACTAATACTTCAGCATTTAAGCTGCCAATAGCAAACATGGCAAATACAGAAAAGTATAAATGAAGAAGTAAAAAATAACATTTCTGATGGCGATATACGATGCTCTAATGCTTTCAGACCAGGAAGGGCAGTGACGCAATTTCCCCATTGTGGGGAAAATCTTAATCTTAATCTTAGTGGCACTGTATGTATCCTGTGCATTAGCATACAGTCAGTCAACAGTTGTATTGTCCCCACTGGAGCAGTCCACACACTGAGTGAAGTCAGTTAGCGTTCTGTCCATGCTAACATGATTAAAATCCACAGTGATTACCATGAAGGCATTTGGCTGCTGCATCTGCAGATGGGAGACAGTGGTGCTGATAACCTCAGCGGCGGCCTCAGCATCAGCTGATGGGGGGGATGTAGGCAGTTACGATGATGATGGCAAATAATAAGGCCATAGCCCGACGGCCAGCAGCCACGTCTTCATAAAACTCAATAAGCTGCACTCACAAAACTCCCTCTGGGTAATCAGCCAGAAAAAAAAATAAACACAGAATTCACTCGCACAATGGGCAACAGGTTGTTGCTGCAACAGGCGTCCACCTCGGAAGGCGGCGCCAACAACTATTATACGACTAATATATATAGAGAGATATTGTGTTGTTTTTATTCCATCCATCCTCTCTATGCTTAACTGTGCAAACCAATCTTTTTTCTACTGGAGGAAATTGAGTAGTTAAATCAAAGGTCTCAGTTTGGCCCTGCAGCTGAATGATGATGCTGGTCAACAGTCAAGAACTAAAAACAAACATACAGACATGTTTTTTTCAATAGTCTGTGGACAGTGTGTAACTGTGGGTTGAAGTGTTTTCAACAGGAAATCACTTTTTCATAACTGTGACAATCAATTTTTATACATAACTACAACAAAATGTGAAACTTACCTCTGAAATTCTCCACTTTTAAGTACAATTCTGTGTTAGCATTTACTTTAGCTGTCTATACTGCATTACTTCACTCGTGAAGCATACTGTAACTCCGTTTTGTGGCTATATAGAAGAAGACTTTGACTCCTGCTTTGGTGACTGATTATGTTTACCACAGTATGATGCTACACTTCTCCATCTACTCTAGTCCAGTTCTATGAAGCAGACATTAATGTTCACCACATGTGCAGAGAAGAGTGTGTCTGAGGCAGACACATTACATAGAATGAAAATAGAGTCACCATGCTGTTTTTAAGCATTATGCTAACAGTGTTTTGTAGCTGTTGGCAGAAGTAGATAAAAAAGTCAGTCACTCATATTACCTCTTGGCAGGATGAAGCAAAAACATCAGACAAAGTTGTAAAGTCATGTTATTGAGCTTCAATTGAGCACCATTGTATCACTTAGTGGTTTAACATCACCCTCAGTCACCCAGCACATCAGTGAAGATTTGCAGAGCATTGGCAGAATCTTAATGCCCCCATTTGAGCGCTCACTGCATCACCGTTGTAGCTCTGCCAACTTTCCACATCTGCCAAGGAAGTTAGTAATTCCAGAGCTTTTCTTTTTTTCTTTTCTTTTTTTAACAACCCTGCAAAGGCTGTTAAGTTATTTTCTTTTGAATAGAGTGCAGTTAATCCTCCTTCTAACAACTCTGTTCATTCAAAGCAAATCATTCTGAAGCAACATTTCAGGTTTTTATGAGCCTCTGGTGTCAAGCTGCAGTCGATGAAGCTGGGAGCGCTTTGAAAGCCAGCAGGGCTTTAAGCGTGATGCCACACTGTGCGGAGGCAAGGTGGTGGTGGCGGTGGCGGCTATCGATCGGCTTGCGTTCTGAGACAATAATCGGGCCGGCTGGTGTCAGGCACACAGTGGATCTACCTCAGAGAAATTGATTGCTTTGAGCTGCTGGCCATTGGTATTCTTGAGCCTTGGTAGACAATGGTAGACAGACAAAACAGGGCAGTCTGTCTTTGAGGGTCAGTGGCGAGGACATGGAGAAAATGGGAAGAAAGGAAAGAGAGAATAAGCCCGGCAGTGCTGTCACATTCGCATGTGACTTCTGACAGGTGTCCTCAAAAGAAAAAATATCTCATTGCATGCGCGGGCATATTCTGACATGCATTCTAGAGTTGTATCCATACCTTGAAAAAAAGGTGGAGTTGAAGTAGGGAAAAGCATGTTTGTCTTCTGGTGAGCTGGAATGACAGATCCTTGTGGCATACTAAGTCTGAAGTAACTAACTACTTCTTTTAGCTCTATAGTCACAGCCTGTACCACTGGATGTGGGTTTGATCCTGTGTTATTGTGAGTATGTAGATACACTCAACAAAAATATAAACGCAACACTTTTGTTTTTGCTCCCATGTTTCATGAGATGGACTTGAAGATCTAAACTTCATTCCAGATACACAATATTACCATTCCTCTCAAACATTGTTCACAAATCTGTCTAAATGTGTGATAGTGAGCACTTCTGCTTTGCTGAGATAATCCATCCCACCTCACAGGTGTGCCACATCAAGATGCTGATCTGACATCATGAGTAGTGCACAGGTGTACCTTAAACTGCCCACAATAAAAGGCCACCCTGAAATGTGCATTTTGTTTCTGCTTTATTGGCGGTCTGGGGACTCAGAACCAGTCAGTATCTGGTGTGACCACCATTTGCCTCATGCAGTGCAACACATCTTCTTCGCATAGAGTTTATCAGATTGTCTATTGTGGCCTGTGGAATGTTGGTCCACTCCTCTTCAATGGCTGTGCGAAGTTGCTGGATATTAGTGGGAACTGGTGCACGCTGTCGTATACGCCGGTCAAGCACATCCCAAACATGTTCAATGGGTGACATGTCCGGTGAGTATGCTGGCCATGCAAGAACTGGGACATTTTCAGCTTCCAAGAATTGTGTACAGATCCTTGCAACATGGGGCCGTGCATTATCTTGCTGAAACATGAGGTGATGTTCATGGATGTATGGCACAACAATGGGCCTCAGGATCTCATCACGGTATCTCTGTGCATTCAAAATGCCATCAATAAAATGCACCTGTGTTCTTCGTCCATAACAGATGCCTGCCCATACCATGACCCCACCACCACCATGGGCCACTCGATCCACAACATTGACATCAGCAAAGCGCTCACCCACACGACGCCACACACGCTGTCTGCCATCTGCCCTGAACAATGTAAACCGAGATTCATCCGTGAAGAGAACACCTCTCCAACGTGCTAGACGCCATCGAATGTGAGCATTTGCCCACTCAAGTCTGTTATGGCGACGATCTGGAGTCAGGTTAAGACCCCGATGAGGATGACGAGCATGCAGTTGAGCTTCCCTGAGACGGTTTCTGACAGTTTGTGCAGAAATTGTTTGGTTATGCAAACCAATTGTTTCAGCAGCTGTCTGAGTGGCTGGTCTCAGACGATCTCGGAGGTGAACCTGCTGGATGTGGAGGTCCTGGGCTGGTGTGGTTACTTGTGGTCTGCGGTTGTGAGGCCGGTTGGATGTACTGCCATATTCTCTGAAACACCTTTGGAGACGGCTTATGGTGGAGAAATGAACATTCAATGCACGAGCAACAGATCTGGGTGACATTCCTGCTGTCAGCATGCCAATTGCACGCTCCCTCAATGCTTGTGGCATCTGTGGCATTTTGCTGTGAGACAAAACTGCACATTTCAGGGTGGCCTTTTATTGTGGGCAGTTTGAGGTACACCTGTGCACTAATCATGATGTCAGATCAGCATCTTGATGTGGCACACCTGTGAGGTGGGATGGATTATCTCAGCAAAGCAGAAGTGCTCACTATCACACATTTAGACAGATTTGTGAACAATGTTTGAGAGGAATGGTAATATTGTGTATCTGGAATGAAGTTTAGATCATCAAGTCCATCTCATGAAACATGGGAGCAAAAACAAAAGTGTTGCGTTTATATTTTTGTTGAGTGTATTTCTATCGCTGATACCAATCTTTTGGAATCAGGGCAGCTGATTGCTGATGTATGATGCAGTTTATTTTTTTTAACACACATCAAAAAACAAATAAATCCAAACACACATATTGGTTTTAACACCATGCTGCCTGTGGCTGTTGTCTTGCCTGTTAATCGGCTTAGTATGCCCAGGCGCTGGCCGATGCGAGGATTAAAAAGATGGCCGTAAATAGACCTGAATGATGGACAGTGTCACAGATTTTGTACCTAGCCGGCATAAAACATTAGCTTTCTGGCTCTGAGGGATGGAAAAGTTCTTACAGCTTTTTAGTCCAATTCTTCAGTGGCATCAAAATAGAAACTTTGATAAAATGGTAAAGACTGTCTTTACAGCAGTTTGTTTTTTTTTCCCCCAGCATGCTTTAAGTTTCAGAATCCATTAAGAAAATCATACAGCACCTTCTAAATAATAAAACAAGCAAAAGGGCTAAGAAGTTCTTTGATGTCTGTTGATGTTCTGTGAGTCCTCTTATTGTATTGATTTGTTCAGAAACAATTTCATGCCTAATCAAAACAGTGAAGATGCCAGCAGAAGAATCAGTGCAGCATGCTGTTTTTGTTTTTACTTGTCCCAGTTAAAGTCTCAGCTCTTGTTCTCAACAGTTTGAGCAGTCACTTACTTTTGTTTACTTCCAGAATTTTTTGCAAGAACGAACTATGTCACGTGAAGCATTATGTAGCTGCCCCACCCTCCCCACCCCACCCACACCTTTAAGTTTTCATTGCAGAATGCAGCCGGGAGGCAATTCTCTGGTGACGAAGAGAGACCAAAGCAAAGCATGACTCATTTGTTTATAAAAAGATGGCGGCTGTCTGCCACAGATCTGTCAGAACCCATGATCAAAGAGGACACAGGCTAATGTTGAGGAATGAGATTTTCTCATGCGCTGGCAGAGCCGTCGGCGGGCAAATCCGCTGTTTATTTCCACCAAACGCGCGGTGACGAGGCCGTGACAAAGAGCTGGTTTGCGGATGACTAAATAAGCATTAGCACAGCTCTTGAAGATGTGTCAGTGGGTACTGTATCCTCATTTACCCTCCAGCTTAATTTCCTGCCTGTATACCGTCAGATGCCTAAGAAGAGTTCATTGAGTTGTTTTGTGTTCTTTAGGGTGCAGGTTCCTCTGTTTCATTTGTCTGGTTAGACTGAGAGATTTTGCGGTGATTGCCTCATATAATGCAGCGAGCTGTCTGCGCCGATTATGTGTTTCCTTTTTTGGCTAAATCGTTTTACTGAAGGGATTTTTGATACAGATGATCACAGCTTGTCTCCATTGCTCTGAGAGACCATGTTTCATCTCTTTGTAATCTTTATGCAACTTTTATTCAAGTCATTCAACTCCTACTGCTGGGTTTTAAAACTTTTTTTTTTCCTTCCTGCCAGTCGGATGTTGTGTCTCCTTCATGATTCAGATTAATTTTCTGGGATCTAACCTTCCACATGGGATGTCTGCTTATCTTAAAATGTCTTTCAGAACTCTGAAGTTATAGCAAGTCATCTGAAAATATACTCTACAAGAAAATAATTTTTTGCCCATATTTGACTCAACATTTGATCTGTTTTGAAACTGTGAGCACTGATAAAGTTTATTTAGGCAACATTAATGTGGTCATTTAAATAAACAAAAAAAGGCAGGATGCACAGCAATACTTATCACACACTGAAAGCTATTACATAAGTCAGTTCTTACCAGAAATATGGCAGCAGTGGATGAAAAAAGAGTTTATGCTGTAGTTGGGTAATACCATAAATGTATCTGCTTCAGTAAAGGTCAGTATTTCTATGGCTGCACCCTACATATGTTTATGGAGACTGCCTGACGGTGGTATTAAATGCATGCCTTAAGATGATCATTACCTAACTCCTTACCATGTTTTTAATTCCTAACCTTAACCAGTACTTAACTTAATCATGGATGAAAACAAATCTTAACCTAAACAAAACCATTGACAGTAAAAACTATGGACAGAGCTTCCGTGACGTCACCCGTGTGTTTCTGAAGAGCTGTTTTGAGGCTTGGTGGGAGGCTTTGGGATGCTCCGACTGCTGCCAGTTGGCAGCGTCAAAGTCCGCCAACACTCCAAATATGAACAAAGAGGGGGAGTTGAGCGGAGTTGAGGAGGTCGGGTGATCGAGGAAGCAGGAAAACTTGCGCTGTGATACAGCAACCGCCTGTCACTCAAAGTAGTAACACCCATAATTATGCTCAATTTTAAGTCTGGATATAATTAAAATGAGAGTTATAAAAAAAATCACCCCAACTGACACTTGAAGAGAATTTATCATTAGAGACCAGAATGTTTACCAGGCCGTAAACATGTTCATTTCTGCTGTTAAGTCAGCCATTTGAACATGGGAGTCTATGGGAAATGACTCGCTTCTGGAGCATGCAACCCCCAGCTGTTGCAGCGTGAACTACAGCTTGCGTTGTCAGGAGGACATGGACCTCAGATTCCTGAGTGAAAGTCCACCTTGTTGCATGTACCACCACTGTCCCTAGCTTACCTCTTTAGTTGGCTTTATCGGTCCCATGATTGGATGACGTCAGGCAATAAAAATCATGTTTCCCTAATGTAAACATAAAGTAATTCTGTATTTAGACTATTTCCTGTACCATAAACGTAAACATGTGTTGTATATGGCAAATTATGATTATTGACCAAATGTGGTATTTTGGTGAGTACACATGTAGAATGTTCTGTAGAAGCTTGTTGCAAATGGTATAAGTTTGCATACTCTGTGTGCCAGTAGCAAACGTTTACTACAAACAGAAGTGAAGTGAAAAAAATACTTATATATAAAACCTGTACAAATGTACTACTGTGTAGAAAATGTTGTAGGGCTCCAAATTTTCTCCTGGACTACACATTCCTGCAAATTCACCCCAATATCAGAATATTTGATGTAAAAAGAAGACTTTAAGAGCCCACGCTTTTCATCACACAGTCTGCAAGAAACTCTGTTTCAACTGTTGGTCAAAGTGCTGTGTCTACAATCACAAAAAGATTGTACACGTTTGACCTGTGTCAGGGACACAAGCCCTTTCTGTCCAACAAGAACATTAGAGCCAAACAGTGGATCAGTGAGAGCAGACCTTTTGAAATAATATGCTCTGACAGGCCGCAGTAACTGTTGGACAGTGCAGACTGTTTATTTAAGTGTTTAAAACCGTGCCCACAGAGGACACTGACTCTTTATCCTCTGTATTTTTCTTGTCTTGGATGAATTAAGTTCTAAAATGATAACCTCGCTGTTAGTATTTCATAGCCAGGAAGCAGGAGTAGTTCTCTAAATTGGCAAATAAAATACACTGAAAATATAGAGGAGCCCTTTAAGTGACTAAATAAAATGTCATCCATCCATCCATACACATTTATCCTTTTACAGGGTCATGAAGAGTGGAACCCAGTTGCTGAGTGATGGGAGCAAAAGAACATGGAGGTTGTTAGAATCAGAATCAGAATTGTGTTTATTGCCATGTAAGTGAAGAGGGTTCACATTACTAGAAATTTGCCTTAGTGATTCAGTGCATACATAAACCACAAAACATGTAATAAGAAGTATGCATGGTTCAAAATCAAATAAGATAAAAGTAAAACCATGTAATTGTTACAAGACATACAATGAACAGAACATGAGTAATCCTTATGGGCACAACATAGACCCTGATATGAACAAAGTGTAACAGGTACCACATGGATCGTTGCACTGCTCACTCCATCTTGCACTACTTAGCACACTAGTATGCTAGTAATCCAAGATGGAGTGAGCAGTGCATCAGGTAGATCATGACTGGAGCATTATACTGTGACTACACTACAGAGGGAAGAAACGGTTCTTGTGGTGTGAGGTTCTGGTCTGAATGGACCGTAACCTCCTGCCTGAAGGGAGTGGCTCAAAGAGCACAGTCTGTGCTTAATATTTCCACTTTTGACAAACAAATGATTGCTTTTATATAATATCATATCATTATGTTTTAATTGTTACTCTAAACTAACAATGTACACAAAAAGTACAGACTTTTCCTGTTTTTATATCAAATTGAAATATGTTTCTGTTAGAACTAGAGTGATGACTAAGATTGCTCTACTGCTTTAAACCTACTTAAAACCTTCAGCAATTAGGTCTATTGCTGCTTTCTTCATTTTACTGAGTCTGTCTGACTGGCACAGTAACTGAAAGTTAAAGTTCCTTCATCATAAAAACAGCTCTGGCTTATGTAAAAGACTTCAATGTGATGGTGTCATACTGTTCTAGTGCTCAGTCTGATAAAATATTCAGTATTTTGTTAGTGGCAGCCTTTGAAACTGAATTTTGACCTCCATGTTCAATGCCAAAGTCTACTGAACATGAACAGAACTGAACAACTGAAGGATGAAAAAGTGTTTTCTGTGGCACACCAGGGTTCAGACATGACGCTGGATGTGCAACGAAAGAATTAATTAAAAACACATTATTAAATCCTTTCAAGAGATTTCGACATTACAAATAGGAGCCAGACATTTTATTTATTTGTCACAAACATAAATGTTGTGCTGTTGGTATCAGTGTTATTAAAATGAAGGTGTACGAGCAGCAAAAGCTTTCTTCTCTGGCCGAGCAGAGCTCCTTTATGTCAGGATCCACAAGTAGGTCGTGCAGAAATATCAATATAAATGGACTCCAGCAGCCGCCTTGCAGACCCTCCGTGCGTTGAGGCCGAAGTTTTGAGAAGCAGCAAGTCCCTCCATCATCAACCAGCCAGTTAGCAGATCTGCAGCTGATGATTGTTCGCATTTTTTGTTTTATTGTCCTTGATTAATCAGTCTATGTATTTTGACAGTTTATGGACAAACTAATGTTCACTGACTTATTTTTGTGGCTTTAAAGATGTGTAGATGTCACAAAAAACAACAAACTCACAGAAGGCCATCCAACCCCTGACCCTCATCACCCTTTATCAGACTTTACAGATGTCTAATGGGCTAAACAGGGCTGCCCACATACTTTTGTCCATATAGTGTGCATAATGATAGCTGAAGAAGTGTTTAGTACCTGCATACACATTATTTGCATAGAAAAAGTTTCAGGTACGTCCTTTTAATTAAAATAAGAACATTTACATTTAGAAACACATGCTATTATAGCAATATTTCTTCCATTTCATCTTTTGTTTCCTTCTTGTGCAAAGAAGAACGTGTGTGTTCGTTAGGAGGAGGAAAGAATCCTCCAGCAGGCCGGGTTGGGACGTCTTCCTGTTCAGACTTTAATGAAAAGAATTCGCTCTGTTTGCGCCTCCTGCAAAGTCATCTTGTAAAGAGGACACAGAGGAGTTCTGAGCAGTTTTTGATTTTTTTAATGTTCCCACCCTATGGGTGTGCCGTTTATTCCACATCTGGATGTGAAAACATTTTTTTTTTCAGCAGAGTCGGCCACCAAACACCCCCTGAGGATCTACTTTACATAATAGCAATAATTCTGAACTCTTTCAAAGCGCACTCGAGGAGCTCTGTAAATTTCATTATGACGCCGGCTCTTTGCCCAGTTGTTTTAAGCAAAGCGGTGAGATATAGAAAGCTTATTATGGCTCGGTATTTGTGAAAATAAATTGCCTTGCTGTTAGATCTTGACCTTTACCTTCAGCTAATGGTGAAGAAGTGCTGCCTCACAATCTGATTCATTGCCCTTATACACAATGTCACCACCAACTCTGATTGCAAAGTAGATTTTTAAACCCAGGTTTGGGTTGGTTTCATGTAACATTTATATTAGCACTAGCATATTAGTTCCATTATCCATTAATGTGTAACATTATAAGGATGAATGTGAATGGTGTGGCATTCCATTATGTAGTCAGTGACAGAGTCCCTCTCCTGGCCTGTTTTACCAGCATAGACCGGAACTCTGTTACGGCTTTTGCAACAAGCAAACTCCAGCTCTCTTACTTGCATTGACCATCGTAAACCATTTATAACCAAAGCTGTTGACTCCTCACCACTCTCCATGCTCTGTTCTGCTGCTCTGACTCGAGCTTAATCATGGGACACGGTATTTTGTTCTTTCACCATCCGCTCCAGACGAAATAAAAAATGCCGGTTCCTGTGAGATTTGGCGGTCCCGGCGCGAATCTCTCTACCTGCAGCCTATGCTGAGAGCCAACTGGTCCTTACCAGAGTTTTGTCTCCTTCCCTCTGGCTGCCATTTCAGGGTGCATTTAAGTAGATCATTTTACTTAGCGTATCCTTGCTTCATCCGTTTAAAATTAAGATTTACACATTTTGTCATTCATTTGTCTGTTGCTGCTGCATAGACAGTATTTATGACAGTATTTATTTATTTAGTCCGCTGTTTTTTTGGTTTTTTTTAATGTCTCACCTTCTGGTTCATTGCAGTTGGTGCACATTTCTTTTGCTTTTTTGATGTTATAATTAAAAATTCAGCCCAGGATGTGCAGACAAACAACTCCTGCATTGAGCACATGTTCATCACTGTCACTCGGGCTAATTATTATTGTTCACAATATTGTCTGTCTTGCACTCTCCTGGTTACACAATAGGATTAAATGATGGATTAATGACCAGGTGGAACCATACTGTAGATACTGATGATTTTGTTTAGAACAAAATGCAAAATAATTGCATTACTACAGTTTTGTATTGGAGAAAGAAACAGAAACTTCATTTATGTAAACACACTGTTCTGACCAACTATAATTCCTGAAGAAGAAGGAAACAGCACCATATCATGTTAGTGATGCACAGTTTTTAGTGTTGCCTGTTTATCAGTTATTTCATTTGTCAGACGTTATGCTGGATGCTGTTCAGCATTGTAGTGTAATTTTAGTCTCACAGAGCTGGCTTCTGACCCAGCCCAGGAAAAACCTACTGTATAATGTTGTAAAGGCAATTCAAAGAGCGATCCCCTCCACACGGATGGCTGGTGGATCACCAAGAGTCAGATGTAGATGAAAAAGTTCAATATTGTTTCTGTTTTTTTTCTTTGTAGTTATTTGAAAAATGACAAGTTCTGTCCTTTGTCCACTGCTGTCATTTTTCTCCTTAAGATTCTAGGTGATGGATTTTCTTGAGAATAGGGATTGTGGATGCTGATTCTTGAGTATGGATGAGGTGATCCAGTTTCTTCAAACATATGGGTCTAAGTTGTACCCAGTGTTAGATGCTGCTGCTTCGGACACTTGAACTGACCTCATTTACTGGAGATAAATGACCTCCACTAACACCAGCGGTGACACATTAACAGCTGAAGATGGATAACATGAGAGCGTGGGAAAAGGTCACACTAAACAAGCCCTGGCTTTACAGGACGCAACACAACACAGCCTCTGAAGTAATATTGCTACTATTAGAAGTATATACGTGGATTTGTGAGAAATTGCAGACAGAGATTTGTTTTTTGAAGAGTTTGAATGAGGAAAGTTTCTAAAAAGATGATTTTACATCAAAAGAACGCCAGACGGATCTTTCATCTCTGTTTCTGCACTACCAAATTAAGTCAGCATATAATGTACATTACAAGCTGCTCAGGCACAACCGGCTCTTCCCTCTGCGTCCTATAAACATGTTGGAAAGGTCACATCGTGGGCGGGAAGAGAGCATCATCTATATGCACATACCCATCAGAGCAATGAAGCCGTAGTCTCGCCAGTTGGCCAGTCAGTCTTGATCAGCGGAAAGCAAATGAAGATGGGATGTGAGGAGTGAATTTACTCAGTGACTCTGACAATAACAAAGAATCTAAGATGCATAATTAGGCTGCCATCCAAGCTGTGAGCTCAAAATATGCCAGTTGGCAAACCACGCACTTAGGCTCCTGCTGAGACGTCTCGCAGGGAAGCCAGGTCTACAAAGACCAGGGACTACATGGTGACATTTTCTGCTGCATTATACTGTGTATACCAAGTAGCAAACCTCTAGAGATGAGACAAGAAGCAAAAAGTGACAAAAACTGCAGTTCCCACTGCAGCCTCTAGGGGAAGGCTCCAACAGTGAGTCAATCCCCATAGACATCTGAGTTAATATGTTATGATTAAATATGATCACTTCCCTGTTTTACTGTAGAGCCAAGATGCCACTTTTAATTTCCTGGGGGCTGCATGAATTGACAGAAAGTGTGTGTTAATGCAGTTTATATCAATACATTAAGACCCTCTCTCTCTCTCTCTCTCTCTCGCTCTCTTTCTCGCTCTCTCTTTACACTGAATGTGAGATAATCTGTGCAGAACTGGCCATTTTATTTTGAAAACATCAGGAAATATATATCTTTTTGGTTTGAATGATCATTTCCCTGTTGCACCGTGAATCCCTAGGGTGCTTTAGATGATTTAATGTATTGGTGACTGACATAATTAACAGGAAGTGTGTATAAATCCTTTAATTTACAGTGATTTCTCACAATGGCATTTCAATTACTTTTACCGTTAATGTGAAATATTTTGTTAAAATATCGTTACGGTAAGGGGACACAGAACACAAAATATTTTGATACATTGTATTACTATCAAAAGGTATGGCACTTTATCAAGCAGAGTTACTACTCACAAAGAGTTAAATAAAAGAGTTATATAAAATAAAATCTGATATAAATATGTACATCTGTTTTTTAATGAATCTTGTAGGAGATTGTGCAAACGTAAATTTCCGTTTGGTCAGCTTGATGCCTTCGTTCTTATAACCCTGTAAGGTTTACCAATTGGCCTTCATGTATGCCGATCCGAACCGGTTGAGCCTTTCATGGTCCACAGCAGAAGAGATGCAGGATACTACATTATTTGTGATTCAGTGATAGGTATGTTTCACTTATTGAGATGGAAGATGCTACATCGTGGTATTGGTTTCTGAACACTCCTACATGGCCCTTCAGGGCTGCTCAGTGTGGTCAAAAGGTGACACAAGTCAGAAGTTCTCCAAAGTCCTGTTATATAGTCAATGGGCTTAGTGCTGTGCAGTGGAGCTGTCCAAAGTGCTGAACATATTGTGAGGCCATTTACCCTTTCTGATTGCGGAAATCTAAGTGCAGTTAACATTTGTAGAGTTACGAAGGATGTCATGAACTTCTTTATTTGTTATTGCACGTATGGATAGAGTTCAAAAGTGCCCAAAAGCGATATTTGAATGGACAATAACACTAAAATGGTCTCAGTTCAGGAGGCACTTTGACTGCTACTTTTAAAAGACCACTCAGAAGTAATGATCAGAGTCAGAGCCTCATAAAACTCAAATTCAGGCCATGCTACTTCATTCCTGACTGAAGTCATTATCACAACCTGTTTTGAATAATATCTGTCTGATGCACAGGCGATGCACTTTGTGTCGACGGCAGGGCATGCAGTGTAAAAGGAGAGCAAGTATCGCTTAAGGGGCGAGCGGAAACTGGGAAATGAATGCATCAATCAAAAATGTTGGGACTGGTTATGAGTCCCAAAGGACAAATGAAACCCACAATGGGAGGATAAAAAAAGGAGTCATACAACAATGCACAACACAAACGTTGGGATACATTTCATAAAAGTGGCAATCTCTATAGACTCCTCAGGCCATGACTAAAAGATCTTGTTCAAGAAGGAAAGAGAAGTTGGGGAAGGAAGCAAGGTAATAGAACAATAAACAAGAAGAACGACAAAGAAATAAAGCAACTTTTGTGAAGTTGTAAATGCTAATGACATAATTTAACATTCGTGAGGTTGCCAGGCATTTCTGACTTTCTCCAACAATACCAAAGGTGTGTCTGTATACAGCAATTTGTTTTCAGGCCTCATTCACATGTGAAATCAGTGGTTCTTTGTTATCGTCTCAGTCAATATTATTGCTTAGTTGTACATTCTGGGCTGTATGTCATACTTGTCTTGTAGGCACTTTTACCTCTTTCATCATTATTTTGTAGGCCTGCTGGAAGGGAGTGCAGCACATCTGAATATTTCTATATAATAGTTGAAACCTTGGACATTCTGTTTGGAGAAGGAAGCTGCACAAAGTTGTTCTGGTTTGGAGACTATAAAGAAAATAACTCCTCACTATTCAGTAACTGATAATTTATGGCGCATTTTAAATGAAAGACTACCTTGCAGCCAGTGACATTGCCCAACTTGGTTATTGAGGCCAATCTGCCTTATTATCTCAGATAAATATAAAGTTTAAAAAAAAGCAAAATGACAGAGAAAAACATCATTTAACCATGTGTGGGTGTTGAAATTGTGTAGTTTATCCACCAGAGAACCATCTACATTGTAGAATTGTAGTAGATTCCACAACTACCTCAGAGGCCAGCAACAGGTACAGATATCCATGAGTGTGACCAGCTGATCAACACAGTCAGACCTCAGACAGACATTGCCTCAATTTTGGCAAGTTTGCCTTTGTCATGTGAATAACATCACTTTAATAACAGTAAGAACAATCATTCCAAATAATTCTCCTCTGACACCAAATATTTATGACAAAATGACATTTCACCAACAATATTACTGTCATTTAGCATAGTCATTGTTCAGAGGGCTAGCAGGCTAATCGAAGTCACTCCCAGTGATGAACTATCCCGGCCTAGAAATGCCACTCAACTTCCATTCACTGGGTAGTGAAGGTGCAGCCAGTCTCCCTGTTAGCTCCTGTTAGCCCCGGCCAGCAGCTCGCCATGGCTTAGCATGTGCTAGCTCTCCGTGAGCGGCCCCCTGATTGCGACAGTGTTCTGTTCGGCTGATACATTTGATTTTTACATTCTAAATATATCGGTATCTGTCTCAAAATTCCTATGTTGGTCCAGCTCTAAATCTTAGCTTTACCTATGGGAATAAACATCTGAGTTGAGAACCCCTAAAAAGAAATGTCTTGATCTGAATCACTTTGCAAACTGTGGTGTGGTCCTTCAGGTGACGAGGCATACTGATCCAAAACAGGTTAAAAGCTGTGAATCAGCTGATGAGCATGTCACTGTTCAGTGGGATTATTGAGCACCACCTCCCCCCCATGTTTTATTTTTATATCTACAATAGCACATATACATTTATATAGCTTCAAGCTTTAAAAATTAATTTGGAGTTGAGGTTCATCAGGGTGTATTTTATTTTGTTTTTGGCTGTGTTTAAAGTGTGTTTAAAGCATCAGTCTTCCTCTCTGACACACACACAGAGACACACCAAGGCACTGGAGGACATCACACATTGTCTTTGACTTTGCTATTTCTTGCGGCCGTTGTGGGAGAGGGGGGAAAGTAAGAGGGAGGGAAGGGAGGGGTGACAGGTTCCCTGACCAGCCAAGCTTTGCTTGCTATAATTGGAGTTCAGGAGCTGGTAGAAGCTGCTGGTTATAATTGGACGGCAGCCAGGAGCTTGTGTGGATGGTTTGTCTGAGCCTCAGTCCTCTTTTCACTGGCCATCTCAATTACTCCCATGGTACAAGGCTCCTCACCGTCGTGCCATTGACACAGCAACCTCAGTTTCTCTCAAAATGTGTTTGTTGTGTGTCTGTGTACGTGTAGTTGTAGGAAGGTGTTTAATGAGCCACGGTCATCATCGGGACCATCGGGACGCAGAGTTTGCCTCAGTCATAAGTGAGGAGACACATATGCTCAGTGATATGTGCAGAATAATCCCAGGTTTATAAAAGCACAGACTGACACATACTCCTAAAGCACACAGTGCCCAAAGAAGCATACACACTGGTTACAAATATAGCATAATTTAAAGCGTGTCCAAGAAAGAAAAATGTCCCCCTTTTCATGAGTGTTTATTGATGACGCTGCCCACAATAGGTATTTTAAGTATTCACAAAAGCGAATGTTATTTACTGAGCTTGTCACACACATGCAACTCTACCAAAACAACCATCACACCCCACCCTCCCACCCCCCACCCCCAACAGACCATAATTAAAGCTACTTTAATTACAGTGGCCCTGATAGAGAATAAATGAGGAGCCGCTGTGCAGCCCCAACCACTAAACTATGACAAATGATGCAACAGTAGTGCTTCTGTATTTCTGCTTGTGAAAACCTTTGTATTGTGTGACATGAAGACTCTTAAGTTGTAATCTGACAGCAGTGTGTGTTGTAATGCTGCTTTTGCATTACACTGAAACATAGCTTCATCAATACCAGTTCCAATTCCACATCCCAGCCCTTTACTGAGTGCGAAGACCTAAACAGCTGACCTACTGCTGCCAAGTAGTGGGTATTGTTAGATTGTTTCTGCTGCAGAACAAAAAAGTTGTTGTGTATATTTCTATGACATGGAGAGACAATTTCATGATGAAGGTTGTTGCTAGTGTTTGAAAACAACAAAAGAGGAAACAATGTGCATTAATTTCCGCTGAGCTGTGACTTTGCTTGTTGTTGCTTTGGCCCGAACCCAAGTGAGATTCACACTAGACAAAACAACCACACCAAGACTAGAGTCAGGTGAGGTACTAAAGTTTAGTGCCTCCCTTCAGAGGTCTACCAGGCACTGCCGGATTAACTCGTAACTCATAGAAAGGATTGTGTCTCTCAGCTGGCCTGGGAGATGGTTGAGATCCCAAAGGAAGAGCTGAAGAGGCAGGGGTGCCAGATATATATATATATATATATATGCTAGCTGGATATTGCTACTATTTCACCACTACATATTGTCATGAGTTTATAGTCTCGTTTGGCATTGTGAGATGGACAGAATGAGACCAATAGAGCTACAACCAGAGCTGTCGACGCATCTGGCACTGAGGAGCTGGTCAGCAGGGTAAGACCTGCTCTGCTACCTGTCCCGACTCTGTGCTCCGTTATGTTGACCTCCTACTGGAGTGCCTAAAAATAGTGCAACTGCTCCATCAGGCTTGTAATTAATTTAATGAGACTGACATTTAGAAGTCCTTTAATTAACAAAAGAGGGAAAACAGCATGTGCACAGACAAAGGAAGTGAATCTAAAACACCTATATTTGGTCATTATGCAGTATGTGAGGTATTGCGTGTGAGGCTCCACTGCAGAAAGAATCCCTGACAGCTAGACAAATTTAGGTTGAATACAAAGAATGCTTCGTTATGCAAAATAGTTGTGTTTAGCTTGCAGGGTAGCTTTCTGCTTTAAACAACAGTGTTGCTCTAATGCTAAATCCTTTCATTGTGTAGTAGCCTGTAGCTTTGACAATGATTAGCGGCCTGCAGCACCAGACTGAATGTTGGATCTGTTGGGAGTGTTAATTGCTTCTTAAACTATTTTCTGTAACTTGTATGGCACATTGGGATTTCATCAGGACTTAGGTGAGGACATTTTTCTGTTCTGTTTGCATTATTCCACATTTTAGACCTGTTTGATTGACCTGTTTGTAATTGTCATACAAATAACTGTTATGATTGTAGAGCTAAAGTGCTCACATTCCAAACAATCCAACATAAGTGTCCACAAGACAAAGCAAAAGTTACACATTAACACATGATAAAAGAAGGCAACACTTAGTTTCAACAAATTCAAAACATGACTAAAAAGATTTTTAGAGATAAACTATTTGTCTTTAGCAGACTTGCTGCTCTGACCAGTGTCCTGTCTACTCCAGCCATGAGGTAAAGATTACCTTAAATCATGTTGCATAACCAGTTGTGACAAAGCAGTTTGGAGTTCCCATGGGAGACTCCCAGTTATGTTGGCAGCATCATAGTCTGCTATTTTCCTGGTTAATCCAAATACAGGCAAAGAGGTAGAGGGTGAGTGAAGTTAAGACAGAGTCTAATGGGAGCAGGACAGGTCATTTTCATTCAAAAACATTGAAGCGAGGCAACTGGAGTTTTTTTGAAAATGTTTTGCTGCCCCTCTGTGCAGCCTTATCAGTTCTGTTTGGTGGTAAAACAACTAGTCCCAGCACATGTTCCCCTGCAGTCTCATAGTCGTTAACCAGTTGTTAGACACATCTTCAACAGAAAGTCAGAATAACAATAACACAAGTATTGAGACATTTAGAGCTATTGCCGTGTGAGTTTTATAGAGATCCACCCACTGAGATCCTAAACCACACTTGAACCTGTTTCCCCACCAAACAGAACTGATGAAGTTGCTTGGAGGAGCAGCGAAACAACTTCAAGAACGTGTACTTCAAGCTATTGAATTTCTGCTGTAAAGTTGGACATTTTAACAGTGAGATATGATTGATTCACTTTTGGAGCCAGCCCCCGGAGGCTACTGCTGTAGTAGATTTTGACATTTGAGCCACCTAATTACTTTGGCGTCAAGTAAAATTAATGCCAATGTTCATAATGTGTCATAAAGTAGTGACAAAGCCGAACCTCTAGAGTGAAAGTCTGGGCTAATATTACATGTACGACCCACCTTTCTATGTCTGTTAGGGGACTTTAATCTCACTTCATGTATAGCATGTAGCCCAAATGTGACCATTATGGTACTTATTGAAGTAATGACAACCACCACTTATGACATGTGAGAACATGTTGGCATTACAGACTGCTAAGCTGCAGTCCTATTGTCTGTTAACAGTTTACTGAGATGTGATTTGACAGCTTAGATGTGTCAGGATCACGTCATTCTGACCTCTCCGTCACATGCGTGTTTGACTCACATGCATTTGCATTTAAAGGAAGTGACACCTCATATGTCCACAGTTCTCCTTACCCCCCTCTGCATGCTGGGATGACGCAGAAAAGCTTTGAGTACCATGTGCAGCAAAATGCTCGACATACTTATCTTGCTCATGTTTATATTCTGCATGTCAGGCAAAGTAAACACGCTAAGCTGAACTGTTGGAAGTGTTTAAAGGAGACAACTTCCTCGGCCTCCCACTTTTTCTGTGTAAGATACCATTTAGTGATGCACGGCAAATGCCTTAAGCTGTGTAAGCCTGCAGTAGTGAGGAATGAATGGATTTTCTGAGGGTAAGGACTCATGACAGCTAATTAGTGAGTCGGATGACGACTATGTATTTTAAAAAAGGATCTTCTTTAAAAAGTTTAGACACCACATGCTGACATGTTTTAGATTTGTGGTGAAAAAAAGGAATAAAAAAAGAAGAGAGAGGATCTAGAAATTGATTTAAATGATATAATTGGAAAAAGAACGTGCACTTTCCCTTCAATTTATGGACCTAAATGACAGAGAACAAAAAAGGCCTTTGCTTATTTAGAAGCTCAATTGACGTACTGAGTCTCTTAATTTAAACTCTTAAGATGGTTCTCTTGGTGCTTCTGAGAGAGCAGCGGGGTATTCATCTTCTTCACTAAATCCCTCCCCCTTCTCTGAGTTAAATGCTCTGCTCTTTCTGCAGCCACCTTCACTTCTATTAGGGGGATCAGAGGGTGTGCAAACACTAGTCTGATGGGAGCCATAATCAATCCCTTAAGCACAGAGGCTACTGTTGGCTAAAAAAAACAATCTATACCATCTATTTGCCTTCCAGGGACTCACTTTTCTTTTGGACATTTGTGGGGGAGAAAACCAGCAGAAAGCTACAGTGGGTTCTTTAATTGGGAAGTGTTTGGGGGTCAGAACAGTTAACCCCAGTGGAAATACTCCCTGGTTAACCTGGGTTAACCTGGCCTTGTAAGTCTGTGTCACTCCCTGCTGATGGAAAAATATGGGGGCCTATTAAACAGAGACAGACCATCTGGGTTTAATATGGGCAGCCTTGAGGGGCTGAGGCATCTTGGGGGAAGGTGGGGGGTGGGGGTGACCACGGTGGAGCTGTTATGTTCTCCTCCAATCAACCCTGCTTTCTTCTTTCTCTGCCCCTTCTCTTGTTCTGGTCAAAGAGGCAAATGGGCTTAAAGGTTAGCTCTTTATTCCACATGAAAACACATTCAAGAGTGTTCCCTTTGTGCTGTAAACAAGGGTTTAAAAATGTATGAAATGTCTCCAAGTCCGCTGGAAAAAAATGATCCTCAGATTTTGCATAAATCACTGTTGCAAAGAGGATAAAGGCTAAATTTAAATTGAACTTGTCAGGTTGTGTTTTTAACATGGTAAGCTAAAAAGATGTTTGGCAGTTAAAGCATGACAGCGGTGTATCAGATAACTGATATCAAAATGGACGATTCCTTGTTCCCATTTTGGATTGTCAGTGAATTGTGCTTGTTGAGTGATCAAGGTCAACAACGATAAATATAAAATACAGCCAACCCGGAAGTTTGGTCTGATGTTATTAAAGTGTTTAAGTAAAGTGACTTGCTATTTAGTGGTATTAAAACTACCTTATCGCTCTTGCTTTTTCCTGGATAAACCTTCCATCAGGAAAGATGGTAGGCGCTAAAACCAGTTACAAGTGGAGTTGTTTCAGGATTTTACATATACAAATACTGATCGAACCCAACATCGGTCCTATACATAGACTGTATGTAACTATTGACAAGATGACAACATATGACAACATAACCCATAAAATAATTATATTATAATAAGTGCTCTCTTTAGTTGAAATTAAATGTAAGTGATTTTGTAGTGCAGTAGTCCATCGGTAATGTAGACAAAGGTCTAATCGACCATTTACTGCCCTTTAACCATGTTAAAGTACACAGACCCCTCTTCACCTCATTGTGGACTCGACTCTTCATCTCCCTCACTCTGTGCTTTGTTTTCATCATGTCGTCCTGTTGCCGTGGGTAGCCCACCCATCCAGTCCACCCTGTTGCAGACTCAACAGTGAGGAGCTCAATTTAGTGGTTCATGCAGAGCATCCTCTAAGAAACATGCCTACAAACTCCTCCAGCAAAATACTCCCTGCTTATACCTTTCTTCTGCCCATCTGTCTTTTTTCCAATGTGGCTGAATGACAACAATTCTGCAATGATGAGTGGGTCAGAATTCCTCCACAGTGCTGTAAAAGACTCATTGCCAGTTATCGCAAACACTTGATTGCAGTTGTTGTTGCCAAGGACCTTCACATAGGAAAAGATGTTTTGGCCTGAAACAAACATTTTCACACACATATTACGTGCCTTTGTAAGCAGTTTTTTCAAGTTAATGAGAGTCTCACATGTCCCAAGATGGTATGTTTCAAGTGTTGGCTTGCTCATTCCACCATTCCTGTATATACAGACTGTTTATACAGTATGTCTGAATGCAAGTGTAGCCACAACTTGATTCTGAAAGAGAGCTGGGTGAGGTAACACAAAGGCAGTTATATATTATATCATAATGAAAAACATGAGTGCAGCACCAACAGACAGGAACGTCTTCTGTTATTAAAAAAAAAAAAAGTATTACAGATCTTTAAACACATGCTTCGAGGCAGTAAGTACCCTAAAATAGAAGCATATCTGTTGATTTTCAGGTGATGACATGCTGGCAAAATCTTGTATTTGTTAAATTTATTTATCATATCAAGTCTAAAAATAATGCTAGCAGCTTATAAAACACCATCATGTGTTAATGTTTTTCTCTATTGGCTGCAAACCCAAACTCAAAAACAAACAAATAAAAATATTTCTGATTATCCTTAGTTATCCTTGAAAAAAAACAACTGCTTACAGGAATACCAGGCAATTGAGTGTTCAAATCAAATGATTAAATTGGATAAATGATATAATAAAGCCTCTAGTCTCCAAACACTTGAAGTATGCTGTTAAATGTTAATAATATTAAGAGATAAAGTGCATTGTCTTTAGATATAACAGGCACTGAATACTAAAAGCACTGAGTCACTGAGAAATCCTAATGAAAAACAAAAACCTTATTTATGCTTTGCGCTCATATTCTGCATAAAAACAGGTAGGCTATTGATCACTACTGAAGTAAATATGCACTGCTTCCTATCTAAGGTGGACAGCACTGCCTGGACAATTTTTCATTTGTTTTTTAATAAAAGGCCCCATACAGTATATGAAAACTAATATATCTTGCCCTTTTCTTAACTAATGGAAAAACACTGCCTGCTGTACACATGCCTCTTCATCTTCAGGGAGGGATCTGCTGCTCACATGTGACAGAGGCAGACAGATTCTTCTGGCTTATAACCAGACCTTTTTATCACTCTGACATCCTGGTGGCACATCCCTGATGAGACGGGTCGAGAAAATGTTTGTGACGAAGACAGAGTAAGAGGAGGTGGATTCAGAGCGTGGACAAGCGCCGTTGCTGTCACCAGGCTGTGACCTGTTTGGCACTGCCAACAGCCCTGTCGAGGATCTTGGGCGTCTGGCCTCTTTCATCTGCATTACAGATGCCTTTGTCTTCCTTGTCTCTCGCTGCGCTATCTCTTCCAAGTTGTTGATGAAGATTCTCAGTCATCCAGGTCGTATCCGTAGAGACGATTGAAGCGAGGCACCTGGACTTGTAGAGCCCAAGCTCATCCAAGCAGCTTTATCAGTTCTAACTGTTTGGTGGGGATGTGGTGGAGGACCGGGATGTGGTGGAGGACCGGGATGTGGTGGAGGGTGGGTCGGTCTGGGTGAAACTCACAAAACAATAGCTCTACCTCACTACCTACTTACCTGTGTTAGTCTGACTGCCTGCGTCAAGTGTATCTAACAACTGGCTAGACTGGCTAGTAGACAGCCCTTTGTTCTTGCTGTGAGCATGTGACTTGGAGTGAAACTTCCTGGGAATGGATGGAAGCTGCATTGTATGTGGTAGAAAGAAGATGTCTGAGAACACCACCTCTGTTAAGGGAAGGTTTTTCCAGCTTAACATAGATGGTTTCCTTGACTCCTCTTTCAAACCATCTTTCCTCTATAAGATGTGAACATTGTTGTCCTCAGAGGAGTGTCCTTTTTCTTTGAGGTGAATATGAACATATATATCTCTTCCAAGTAAATTCAGAACTTTAGTTAAAGCTTGTAACACCAGCCAAGGCTCGTGGCTGGGGTGACTTTAAATTGAGGGCCTATCTACTGCTGCCATCCGGCTGGCCTTCCATACAGCTGGCTAGTGGCGCCAGGCCAACACAGGGTGGCTCACTCAAGCCAGACATGCATTTAAGTAAGTTTTTTAAAACTTTCATTGTATTCATACTGGATTGCAGAATTCAACAAAGAGTAGAATTCTTAATCACAGTGATGAATTGTGCAATTAAAAACTTGTTTTTTTGTTCAACACTGGCTTTGCTTTATTTCCCAAGGCCTACTGGCTTCTCTTTTTTACATGCTATGTGTACTCTGGTGGTGCACACAGCAGGGCCCTGAATCAAGAAAAAAAATGCTTGGATGGCTTTCCCCAAATCCCCACTAAAGCCAGCCACTTCCAATTTTCAGAGACTTTAGATAAGGAAAGTTCTGACACTAAAAAAAAAATCGTGAGGAAGACTTTTTGTTTGCTTGCTGTACAGATAAAATAGTCAGACTGTTCGTCACCGTAAATGATATCCTGTGTTGGTTTACAATAACTGTGCACATCATGAAGTGTCTCCACAGCGCATTAATAAATGGCTGTAGTTTCTAACATTTTGTACTATTGTTAAGAGATTGGAGTGAACTCCGTAGCCTTCAGACCGACAGTGAATCCTGCCCTGAATCTCAAACAGCTACATGAAAAAGGATGAAAAGCCTTTTTTCTTCTTCTTCCTGAACCACAATCTGTTAGCTTATCAGTCCAGACCACAGTTCAATATATGAATAATACACTTTGCCCACTGTGTGGAAAATTCTTATTTTTGAGTGCTTCTACTTCCACTCCTGCAAAACAAGTCGACTTATAGTTCCATAGTCTCAAGCTGATATAACAGAGAAATCCAATTTCACAGAGAAGTCTGGTCATTTCAGGTGAGTCAAAATGCTAAATTATAACTGAGATCAAGGCCACAAAAGTCAAACACACCCAGCCACCCAATTTGAAGCCCTGCCGCCCTATATGTTCCTTTGTTTTTGTGACGGTTTCCACCCATTCCCCTTTCTCGCTCACTCCTGTCTGACTTTCTTCCCTTTTCATTCAACCCTTTCATCTTGTAAGTATGCAGCAGAAACCTGTAACTGAGGCCAATCAAAACCCTCTCAATGTACAATCATACTTCTATGGGAAAAAAGTACATTTGGACATTTGGCACAAGTAAGACTGCTGCATCTTGTGGACTATCTAGTTGATTTTAATGTGTTTAAGGAATATAGAAGAACAAATAGAATAGAAGAATTTCATGGAGTGGTCTTTATCATGTAGTTTGATCCTACCCAATCTTCTTACCCAGTCCGACTAAGTCTTTCTTCTTTCAGTACCCAAAATAATTTTAGAAACTTAAACTGACTGGAAAATGAAGAACAAAACATTAACTTTGTCCTGTCTTGTGGGCTTGGGGTAGTCTTCTTGCTGCATGACCCACTTTCTCTTGAGATTCAGCTCAGACAGATGTCCTGATATTTCCCTTTGGAATTCACTGATATAAATCAGAATCCATTGTTCCATCAATAATGGCAAAGCTATTCTGGCTCAAATGTGGCAAAACAGGCCCAAACCATGTCACGTCCACCACCAAGTTTCACAGATGCAGCTTACTTTGTTGGTCTACCACTTCTGGGCAGGCTAACAGCGGTGTTAAATTTAGGGTTGCACAATTCACATTTGTGCATCTTGCTTTGCTGCCAACAATCGTCAGTGTAAATGCTGACGAATGCAGAGCAAACCAGCAAAAAGTTAGAATTTTCTCTTTTTCTACAGACTAGGGATTTTTTTTGCGCCCTCCCTAAGCACCACCCTCACAATCACCCAGGAAACCCAGTCATCAGCCTGCTCCACAAAAAGCACACAAAGACTGAGAAAATGACTTAAAATAGGGTCAGCAGAGGAAGCAGCATTGAAAATGTTGCCCTTTGTACAGGCTATCCCTGTCCCCTTTTGGAACCACTGCTCTACATTATTTTCAGTACTAGTACCTCAGGCCAAAGAAAATGCTCATCTTCCCACTCTCGGACGCTCCCCTCCCAACCATTGAACGATTTTCTTGTTAATGTTTTATACAGGGAGGCCACTTCATTATTTACTCAGTATAAATTAAGGTCAGATAAAATTGATTAACCCCCCCTAGCTCACAGTGCTGCCCTTTAGATGTGTATCTGCTTGGGACTAAGAGATATTGACATTGCAAGTCTCTGCGTGCTGACAAGCATGTGGCAGAAGGCAAAGTAGCTGCCACTCAGCTGGTGCAGAAAATAAACTGTTGACAGGTAGCAGAGGGGACAATGTCAAACACAGAGCCTGCAGCCGGTCAATCTAATGATTAAATCACAGCCTCTTCAGGTGAAAGGTGTATGAAAGATAATACATTTTTAAAATTTTAGATTCATCAACATATTGCTAAGGTACATAAGTCTAGTTAATATTGACACAGCTTATAGGGATTTTTCGAAATAATTCCTCTGCTTGGCTCCTCTGCAGTTACAGTGTGTGTGTGTGTGTGTGTTTTGGGGGGGGGGGGTAACTGAGCTGAAACAGTACAAGAACAGAATCTAGACTTGGCTGCTGTTCTGCTAATACATAATGTAGAAGAACGTAGGTACATTTCCAAAAACTGCTCACTTGCAGCCAGTGACAGATAGTGAGAGGTTACCATGGTTACACTGAGGAGATTGTAAATCATGATCCAAGATTATTATATCAGTAGAATCTATCAATTAAAACCACAGTAACACTTAATAAGGGTATAATTTATGTAGTTAACTCATGATAAGTAAATGTATGATATATTTCTATTCATCGCTATGAACTAATACTGATCAGAGCACATTCAATTCAGCACAGGAAATTCATCTCAATTGTATCCTTATTATAAAGTGTTATCAAAACTGTAATGTATATGAGGTTGGGACAGACCTTTCTATATCCAAAGATCACACCCACCTTTAAAAAAAAAAAAAAAACGGTGAAAAAATAAGCAGTATAGTTGATGAAACTATAAAATCTTAGGATTCTGCACTGGTCACAGTTCAAAATCCCAATTAAGTCACATTTAGAGCACGAGACCAGAGATTAACAAAAGGAAAGATGCATCAAACAGGCAGCACAGAGATAAGAACAAAATGTTCTAACCCAGACACACCTTTATAATGTTCTGGCATTGTAAAAATGAAGGATATGAAGGATGTGAATGACACTGACAGCTTTCTTTGCTGTAAATGCATTTTCTTTTCTTTCTCACCAAAGTTAAATAGTGGCCAAGGATTTTCTAGCTGGAAATGATATTTTCTTGTTCTCTCAAAATAATTTCACACTGAATTCGCTGCATGCTACCCAGCTCTATTGATTACCATGGATCCTTTGAAATGTATTTGCTCAGAGGGAAATGCCATAGTACAAATATCTTTTTCAGTGTCTGACTTGCTCTTCATCTGTTTTTTTTTGTTTGTTGTCAGTATTTTTCTTGGTAATTTTATGTGGTTGTTGAATTGGATAATTGTCTGAGTCAATGGAAATCTGTAGGCCAGCAATGAATGGTATCAAATGAATGAAATTGAAATGTATTGTAAAACCCCTCAGGACAAGTCAATTGAATGCAGTACCAGATTCATAGATATTAAAGTCTTCCACGTTGTTTGCAGTTGTGCAATTGTGCTCCTGAGTTTCATCTTTTTTTTCCAATAAAATAAAACAATTTGTCTCCCTTAGTGCTTAGATAATTTTCATGGCAATGCAGAGTTAAAAAGAATCAATTAAATTACTGTATTGGCACTCCTGTGCTTTTTAATTCTGTCCCAATTTTGCAGCTTCCTAACAACCAGTAGTTTGAAGAAACGCGAGCGAGACCGAATCTTCTTTTCCAAGATTTACTAAAATCACACAAAAAAAATACAATACAATAGACAAGGTACGCTCGGTCAAAAAACTGTGTTGCTTCTTACGTGTCTAGCTGCAATCTGACTGTAACGTAAAACTATGACAGCATGACGTATTTATAACAAAAATTCTTTAACATATTTTAATTGTTAAATTATGTATTTTAGCAACGGTCTTTATAATTCAAATAAAATTATTTGCTTCACATTTTTTAAACTAAATTATTATTACATATAAATTAACTTAACTGGCTCTTACATTACCCGGCCCCTAATTGTTAGGCTGGAGGACTAATCAATTACAAACTTAACACACTAAGAGCCAAGCAACTTAAACTGTAACTCTGCATAAAGATCCACTCGTCTTCCTTTCTTATTCTTCTAGCATTGCTTCTTTCAACAGGCACAGTTTGTTTACAGGCCTTTCCAGAGTGCTGGTTCGGGTTTTCAACTTCACTCTCCGCACCATTCCACTGGAGTCTGGCAAAGTTTCAACTATCCTCCCCATGACCCACGAGTTGCGGGGAGAAGAACTGTCCACTAACAGTACTACATCTCCTGTCATGAAGTTTCTTCTGGGTTTGAGCCATTTCTGACGCTCCTGAAGTAGTGGAAGATATTCTCGCGTCCATCTAGTCCAGAATAAATCTGCAAGATATTGGACTTGCTTCCATCTTCTTCTTGTGTAGAGGTCGTCCTTGCAGAAGATTCCCGGTGGCATGGTTGGCTGAGACCTCAGAAGCAATAAATGGTTGGGAGTTATGGGCTCAACGTCATTTGCATCATCTGAGACGCTTGTGAGTGGTCTGCCATTGATGATGCTTTCAACTTCACACATTATTGTCTGAAGACAGTCATCATTCATTGTTTGTTCCTTCATTAAGGAATTAAGAATCCTTCGAGCTGTGCGAATTTGCCTTTCCCAAATCCCGCCTTGATGGGACGCAGCTGGGCTGTTGAATATCCATTTTATTCCCTTTGGCTGCAAAGCTCTTTCGATCTTGTTATTGTCCAATTGTTGGATAGCTTCCTTTAACTCTCTTTCAGCTGCCACAAAATTTGTACCATTGTCAGACCTCATGATGGTGACCTGACCTCTCCTACATATAAAGCGGCGAATTGCGTTGATGCAGGAGTCTGTATCAAGGCTGTCGGCAACTTCAATGTGCACAGCTCGGATAGTGAGGCACGTAAACATTACCCCATATCTTTTAATGGTACCCCGGCCCCTTTTAACCTCAAACGGGCCGAAGAAATCTACGCCGGTGCTTGTAAAGGGAGGTTGGTCTGGGAGGAGGCGATCTTCAGGTAGATTTGCCATCTTCTGCTCACCGACCTTTCCTGACATCCTACGGCACACTGTACACCTACTGATGATCTTTCTGATTGCAGAATTGGCTTGTGGAATCCAATATCTGCATCTCAGTTGTGCCAACACATAGTTGCGTCCACAATGGCCTGTTCTTTGATGTATATCTCTTATGATCAAAGTGGCAACTTTGCTGTGCTTCGAAAGAATTAGTGGATGTTTAGCATTTTCCGACATCGCAGATTTGTCAAGTCTTCCACCAACCTTTAACATGTCGTCATGAAGAATCGGGTCTAGTTTAGACAATGCAGTGCTGTGACTAAGCTGTGTTCCCTTCTGCAGGACCTTAATTTCTTCTCCAAAATGTTCTCTTTGACTGAATTTTATTATTTCTAATTCAGCAGTATCAAGGTCATCCAAGGTAAGCGAGTCTTTTCCTGAGGCAACTCTTAGTTCCTTCATGTATTGTTTTAACTTTACTTTTTGCCTGTCAGGATTCTTTTCAGCTTGCTTGATTGTTTTTAATGCCTCTTTTCTTTCTTCCTTCTGTTTCCGCAGAACACACCTTACTTTTAGAATCCACGCCACTGCTCGTTTAAGCTTATTCCAATCTGAGTAATAGCTTATCAGCTGCTTCATTGTTTTTGCATTTTCTTTAACGTTCACTGTGTTAACAACCACTGTGCTCTTGACCTCTGGGTCATTGTCAAGGCTTTTGTTCCTTCGCACAGGCTGTTCTGGCCAATCATTTTCATTCAACAAAAAATCTGGTCCACTTATCCATGTTCCTCCTTGCACCAAGCTTTTCGCCTTCAGACCTCTGCTTGCTTGATCTGCCGGGTTTTCACTCGTTTCGACATACTTCCATTGCGATGGCTTGGTTGCTTCTCGGATCAAGGAAACTCTGTTTGCAACAAATGTTTTGAAACGAGCAGTTTCATTGTCAATGTATCTAAGCACCGTAGTGCTGTCCGTCCAAAAAACAGATGGTTGCAGTGGAGCTTGAAGCTCTTGTTGCAACATTTTGTCAACTTTTACCGCAACAACCGCTGCAGTCAACTCAAGTCTAGGGATTGTGACTCTTTTGAGTGGAGTCACTCTGGACTTCCCCATGAGGAAGGCACAGTGTTTCTCATCTTGTTCATTCTTTATCAGTAGGTATGACACAATGCCATATGCATACTCTGAGGCATCTGAAAAATGATGTATCTGTGCTGAAACAGTACTTCCAAACTTGGTGGGTTTAAGACACCTACTGACATGAAAGTTGGAGAGGTGAGTAACATCCTTCATCCATCTTTCCCAGTCTTCCGCATGCTTTTCTCCAATGTTCTCATCCCATCCATGCTTCTCTTTACAGAGTTCTTTCAACAAAAGTTTAGCATGCAAGATGACCGGGGCCAGAAAGCCGAGAGGGTCGTAGATGGAATTGATGACTGACAAAATCCCTCTTCTGGTCTTTGGTCTGTCTCGCAGCTTCATACTGTAGGTGAAAGTATCAGTTTCTGTGTCCCATTGCACACCAAGTGCCCTCTCTACTGGCAGAGTGTCGTGTCGTAAGTCCAGGTCTTTCACTTCACTGGCTCTGTGTTCTTCTGGGATGGACAGTAACACCTTTCTGCTGTTGCTCATCCACTTTGTTAAGGTGAACCCTCCACTGCTGCACAAAGCTTGAAGGTCGCTGACTAAGGTTATTGCGTCATCATCAGTAGGCACACTTTTCAGGCAGTCATCTACATAAAAATTTCGCAGTACTGTCTGGACAGCATCTGGGGATGCAAGATCTTTGTGATCCTCTGCAGTTCTTTTCAGTGCGTATGAGGCTACGCTTGGAGAAGAAGTAGCTCCGAAAAGGTGCACTGTCATCCGAAACTCCTCCGCTGGCTCATCCAAATTGCCATTGGGCCACCAAAGAAAACGGAGTAAGTCTGCATCATGCCCTGGCACTTTGACTTGGTAAAACATTGACTCAATGTCTGCCATTACCGCTACAGACTCCTCACGAAATCTCAAAAGCACTCCGATTAATGTGTTGGTCAGGTCAGGTCAACTCACTATTCAGGCACTTATTCTGGTATGAGGAAGTGCAGTCAAACACCACCCGCAACTTTAGTTTTTTCGGGTGATAAACACCATGGTGCGGTATGTAAAACACCCTGTTGTCATCTCTGTTCAGTTGGTCTGTCGGAACCTGGACAGCGTATCCCTTATCAATGATGGTTTCCATGAAACTCCTGTAGTCATCGAAGAATTCAGGATTCTTTTTAAACTTCCTGAGCAAACATGCTACACGTTGTTCTGCCACACAACGGTTATTGGGCATTTGAAGGTTCTCCTTCCTGAATGGCAACCCAATGCTATAATGTCCTTTCTCAAAGATTGTCGTCTTCTCCACAGACTGCAAAAATTGCTTGTCTTCCAGAGACATTTCCTCCTTATCATCATAGTTGCGCTCTGGAAAATCAGTATTGTACTGTTGCACCAGTAACTTTTCGATCTCCATCAAAGAGATTCTGTTCACTGAGTAATGAGGCGGCTTATTCTTTGAGTCATTCAGGTCCTTTCTTACAGGTCCGTTCACCACCCAGCCAATAGCTGTTTTCATTGCATAAGGACCTCCGTCTTGTCCATTAATGATGCGCCAAGGCTCCATGGCTCTTGAACAGTTAACTCCAATAAGTAGGCCTACATCAGCCTTTATCTCTGGCAACCTGACTTCCTGAAGATAAGGCCACTTTTGAATATCTGACTGTTTGGGTATGTTTCCAGCATGAACAGGTATGTTGTTATGAGTGAACACCTTGGGTAACTCAATGAACATGGTGTCTTCCAGTCCGCACACTTCTAAGCCAGATATCACAAAACTGTTCACCACCTTTTGTTTTCCTGATTTATCTTGACCCATGGTGCTAAGAAGTATTCTAGTGGGCTTCCCTTTTACATTCAGTTTCCTTTGCAGGTCTTCTGTGCAGAATGTTGCTGTGCTTCCCGGGTCCAGAAGAGCGTAAGTTTCAATGTGCTTATCACTATTCTTTGACTTGATTTTTACTGGTACTATCGACAGCACACATTCAGCTTCTCCAGCCCCCGTGAGACCACAGGACTCTTGCGTGATGGGAACTTCTACACACGACCCTTCTTTACTTTGTGCTCCATCCTTACTTTCTGGTAAAACAGAACAATCCTCACTCACTTTGTGCAGAATGTCAGGGTGTTTTAATGCACATTCTTTGCACTCTAACCGCCGTTTGCAAAACTTGCTAAGGTGGCCAGGAACCAAGCATCCAAAACATAAGCCCTTTGATTTCAGAAATTCCACTCTTTCTTTATGTGGCTGACCTTTGATCTTATTGCATAAAAGAAGCGTGTGAGACTGCTGGCAATACAAACATGGTTTAGCAAAGGCATTCACTATTTTACTTATGTTAGCAGGCTTGACAGGTGTTACTTGAGGTGCTTTACTTTCAGCAGCAACACTGGTTGCAAAACTGCTTCCACGAACCTCTTTCCTTGCCGGCTGCTTTTCCCTTTGAGTCATCTTTCCAACCGTGTTTGTACGGCTGTCTGAGATATTACCAAACAGAGGATCCATAGTTATCTTGGCCTGGCGTTCTATGAAAGCAACCAAATCAGCAAACCTTGCTCTTCTTCCTCTTCTCTCTTTGAGATCAAAAGCTTCAGCACGCCATCTTTCTTTCATTTTGTAAGGCAGTTTGGATATCACTGTCCGCAGGTTTGTAGGGTTATCCATCTCTTCTACAATTACCTTTGATCATCAGACCTCACAAATGCTTAATTGGCTGGACAGGGACACGGAGTCCAGCAAACACATGCCGGCAGCCCGTCCACATACTTTTGTCTATATTGTGTAGTTTTGTGACTAAAAGTCAAAAGTTACGTTAAATGACACGATCTTGAATTTGGGAATGTTAAGTTTTCAGTGTGACCGGATGCTGTAAATGTTTGGCAGATTCAACAAATTGGATTACAAGGTATAGAAACCCATAAACGGCATCTATCACTACTGTTTTCTTCCCATTCAGGCAGTCGCTCCTTTTCTGTCACAGCAGTTCACATTATGTCTGCCTCTCACTTTGAAGTCACAATCATTGCTCTTCATGTCTCTTACTGTCACAGTGTGTTATCCAGCGTTGTTACCAACAAGCTTGAGGGCACAGACACCCACATTATACCCCTGGGTGGCAGCTGCTGGCCATCTCTATTAATGTTATCTGCTAAACATGACAAGAGATATGAGATGGAGGTATGATGATTAAAACGTCTCTGTTCGCTGGTGTTAGGGGGTATTTAATTGACTGCCTGTGGAATTGTATTTCAAAGCTGAGACATGTTGTTTTTCCCCCTTTCCCTTTGAAGCCAGTCATAATGATGTCCCCTACCTGTCAGCCTGATGATAGCTGAGCAGCAGAGGAATGCGCTGTCACATTCATAATAAATAACAGAGACATCTTGGTGGCTGTAAGAAAGGTATCAGGACGGTTTGATGTATTTTAAAAGAATGTAGGTAGGCGACGTCCACTCATGACTCATCCACTTAATAATGAAATAGATCTGAGTTCTGCCCATAGCCTGTAAAAGCACCAGTAAGGCCATTACTTTCACATTTTAGTGAAGAGTCTCTTGTTGTGTCAGGACCTAGTAACTCAACCAAACCTAAACATGTCTCCTGTGGATTCCTCTGAGCATTCATCCACTCAATAACTCAGCCCGTTAATTCTCACTCCCCACACTACTAAAATTTTACTGTGTGTTTTACAGTGCTCACCACTGCGCTTGTGTGTGTGTTTGACACACTGACAATGACCGACCTCTCAGTGTAACTATAAAAATATAATTACAAACATTTCAGTCTGTGCACCGTAGATGTGAGTAATTATAGACTAATTAAGGGGAAGATGAGATGAGTTTTTATTATTAATGGAATTTAATGGCCATTTTTTATTGATTGCATGTCTTACAAGATGTTTAACCTTCATGACTTCCCTCCAGGGATGCACATGGTGGTTAGCAAGAAGGTTCTGTCTGTTGAGTTTGATGACTGGAAATTGGTTGTAGAAGTTTGTGTAAATGTCAGATAGACTTACTAGGGATGTGTAATATTGAATCTGATGAGACATACAGTACATGTTTAACTTCTTTTGGCTGATACATTTCGATTTTTTTCCATCGAATTGCAAAGAACATCAAACCTTTCCTGTATTACTCTAAATTCATTTAATATGGTAATTAAACGTGAATAGAAATCATAGAAGTCATGTCCCACTGGATTTAGATTAGTGACCCAAACACAATGGACTCAGAAGACAATGGTGCATAATTATATCCCATTAGCAGCTTGAATGTTCACTATCACATGTCAGAGCTACATGGAACATGTTGTGCATTTATTTTGAAGGAGCAAATGGAAACTGTTAAACTTCAGTTTCCACAAATCGGTGAAATATTAACCTCGGTACTCTCAAGATTTAATCAAAAAGTGGATTCTGCCATCAGTGTTACATCGACCACAACAGCTGCCATTATGCACGAACCGTTTAGATTGGTGACTCTGCCACAAATCAGTAAATAATGATGATAAAGATGCTTTGTTCGCCTTGTTATGCGACTCCTCATGAGCACTCTTTAAAGCCGTGCGATTCTCAGTGCACATTTAATTTTTTATAAATAACAGTTTATATTATGGAAAAATGGCTGTTTGCATGGTTTATTTATTTATTTAGTCCCTGGAGTTGAATAATACCATGTCACAGCTGAAGGTGAGTGAGGTGGTGGGGGGGATTGTAAGTGAGGTGTGCAAATGCAGCGTGAAACGCAGTTGTAAAAGCTTGACAGCAAGCAGATCATTGTTTACAGTATCACAGGTCTCTACAAAATGAGACCGACTGAGTCAAGTACTGAGTGCATCATCCAGCTGACGGCCTCGGCTGACAGAAAGAAAGAACTTGATTGAACAGAGGGTGAGCGTGTCACTCACAGGGGGTGAGCAGTGGTTAAGCTGTAAAAAAAAAAAAAAAGGATTTGACAGCACTTTGCTAAAACTGCTAAGTTATAGGTTATGCACAAAGAGTTAATAGATAGCATCGGAGGATTCTTTAGATGCACTAGAAAAAGAATAAGTGTTGTTAAAGCTATGTTTTAAAGGAAAATACGTAAATAGCGCAAATATTCATGCAGTAGCACTCTGTGTAAATATGATCCAAAAATCTGCTGATTTTGACACAGATTTTTTCCCACAAGCCCTAAAATTCGACAGTGATGTTTTATTTTTTGATTACTTATTTACGCAGCAATGACAGCAACTTCAAATAACTCCCGATCAGTCAACAGCCTGGGGAAATTTAAGCTTATTTCTGCATACAGCTTCAATTCTGATATGTTGTTGTTGTTGTTGTGGTCCAACATTTTAGCTGAAATATTGTTAGATTCTTAACTTTTTAAACGACTTTTAATTTAATTAATAATAATTTAAGTCGCCATGGCCCAAATGTGGCATTAACAAGCCTCAAACCATGATACTACCACCACCATGTTTTATATATGGGGTATGGTTCTCATGCTGGATTGTAAATATTTATTCTCTCATTTGAAACAACTGTTCTGTTATTAAAATTATTCATATCAGTCCACAGATTATTTTCTCCATTGCTTGTTGTCTTTTTGGCTTTGGTCAACAACTCCTAGGGATGGTAACAGTTGTCACAAACAAGGGAAACTGTATCTGCTGGTATCAGAGAATTGTTATTGTTGCTGAAGAAATCCTGAAACAACTCTGCTGTCATAAGGTTTATATTAAGTCTCACAGTTCAAGTTCAAGGATTTTATTGAAAATCCGAGACTTTGTAGAATTGTCTTTGGGATTCAGGTGAAATGTGATCTTAATTCCACCAAACATCTTGCGTATAAACCTAACACTTCTAATCCCTGTGTGGGTGAACTGGAGTGCTGCTGTGGTGAACCATTTCTCAGAAGAAAGCTTCAGCAAAAGCACGAGCTACCAACATTTTTGCACCTGCATGACAATACAAACTATAAACATCTCTTGTTTTTAGATGCAGAGTACAGCATGTTTCATTCAAGAGAATAAAAGCTCTCAGCGATGCCAGTATAAAGCACACCTGTCTTGCCTGTTGATGGATCAGACTGTCCCTGCTATTGTAATAAGGACGTGAGGCTGTCACTTCCATGTTCCATGTGACACTGCACACCTCAGTTCATGGTAAACAGTTTCATTACGGGAGTGCTCGATGACAGACGTTATGACATTTAGCCTTTGACTCCTATATATTACTGTGCTGCTCAGTGTAATGTCTGTCAGAAGTGGATGTTTACTTTGTGTTACAGAGGGGAAAGGGCACGAGGAGTAAACTCTGATAAAGCACTCTCCTTTATTTAAATGTAAATTAATTTAAAACGTGTTTTTCATGGATTCGAATTAATTAGGAGTCTACTTTGCAAGAATATTATGCATTTGCTGTTGAAATTATACAGTGATCATCAGCTTAGCAGTGTGTTTAAAGTAACATCCACATGAATGGCAGGGCCAAGGTTTAATAGCAGAACATTGCCCAAAGCATCACAGACCAGACTCCCTTCTTCATGTGCTCAATTTGGTTCATGGCCAAGGCAGTCAGTGTTCTTTTCTTCACAAATATATCACCTCCAGATGCACAAAAAAGTGTCTTCGACACCCCCCCCCCCCCATTACACATCCTTCATATTATAGATATGATTTTTAAAAGCAAATCAATATTATATTGTTAATGTACTTATTAAAGAATTATTTCTGCAGTGGGCACAGTCGCCTGCAGTCACTTCTTCATGGCCAGAGCAGGGCCGGGGTGGCACAGTCCAAGTACTTTTCATCCTATTATTCAAAGGAACCAAAACTCTCTGTGGATTGTGTCAAAACAAGTGAAGAAGAAGTGTTTCATGTCACCAACCGAACAGAACAGCACACATGTATTTCTCCTGTCAAAACCAGCAGCACTATGTATCACCCAGCAGGGCACTTGAATAAGGGAAGATGGATGAGATGGGTTACAAACACAATATACAGTAAGAGGACTTAAGGACCTAGTGATAGACAGAGTATTACTGCAATCCATCATACTGGCCATTAGTTACACTGGTGATAAATGGGACATGCACTGTAAATGCAATGATAAAAGACATCTTATCTACACTGTAAACATTCATACATGCATATTGGCGAGCTTGCTATTGCAGCAGTGTTGTAAGAGAGAGATTGTAGTGTATGAATAACATCCTTCAGACAGACTACAAGAAGTACTGGGAAACAACAACAACACCGTTGTTCTGTGGTTCTGGTTCTGTGTAGATTGGCAAGACAGAATATGTTTTTGGGAGGAGATCTAAGAGAAGCCTTAAAGGTGCTATTCCGTCAACACACAGCATCAATGATATATATCACAAGTGAATTAAAGAGGGTGAATGTTCTTTCATCTTTGTTATAGCTAAGGTAATTTTGCCCACCTCTGTATGGGCTCTGCTGCTGCTCACTGAATGATGCTGTGCAGTGCTTTGCAGAGCATGACATCACTATTAGTCAGAAAATGATACATATAGATAATATAGATTTGAAAAGTGTTAAAACATAAAGAACATTACCAGAATCCTTTTTGAACTCTATTTCTGGGCTACATCTCCATTTATTTTGGGCTGTCTTGAGAGCGTCCCCTTAGGGCAGGAAGTTTAGACACTGTGATAATATTTGGTTGTCCAATTCAGTGTGTCCTCCTAACAATTGATGTGGGTTAGGGTTAGGGCATTGGCAGATTGCGATTGGCAGAAAAGGTGTGCGAAAGGATATGACAACGCTAACCAGCTGCAGCTCCTAATTAGGCATCCGATGGGGTAGGGGGATCTAAACTGGGACGAACCTCATCATCATTGACGGAAGCAGTCTTTGATGCAATCCACAGCTCTGGCAAATTTAGTGATAATCACGCATCTGTCTCTCTCAGCGCACAGCAAATGTCTCTCTTTCCTATTCCTCTCTGTCTTTCTCTGTCTCTGTTAATCCGAACCACACACAAACACACTGTCTTCTTCTCATCCTGCTTCAAAAAAATAAAAGTCTCTCAACCTTCAAAGACTGCAAAGGACCAGAGCTAAAGCAAACACGCCTCAACACTTACAAGCAGTCCCCTCCTTTGTGCATGAATCCTCAAACGCTGAGTTAGTTTGAAGCTTGACTGACCCCGGTTACTGTACTTAGCAGGATGAAAACACACACACACAAAAAAGACGTACAGCTTTTTAAAGGCTCACCCTAAGGGTCCGAGAGGCAGATCGGGCTCAGAAGAGTGAAAATGAATTGAATCTGATAAAGTGAGAAACAAAGTCTAAAAAAGACACTTAAAAGAGTCAGAGATGCAAAGGCGGCATCACAGGGGGCGGGATGTGAGATGAAAACACCATGAAAACGCTACATTAGCTCTCTCTCTCTCTGCTACTGGTGGAGGCAACGGCCATAATCATTTACTCGTCTAATGGCAGTAAGGTGCTGATGAGAGCTAATGCATATTGTCACAGGAAATTAAAGAGAGGGAGGCCATTTTGGTGCATAATTCCTTCAGTTCCCACCCCCTCTTTTTTCCATGGTGCCACTTGATTGATAGTCCTCTAAATGTTGCTCTACATTTAGATGTAATCAGGACGGTCTTATCAGAAAAGATGAAAGACCTCTCTATTCTGGGGTTCATTCCATTTATACTCTGCAAATGACACAGCCACTTAATTTATCAGGCGCAGTATCTCAGCCTGCCGCTACGATGGGGAAATAACCCACCATGCCAAAAACTGCCACTAAGAATGGCATCCATATGGATAAGAATTACAACATTTATGAATAATGCAGTGGCGATGCAGTGGCTCTAATTACATCTCAGCTGATTTTGACATATGTTCCTCAGATGGACTGTGTTGCTTTCACAGCCTCCCCCCTCTTGATCAAATGTTTCATTTTGCCGACGTTTTATCAAACTCAGTTTTAAGCCGAAGATTCGGATGGATGTTATTGCCAGAAACTGTGTGAAAGTGACGAAACAAAAGAAGAGCAAACATTTGGAGCTCTCAATGGAAAATGAAAGATTCATTAACCCTTCCAGTGCACAGGCATATTTAATCACACTCTTAATTTAACATTGCTGATAAAATTTTAATGTACACATGTCAGAAAAATAACATTACAGACTACATTTCACCCTCCAGATGACAGATGAGGCGTCTCCGGCGTTTTTGTACGTTTCAATTCTGCACAGGTTTTTAAAGCATCCATCATCTTTTAAGAAAAAGTCTCACTGTGGCCGTGAACTCCAAGCTGGAAATGAAGCCTGAAAAAACAAATGACTTTTGCCTTTACTACAGCAGCAGGGTCATTCTTTAAATAAGTGTGGATGTCGGCCACAGGGACACAAACTGCAGGAAAACAGATGCAGATTTTGAAGAGAGACTATGAAGTGGATGTGTGTGCAAAGAAAGCATTTAAGAGAGAGATTGTAGTGTATGAATAACATCCTTCAGACAGACTACAAGAAGTACTGGGAAACAACAACAACACCGTGTCCACAACTGGTTCTGTGTAGATTGGCAAGACAGAATATGTTTTTGGGAGGAGATCTAAGAGAAGCCTTAAAGGTGCTATTCCGTCAACACACAGCATCAATGATATATATCACAAGTGAATTAAAGAGGGTGAATGTTCTTTCATCTTTGTTATAGCTAAGGTAATTTTGCCCATAGCAACCTGGAATCCTGCTAATAGTTGCTGACTGGTCAGTTAAATAACACCTGATCATGACAGGAGATCCTCCCTTGATGACAGTTTGAAGTCCTCAGATATGTACCTCTGTATGGGCTCTGCTGCTGCTCACTGAATGATGCTGTGCAGTGCTTTGCAGAGCATGACATCACTATTAGTCAGAAAATGATACATATAGATAATATAGA
The DNA here is from genome assembly GCF_900634625.1 of Parambassis ranga. Taxonomy (NCBI): domain Eukaryota; kingdom Metazoa; phylum Chordata; class Actinopteri; family Ambassidae; genus Parambassis; species Parambassis ranga. Next base: position 15,912,390 of record NC_041028.1, on the reverse strand, counting down.
TTTGAAAAGTGGTAAAACATAAAGAACATTACCAGAATCCTTTTTGAACTCTATTTCTGGGCTACATCTCCATTTATTTTGGGCTGTCTTGAGAGCGTCCCCTTAGGGCAGGAAGTTTAGACACTGTGATGTCTCTTAAAAAAAAAAATATTTGGTTGTCCAATTCAGTGTGTCCTCCTAACAATTGATGTGGGTTAGGGTTAGGGCATTGGTGACTAGATGGCTCACCTGTTTTACCAACCTGCATCTGCTTGCTGCAATCCATCCACTCTCTCTTCCCCCCATGCCTCTGCCATTGCTGTCCTCCATCAAATAAAGGCTAAAGAATAGCTTAATAAAATGTCAGAGAAGCTTGTTACAGACAGAAGCTTTTTAAATATTGTTGTAAAGGAGTATGTGTTAATATAAAGCATGTTGTTTAACCAAGTATGTAGTTTTGATGACAGCATTGTGGTGGTGCAGTGACGTGACAAGAAATGAAGCACTACATCCACTGCAGAAACATGTTTTATCTACTACTTCTCAGTGTCAGTGCAGACTCACTGAATCACTTGTGTTAGATGAATTCTTATATGGGATCTGAAAAGTTTCTCTGTGAACAAAATGTCTATGAAAAGACTTCATTCGCTGTGACAAGAAAAAAAAAAGAAGAAAGAGATCGGTGGGAAATAAGAGAATAACTAATGTGGATTGTTGAGAAGTGTCTTTATAATTAATGGGGTAAACGTTTGAAGAACTACGGCCCGTTTAATTTAAAAAGAAACTGTTCCCACTAATCTCATAATAAAATATCTTTTCTCACCAAATGCCCCTGCATGCATATCAAGACAGCAAAAAGACTAACAGCACTCTCAATAGTAATTAATCTTTACTATCAAGAGGATTTACTTGGCAGTTTCTGTTCGGTCGCTGAAAATATTCTCATCAGCAAAGATTTGCAAACTTCTCTCTCAGCCAATAAAGCAGCTAAAATGGCAGCAAAGCCTCTTAAACTAAAAAAGACTGAGCTCTGTGATGGAGGAAAAAAAACAGATTCTTTCTTTCCCTGCTATTCCCTCCCTGCACATCTAGGATTCTGAAGGTTGAGAAAAGGCAAACACCATTGCCGTAGTGACTCAGATCGAAGAGCAGGATCTGTAATCATCTCACTGATAAATTACCTTCACAGGTGTCTGTAGGTAAATCGCTGCTCATTGTGCTTCTTTCAGTTGTGATAACAATGACCTGCAGAGGGCTTGAATGAGTAAACATGCCGTTTTTCTTTCATTAGATATAAATATAAAGCTGCAACATGAGCTTCATCCATCAACGGTGCATACAATTACTGGATTTGTAAATACTTCTCAGACCTTTAAAAAGAAGTTACAACAGTATGTGCTGAAGTTAGTATACTAACAGCAAGCAATAGTGAATAACTTGCTGTCAACAACCAGTATGATGAGGCTACTTTACCGCATAGATTAGATTAGTAAGTAACTTTTGGCAACCGTCACCCATAGGTTTCCAGAAGATCCATGTTAATATTTACAGCATCGTAGTGCAGCTAAACTCCAGGTTCAGGAGGTGGGTGAGCAGTCGCGGAAACATGGAAAAGTTGCGGAAAAGAAAAGTTATTGCTAGTTCATGCTTTTTCTTAAGTGTGCCATTGAACTTTCAGTCTTCCCATGCAACACTCTCATGAGGCAACCACAGTTACACAGTAATCATGATATTTCCATCTCACATTCCACACAAAGAGAAGCAGTATGGCTCCCTTCTGTAACCTCCATTAGCCTGCCACACATATTTTTGTAAAATGAAATGATCCATATGGATCTCAAATAGTAATTTCTTCTCTATCAGAGAACTTGGAGACAGAAATCTTGTCTCCAAGTTGTAGCATAATAAAATGCTACAGTTGTGCATCAATTCACCACCAACTTTTTCACCTGCTGGACGTCTACTCTCTTCTTTGATCCTAAGTCCACTCAAGTACTGATATGTACACTTATATACCTGAAGTCATGTCATTTATTAATAGAAACATTATTTTGTACCAGGCTGTAAACATGTTAATTTCTACTGTAAAGCCACACATTTTAATAGAGGTCTATGGAGATTGACTTACTTTTTTAACCAACTTCTAGAGGCCACGTAGGGAACTGCAGTTTTTGACACTTCTGCATGGGCTTTATGTTTTTACTTCGGAAATTCCTGCTTGGTGAAGAAGTGGAAGCCAGCTCAGTGGAAGCCCAGCCAGGGGTCCATGCTGGAGCAAATCCTAGCCAAACAGTTCTCCTGTCTATCCTCTAATGTGTACCACGTGGACTACATGGCAGGAATTCACAGACAGATTTGTTTAAGGAGAAATGTGTAATTTTGTGCAGAATGTAAGCTGTTTGCAGCGAGCAGGCTTGTGGGGGTGTTTAAAAACTTTGGTGCTAGTTTCTAGCCTCTTCCCATCTCTGGAGTAGCTATTGACGATAATATAACATTACCAGTTTTATGACGTGTGTACCTTTATTGCACTAGCGTATCTCCTTTAAGTGCTCCTTTAAAAAAAAGTGGACAAATCAGTGCTCTTTACAAAATAAAATGATATATTGTCATAGATGTTACACTCCAGCCTCACATACTACTGGAAATGCAGGTGTGTTACAGATGCTGAAATGACAAATTACCGCTGGGATGTTTAGGTAAATGCTTCAATTTCCATATTTAATTGAAGACAGATTGGCAGTGTACTGATGAGGGGTGCTACAGGCGTCAGTCAGTGATTTGTTGATGAACTCTGTAGGGGTTAAGACTCCTTTCAGACTGCTGCCTTCCTAACCTTGAATCAATGAACTGTTTCTAACACCAGTGGGACCGCACAGTGGGGCTGCCATTTGGTACCTTATATTTACTTTCTTCAAATGATTGCTTCATATCGGTCGCTTTCTTACCTTCAAACTGCAGTAAGGTCTTGGACTGAAGCAAAAATTAGATTTTTTTTCTTCAACAAATACACTTATTAAAGCAAGGGTTATAGTTCCTACAGCAAACTAAGGGTGGTGTGCACCGATCAATACACGACTGAGACTGAGATGAAGCAAAGAAAGTCATTATACACAGATTTATAGTTTGTATTAACCTTTACTTTCCCAGAGTGAAATCGGTGTGATTGAACCTTGCCTTCTTTTCACATGCTCAAACCTGAGCAACCACTGCCTGACAACAGCCTAATGTAAAACACTTCAGCCAATTAAGCAGCTGCACAGCTACCACCAAACTATGCTAAATCATTCTGGTGTAAAATCTGCCAGCACAGCAATGCTGCCTTTCCTCTGAGGTACTTAGAGGTGTGTGTGTGTGTGCCAGCGACTTCAAAATGTCTATTATAATCCAAATGTATTTACTGTTTCATTTCAGTCATTCAAACCACAAATTAAAAGCCAGCAATGATTGGTTGGATTTACAGTTGAAAAAATTATTATATATCCGTTTTGCCTTGTTGAAACTTTTGATGTGACTTTCTAACTCAAAAGCATGACATATAAAAAGCTTTCTTAAAGTATAGTGTTAATCTGGAGTGCATGGACTGGAGTGTTGTTCTCTATAGTGCTCTTCTCTTTGCAGCATTGGTTGTGCTGATTTGGTGTTGCACCATGTATTACATAGTGAGTTGACTTTGAAATCTGATTTTGGCAGACCAGCCTGAGCGGTAGCTGTAGAAAAAATTCTATTTTTGTGCATTTCAAACCTCTTCCAAATGTGGTTTGGATTACATTTCTTTATTTGCTGTCCAGACTTTATAAAGACAGACTGGGTTTTAGAAAAACAAATAAATAAATGAATAAATAAGGAAATGTGAGCTGGCTGCACAATAGGTTAATTCTCTCCCATACATACCATCCAGGACCCATAGGTCCACCTTCTGCCTTTCAACCTAAAAGTATGGATGCAGCAACCCCACATTGATTTTGTTATATCAGCGCTGACATTGACTAAATAAGCATTGGATAATGGGGCTGATCTATCTATTCACTTCAGTTCTATGTTTACAGCATGCATCAGGACTACCCACAGCACACAGAGCAACAACACAGTGAGCTAAAGATTCAGCTGTATAGAGGTATTTAATCCACATATATATGCGAAAAAAATGCTATCAGGTCTTATTGGGTATTGGCTGATATGCATTGCCCAGATATTGTTATCGTTATTCTGACTTTTATCGCTATAAAATTTCTTGTATAGGCGGCAGCGTGCAGAAGATAAGAGCTCCAGACTACTTCCTGAATCGACAATATGCTCCACTGTTATATCTGAGTAGGAGTTCTTGTACTCCGCACTGTGAGGCAGAGGACAGTGCCAGATTGACCGGGTCACTGACAGATATTTCACACAAGATTGAGTTTTACATTTTCAGCATGTGAGCACAGGCACATTCCCCCGGTGGCTTGGACAAGCTTGGGGGAAAATCTATAAAATGGACACAAGTAGCTCCACTGCCCTGCTATGATCTGGTACTTCCTACCTGAATGACTTGTACAATCTTTAAATTTGCCCCCCTCTCTCTCTCTCTGTGTGTGTCAAGTGTGGGTTCAATCAATTTCAATTTGCCTGAAGTCGGACTTCTCCATCAGGCAGGGATTGGGGCTGAATCAGTGCAATAATCAAGCATGAGAGGTTTTCATTAGGTGTTTAAGGACTTAATTCTCTATCTAAAAATGTCCTTGAATTGCAAAACCAAAAAAAAACCAAAACAAGGTTGTATTCAAGGTAAAGTTCAGCTAAACTATGAGGACGAGACAAACATTCTTCCACGTTACACAACCGTCAGCAGCATCACTCACAGATGTATTTTTATTATCACAACCGAAGTGAAAAACTTGGAGATATATATCGCTCGTAGAATTATGATTAATTCGTTGTCAGCCGTTAAAAGCTGTCATTAAATTCTAATTAGTTCTACATGAAGTAACAAAAGACCTGGTTACTTTAATCATACATATTTATTATGCTCAAGTTGGAGAAACAGTGAGATAAATAAACACACTGGAGAGATAATTGCCCGGGAAAAAAATGAAAAAAAAAAAAATAAAAAATTGCACCCACTGTTGAACACGGACTCTCACAAACAATACTACATAATAATCAGAGGGAACATGTCGCTTCTGTGGTGATAAACAACTCCGCAATTGTATATCTGATTAGAAAAAATCTAATTAGTTTAAAGTGATCCAGCTCGTGGGTGTTGCACAGAAGACACACACACACACACACACACACAAATTAAAAAAAACAAATAAATAAAAAATTGCTGTCCAGAACCTGCTCAGCATGCTGCTGTGTGCAGTCAGCAGGGATTTTTTTTGTTTTACTGTCGGGACACTTTCAGAGGATTTACCAGCTGACAGCCACAGAGTGATGATCTCTCACTGATTGGGTTGCCACTTGCAGATTTAGAGGCTTCACATGAAGTCTTTAGGGACAGAAAATGGCTTTAAAGCAGCTCTGAAATGATCCATTGACTATTGGTTTATTAACCTCGGAATGCTGACAGTCATACCGTTCTGTAAAGGCCTGAATCAACTAGGCTTAGGACAGTTAACCTCCTGTGACTTACAGCTTTCCAAAGAAGATGGATGAGGTTGTGTGTAAATTAAGGCTTATTCTAAAGAGGTGAGTTATAGTTTTTTTTGGAGGGATTTAAAGATACTATCAACATGCTAGCGTAGCCTATATATTTCTTGCCACAGGACACAAATAGTGGGGTTCTAGAAGTGACATTTTATTAAAAAACTAACAATCATTATTGACAAATAGGTTTCATACCGGGCAACGTAACGACCTTCGATTTTATGTTTTCCATAAGGGACTTTGAACCACTCTTGGTCTGACCCATTACCTCTGACCTGTTTTCCTTGGGAGACCGTACAAAGAGCAATAAGCCCCCCAACAACATAGCTCCTAGAATCATTCAAGGTTCTCAATCCGAAAAAGGCGGCTTCAGAGGAGGAGAACTTGTTTAGTAATGGAAAGATGGAATGGGAGACTGAAAGGGGGATCGGTGCAGCTTCCTCAGCAATGTTGTCCATGGACCGGTCCATTGTGGTGAAGAAAGAGTTGTGCCGTAATGCGAAGTTCTCAATTTACTGGTCATTCACAGTAACGTTCATACTCTCACCTATGGTAATGAGCTGTGGGTCATAAACTGAAAGAACATGATCTCGGACACAAGCGGCCGAAATGAGATTCTACCACAGGGTGGCTAGCTGCTCCCTTAAAAAGCGAGGCCTTTTTTGAGATAGTTGCAGCTTAAAATGCCTGAATTTGACAACTTTTTAAAGATGAAATGCATAGAAAAAGAGAATGTTGCATAAATAATAGTGATTTCACCTTCTTATTTCTGATCTATAATAAAATTTGACACATCTATGCCTATGCTCAACTGTGGACCATGCACACCTGCCCACATGCAGGCAGATTAGCATGCAAGCAAGAAAACACAGCTATCACTGATGCCATCTACGTTACCACTAACTGTGCACGTTATACAGCACTTGCCACTGACTGGGAAGCAACAGCCTGTGTCACAGTGGCCTGTCTCACCTGGGTTTATCTTTAAATCCACTTTCATGGAGAATGCTTGAAAACTGCTTCTCGTCTGTTGCCGTTATTTTTGTGTTGTGATACATTTCTATTACACGTGACACGTGTGCTGCATCTTTCAAACATAAGAAGGAAGTAAGGCAGTTAATTTGCTGATGTGGGATTGAATGACTGGTGGGAATTAACTGGGATTGGTTAAAATTGCAAGGCTGTGCACAATTTACAGGGTATGGTATAATTTGCGATAATAGTCGCAAAATATCTGATCTGATCTATTTGTTAACTTAGAGCCCTGAAGTTCCTTTTGATTGCTAAAAAGACCAGTAAGCTCAATGGATCAGGTTTTACTGGTACTGCCTATTCAGACTTCAAGCAACAAAGTAACTTTTATCATTATAGCCTCTTTCTGATTTGTTATCGAGCATTCAGAAGCCATGCAATCATCTGTTAATGACAAACCTGTGTGAAAAGCACATTGTTGAGGCCTTATGGGACTGCACTGATTGTCCTGCATTCGGTACCCTGTTACATCTACAGGTTATTGACTAGAGCCACAGACAACCTGAGATCAATATGCCAGAGCACTACAGCCACTGCTGCAGCGGCTGCAATTTCATTGATCCTTTATCGCGTTCCTCAAAAGGTTACAGAAATGGAGTCTGAGGCAACCGGGAAGACTGTGGTGCTCAGGCAATATCAATGAGAGGGAGAGGGATTCTTTTGTGAGTGCTTGATGCATTGTTTGTTATTTTCTTAGAATTTTTTTTTTTTTGTAGAAAACATCGAACAATCGCTGCTCCCTATACTGAGAAAGTACTAGGTAAACACTTCATGTTTAATGCATGCTGGTGAAACTGTTTCTTCTTCACATCTCATCTTAATCTTTGAATTTCAAAGTGTCCCAAACAACGGTGGAATCCAGACCAATGTCTCGTTCATAGATCAAGTGCGACACATCGCTCTGCTGATTATATCATTGTGTTCCTCAACAGCGTAACAACTGCGTTTCCCATTGTGCTGCTGGGAAACCTGCCCGCTCTGTGGCATCAGAAAAGGAGTCCACTCATTGGAAAACAAAGCAGACAGATGCTGCATCCAAACACGGTACATGCCCTTTCTCCGCCTAGTGCATATTCACTACATGCAGACATGGAAGTAGCTTTAATGCAGTGTGGCAATGTTAGTCCTGCAATAAAGACAACATGTTCATACACTGCTGTCACAGCGTAAAAGCATTTTGCTGTACCTGAGAGGAATTTATGTAATCTGCTGTGTTTTGGTGACCGTCACTGCTGACAGCCTTTTGATGGTCACATCTACAGCTTTAAGTCATACAAAAATGATGAAGTGCTGAGTGCTTCTGCCGGAAGTGACTGAAGGTGCAGGACCACACAGTGCTGTTTAGGCCTTTTTCTCAATAAACTGCACTACAGAAAACCAATGTCAGACATCTTTAGTTTGTCACTATGTATGAACACACAGCACAAATAGTTAAGTCATTTTACTGGAGATATTTTGAAGTATTGCACATTTTCTCTGGTTTTGGTGGAACCATTAGTGGAAGGATGTAAAGTCAGGCTTGATACGCACCTTGTATAATACCAACTATTTGCACCTATTTGGTGTGAGAGAAGGGGCTGAGGATAAGAGGTAGGTGGAAACATGTGATTGGCTCTGGCGACCCCCTGACAGGAACAGTTAAAAGTACATAAAAGAAGAGCTTTTTGTTGCTATTTTGCAGATTTTGTATATATTTTATTATCTGGCTCACTAAAGAGTAAATAACATTACATCAATGGGTCAGATAGACAAAGGTTCAACTGAGTTAAATGAAATTTATTATGAAGAAAATTAAAACCACTGCCAATTAAAACAAAACAAAGGACAGAGTGGTTACTGAAAAATAACAAACCAAACCGAATAAAAAGAGAACTTAAACTCTCAGCCTGTGACTTCAAACACATCACATCTATAATTATGGGAAAATTTAATTCAATTAATTTTAATTAAATGTAAATCAGTGTTACGTGCCGGTACTTGTGTGTATGTCTGTGTCTCTGCTTTCTGTGCAGGTTTCCAATGCTTCCAGTGGACCAAGTGGATGATCCACACCTGAGTCCACTTGGTCCTCATCAGCAGAAGTATATCAGCACATGGCCGGGGCCAGTGTGGGCAAACTTGTGGATGCACACCATGCGTCTTTGCTCCATCCAGAGGGACTAGAGCATGATAATCAGCGCTGATCTTTTTAGTTTTGCTTTTGTGTTTGATTTACTATTTTGTTATTCCTTTAAGTTAATAAATTTAATTAATAGTCACTGTTTCCGACTGCTGTCTCTTTCTCAGGCCTGGGTAACATTATTGTTGCTTCCCCTCACACTAATTGGGGAACGTAACATCAGTGACTCATATAAACATTTACACCATATAAAATAGTAATTAATAGAAACCAAAAAACATTTTTTGTACCGCACTGTAAACGTGTATTTTGCTGTAAAGTTGCACGTTTTAGCATGGAGGGCTATGAGGTTTTGCTCACTTTTGAAGCTAGCCCCAGAGGCCACAGGGTGAACTGCAATTTTTGAGGCAAAAAATTGCAGTTCACCCCTGGGCTTTCTCAGCCCAGGGGTGTTGCTGCTTGTTTCAAATACCCTATTAAAATCCTTAAAAAATAACAACAAATGAATATCCTTCCCGGACCTGAACTGTGCACAGCCTTGAAGAAGGCAAACATCACATTACTCCACAGCCGATGAAGGACAGGGTGAGCAGAGTCTGCTCGGCCCACTGTGGACTCAGGTGTGTGAGGCCCGAGCAGCTGTTCCAGGGCCAGCTCCATGCTCAGCACGGCCGCCGTTCTCCAGCTGAGGCGAGGCCTGTTGTCTGTGCTATATTTGAAACCACTGTGAGTAATTAATAAGGTTCTATTAATAAACAGTGGGAGCTGTAAAAGATCCCCTTTTACTTCCCTGCCCCCCCTCTGCTGCAGCTTTTGGCACAGGCCAGCAGCCCTATTCAATGCTGTTATTGAGCCAGTAGCTGTCACAGAGCCACTGGGATGAAGACTCATGTTCTAATTCTTTGTATTATCAGATGGAATACGGCAGGAGCTAAAACAGATGGGTACATTTATACTGCATGTCAGATCAATAAGGTTTATTTAAGTTAAAGAACCCATAAATAACTTTGTCATTTGGCAGACAAAGTTTTGATTCATTTTTATTTATTTATTTTTATTTATTTTATAAAAGAATTAGCATATCATGCCTGTTAGTGCGCACACTGCCCTACTTTCTTATCTGTCTGCTGTCATCGGCATTCAACCTTGGGCAAAGCTGTTCTGGGTGTTTCTACCAATTTAGATTAAGTGAACACTGGCTGTTTTTGCCATCTTTTTTAAAAGACCTTTGTCCTATATAGACTAACTTTATTAGGAGCCAACCTGTGTTTATGAATTTTGACACAGATCGATGTACATAGTAAACTTTTCTTTGCTTATGTATGTATTAAATTCAATTAACATATTTATGCTCATCCTCTCGGCTTATTTCATTTATATTGCTTTAATATTACCTTGATTTGGCAAGCTAACAAGTATTCAGACTTCGGGACATTTGACAGTAAAAAGAAAAAGCACAAATTAGAAGGAGTCACAGGCCATGTGAAGCTGAAGGTGTTAAATATTAAATGAAAGGTTTGGGTTTCCCCATGTGAGGCCCTGTTCTTTTTTTTTGTTGTTGCTGTGTTATCTCACCCATGCATCCCTCAGATCTCCCAGTGTCCCCTAAGCACTGTACAAGTGGTTAAATGTCACCACTTAGGTTCAGGTGACTTGCTGCACTTGGCCTTTAGTGACCCATTAAGGAGCCCCTGAGAGGGAGAGGAAGTCATTTGGGTTGCGTTTTTTAACTGAGTGAGCTCGACTGAATCCTGACGTTCCCTGGCTGCAATCTGACAGGACTCCTTGTGCTGTGATTCACAGCCCAACTCTTCCCGGGGGCTAAATAACAGCGTCTGAAAACACACAAAAGCAGCAATGGCACAATATAAATTTTTTTTTTTTTAATGGATCCTATTAAAAATAGATCCTAATTTCAGATCTCTCTATGTCACCACAGGAGGTTATTCTGATACGTCATTTATTTTGAGCGGGCACCTATCATTGAATTTAAATGCTATTGACAGTTGCCAAGTGTCGGTACGTCATTTTACAAAATGTGAATATCAGGAAATGAGTGTGGGCTGAGAGAGCTATTGAGCGGTGATGCTGCAGTGACAGTTATTTCTGCCCAAGCAATGACTGGCTGCCCACTACATTGGCACAGTGAAGCCAAATCAGTGAGCTGGCCTTGGGCTACACGGCACTGCGGTTGCCATGGTGAAAAGATTATCGCTGCATAAAGAAGCCTCCGCTCTTCTGTCTTGGATGGACAGTTGTTTCAGCTGGTAACCTTTAAGTGCAGCACTTCTTCTTTCCTGAGGAAAGAGCTAAAAACATGAAGGTCAAGACATGCATTTATGTTGATAGAACACTTAAGCTTGGACTGAATGTAATGATAATTAACCTCCATTTTGTGGATATATCTCTTTGACAGCAGGCGTCCTGTTTATTCCCAGTGTTGTGATGCCTTGCGTGAATTATAAATGGAGTTTTTGCTTATTCCTTTCACTGAACAGGCATCTGTGAGAGTTAGCAGTGTGTGACAAGGATCTTCCTTTTCTTAAAGATAGTGGAGAAATAAATGATGAGGGAACACAGCCTGCTACACTTCAGAAAGTATCATTCCATAATACTGCTGCCTTCTTCTGGCTTATGCATCTCATATTAAGTTCTCTGTCCAGACCATTGCCCTCACTTCTCTCATAAAACATCAGTCTCAATTAATGCTCTATGTTTAATGGGTCACACACACGTTATCAAATGTACAAATGTGGTTTATGGGAAAATTCACCAAAAGGCAACTGGTCATTAAGTTGGTCTTTCTGCTTGAGAATGAGCACAAATTGGCATATCCATGCTGGTGTCATGTTTCTATTACTGCAGACTGAAACTAGTGCAGATAAACACAGATAACTAACACAGGGGCCCTTTTTTCAGCTGGATATCAGTGGCTGGAGCTGGGTGCGGTGTTTTCGGCTACTTGCAGAAGCGTTTTATATTTTATTTTAATTGAACTAATTTTTAATTGCACTACGCTAAGCCAATGCTTTAAGGTACAGCCCTGCAGTTGCAGGCTGTTAACTTTTGTACAGGAGTCAAGACCCAAATGCACATGATGTAGCTTTATTTAAATACAGCTGGTAAGTCCAAAAATACAACAATACAAGAGTGCTTCATTAACAACAGACATCACTTCTGTTTTCTTTTGCACGTTTTACTTGTGTTTGGGTTAGGCATTAAAAACTGCTAGTTAAGGTTAGGCGTTAAAACATACAGGTACATACGGAGCCCCACTAGTGACATAGTCAAAAAATAAATAAATTGTGGCCACGAATTAGGTCTAACATGTGCATGAAATACTAATTTGTGGCCACAATTTATTTATGACCACTAATTTGCTCCAGCACTTTTCCCAGAGAGGGAAGCTCATTGGTACCTGCTGCCTGGGGAGGGTGCTCCCTGGCCTTAAGTTTCAATAAAGCAATTTGCCAAAAGTTGCTTAAAAAGAACAAAGCCATTATCAGAAAGTCAACACAATGATACTACAGAGCAGCTGTCGATATGTCATTTTATTTATTTCATTAGCGACGTACCTCCTTGCTGACCTGTAATAACTGTGTTTTTACATGAATAACAACCATCTGAGGTCTAAAGGTTAATGAAACATTATGTTCTCACTGCATGTTAGCACTAATCAATTGCCTTTTCATGAGGAGAAGAACAGTGAGCGCTGTCATTAAATGATGATTCTTATAGTCTATTATATGCTATTTCACAAATGGAATGAAATTATCCATTTAAACATGTATTCATTTATTACCAGTAGATTGATGCCATGCATATCTTTCGTATTTGCATAGTCCATAGTCATATACTGTCCATGGAAGTTAGTCGCCGGGACTCTAACAAACTGTTTGAGAGCACAATTTTATAAGTATATCATCATAGGTAATATGAAAATGGCAACTTTTAAAAAAGATCCTCTACAGTTGCTGATATAGCTCTCCACTCTGATGCAGCAAACACTGAAGTCACATAATAAAAGTAGATAAAGAGTGTTACCTCTGCATCCTTTCCTTTTTATGACAGCCATGTTAAGGTATGTTGCCTGTACCGCCATCTTCAGATGAACCTAGCACAGTTTATCTGCACCAACCACTTAAAAAAAGGCACTTTTTGTGAACTTTTAGTTACAATAATGGCAGGGAGGAGAGAAAAAGGGCAAGTGAGCACTTATAGGAGCATAACTAAGAGATAGTTGAGGTTCACTTGAGGTTGCCCTAACTATGAGTTTTATTTGAAAGGAAAGGTGTAAGCCTTAAAAGTAGAGAGGGTGTCTACCTCCTGAACCCAAACTACAAGCTGCTTCCACTGGTTCGGCCTCCCATTCTACTTTTGGAAACTGGTGGAACTAAAAGTAAGAATGGACTCTGAGTGTAAAGTGTTCTGTTAGGTAATAAGGTACACAGGTCATTATCAGGTGTTGTCCTGTGTAAGCACACAGTTTTAACTGGGATGCTCCTCTTGTTGGGGGAGGGGAGAAGGTGTGCTAAGTGAAAATGCTGGCTGACAGTCAGGCAGGTATATGGGACTCCGGAGCAGGGCTTAATTGGTTTGCTGCAGCCATGGTTGACTCAGAGACACCAGGGGACACAGATGGCCAGAGTAGAAAGGGATTTCTCAGGTATGGGATTACAACACACAAGGGATTTTAAGGACACACTAACAACACAGCACGGCTGAAATCCTTGAAATTCTTTAAAAAAGTTGTACAATCTGAGAGAATCCCCCAGAGCAACATAATGAAGCGATGAGGAGGTTTTATCAGTGTTTTTTAGCCTGATTGGAAGCACACCTACAGACATAGCAGGGCAGTTTGATAGCACATCAGTATGAAATCATGCATTTAGATGGCGAGGCTGTTTTCAGGGTAATTCCACAACCTTTCCTTGGACATTTTAAGTGCTACTGTGCATCACCTTTTTCAGACACTGTAGACTATCCAAATTTTCCATCATTTAATATGATTATAGATGCATGATTTATATTAGCATTACATTTTCTGACATTTTGAAAATACAGGCTTCATTCAGTCCCTGGTTATCTGGTATAAAATGATGCTTATACTAAACTAACTGCTTCCAAAGAGTTAAGCGACTAATCTCAGCTTAAACGTAGCTTCAACATCAAGGAATAAATCGAATAAATTAAGTCGACACTCTGTTGTGTTAAGCTAATGTTAGCTTGTGTTGCAGACTGAGGCAATCTCGGTGGGGCTGGCTCCAAAAGTGAGTCAGTCACTCTGTCTCCGCTCCCAGCTCTTCGCCTGTGATTTAGATGGAGTATTATGCAGCCAATATGGGCTCAAAAGGGCTCGTCAGGATACTTGACAAAGCAAGTGAAGTTATTGAGATTCTTAAATGTAGCCTTTAATTCAAATGATACTTTTTATTTGTTGTTGTTTTTGATCACTCCTCCACACATAGACATGCAAAATATGCCAAAACACCATCCTTCATTGTGCAACAAACACTGATGTCTAGTCAGTTTTAACATTTTAAACATGAAAACATCCACCTCATAAACATCTGCAGGCAGCAGTCCCTCTTGGAAAAAAAAACATGTCATTGATTATGTTTAAATGTATGTGTGGATCTTGATTCTAACAGCATGTATAATTCTGAATGGCAACTTCATCATAATCACCAACCTCATTTTCAAAGTCTGTTTTTTTTTTTTTTGCTCATTAGGGATGCCTGATGAAGTTCCCAATCAATATGCAGATTAGGAGCACATCAATTTGTTTTGATTCCTCTGTCATCATTTTTTTTTTTTTTTGCAGCACTGAGCAATCCCACTGAAATGCTCTAGTGAAGACGTTTAACTATAGATTTTTATCTGTTTTCCATCACTACGCTGAGAGTTTTTAAGGTAATTTTCTTTTAGTAAAAAAAGCAGATCTGTCGTTTTTATAAAATATTCTGCACTGCTCTTGGACACCTAATTTTACTGATTATGTTTGTTTACTGATATTTTTTTTTTGGCCTGCCTTCTAATTCTGTTGACTGGGATCAGTCTGAATCTTAACAAAATAATCACAGTCACAGCCATAAATATCTACAATCCCTTGGAACATGTCGCAGAGCTTCTTGCCAGCTCTAGCCCCCCTTTGAATCATTCAGGCTCACGCCCAATGAGAAGGAGGAGCCCCTGCTCTTTGGTCGACAACAATATGTCTTGAGATCAGGTTTCATATTTACATAGTGATTTATTTTCCGCCAACATCTGACAGACACAGATGTCTATAAATAATCAGATTTTAGTTTTTCCTTTATGTATTTCAGTCTTTATTCCTCTTATATTATGATTATTTCATACTGTCAGAGCTTTATAAACGACACGTTTTAAAGCATTTTATCTGCCGTTCAGTCTACAAAGCCCCTTTAACCCTTTTGTGAATGTCTGTCTTTAACCTGATGGTGCCCTGTTATAGAGTCTGGGTAATATCCGTTTGAGCCCATGTGTGCACACAGCCGGTGACAGTCCAGCAGATTTGTGTTGATGATGTTGATGCTGAAACACATTTTAAGCACAATTATCTTTATTATCGACAAAAAATTAAAAAAAAACTCCTCCTCTCCTACTGCTGCTGAGGCGCATCCCTCACCTGAAGCAGTCAGAACACATTAGGCACAGACAGCTGCCTGTACTGTGAGCATATTTAAAGTTTTGATTTCATGTTGCTCAAGTGCTGGTCAAGGCTTTTTCTGCAGTATTATGATGTTACTTTTGTCCTTAGGTTTCTGTAAGGTTTTTCTTTGACTATTAGTATTTTTAAGTCTTTCCGGGCTCAAAATCTTCTGATGTTACACTCTAACACACCCCATTTCCTGGTTGCTTGAGAGTTGTTTGATAACTCTGCTGCATTTATCACCATAAGCCTAAAGTTTTTTTTTTTTTTTTTTTTTTTTTTTAAATCATAGCCTCTCCCTAGTTACTGTATCAGTTCCCTGACTTTTATGCACGGTTTACACTGTACACTGTGCGATCTTGGGCTGTAGCAGACGAAAGACGACCATAGTAGGAGAATCGTGGAGATATCTTTGGTCATGGCTCTAAATCGCTGGTCTATCACACTGTGAGACAGGTTCCATGACGGCTGTTGTCAAGCTCAGATACATTTCTAGTCTCCTCGTACATGCATCAAACTTGATGTTATACCAAACTTTATTACATTCACGTCGCATAGTGTGTCATGTAATGGTCTTGTAAGATTGATAAAAATCACACAGTGTAAACCGGGCATCAGACCTTGCTTTTTATAAAAACCATGGCTAAGGCCATGTCTGCTCCTAGTGCCATTTGTGTGGTGATTCTCCTTGGTACAGATTAGTATGTGAGAATTCTCCTTGTTGAAGTAGAAGTCTGAAGAATGACTGTTTATAACTCACCAGAAGCCAAGCAAAGCAACAAAATCCTTCTTATGGGTTTGTGTAAAAATAATTCTCAAAGATCAACATCAGTTGACCTCAGTTCAGTTCTTCTATTTTTATAAATCTATCTATCTATCTTACCTTCATTGCGTTTATATTAAGTATTCATGCATATTCAAGGTAAACTATTATTACTTTATCGACCCACTGCCCTCTCCTTTGTGCCATCTTTACATTGAAGTTCACAAACCATAGCGTAGTATAGAGGCATATGAGGTTGATTACCATAAAACTTACAATGTACATTCGTACTCCTGAGGGAATAAACCTTTTTTATTTTAATAGCCTTTTTTGTAGCAAAGCATGCAAGGACAAACTTCACATGAATTAATAAACACTGCAGCCTCTGCAGCGATGCAGGGTTTAGGCTTTTTAATGTTGTTATGCTAATGATACTTTTTATGTTGGGGTGGTGGTGTTTAATATTGTCTTCTGCTGTTTTGATGGATACAGGTCCTTTTTTCTTGACCTACAAAAAACAGTAATTTAGTTTATATACTCGCTCCCATAGTTTCCTCATCTGTGCTGCTTGCTTCACAATCTGCCCCAGCTTAAAAAAAATGCAATTCACAGGGCAAGTAGCCACTTCACTTAAGTGATTCTGTGGCACTCTGTGCTTTTTCTTCTCCTTGCACCCCCCTCTGAGTCTCCATGGTGTTGGATGGAGCTGATCCCTGTCAGAGAGGTCCGATTCTCTGTACACAGGGGTTGAGTTATTAAGGTGGAAACCACCAGCTCAGCAAACACCACCAAAGAGACAGATGAAGCGCTCTTTACACTCTGGGCTTCTCATCACCCTTAAACCTCTAGAATTTACTTCCTGTCAAGCAGCTGTCCCTCTACTCAAGCGCAGCATTTATGACGCAGCAATCCTAACAGCAATTGATGAAGACCGTACAGTAATCACTGCCTAACAAATTTCACAGACCTAAGTTCAGCCAGAGTGCAAACAATTCGCTCAGAGTTTACTCCCTGCTCATGCACAGCTTCCTTTTTTCTTTTCGTTCAGTTGCTTCGTGCTCTTGTTTTTTTATGATGGTACAGTAAACATGCCCACTGATGCAAAGTAACTCTTTGAATAAGCAGAAAGTTTGCATAAAGGCTGAGTCATGTAAAACATGTCTTCCATTAGCGAGTGTTAATTCACTGATGGTGAGATATTCCGAGGTCAAGAACGCTTGGCTCAAAAAAAGAAGTGCTCTACAGTAACATATACCAAAAATGTCACAGGAAACAAACAAGAATATTCGCACACTCGCTCATACAAAGTTAACATGTCACTATTTGCTGTCCTCTGTCCTTCTCTCAAAGGTCAGTCGGATATCTTCATCACTGATCTACAATGAGGCCATATCGTCTCTCAGCAGAGCTGTCGAACAACCTCAGAGATTCAGAGACTCCAACTTCAGGGCTCATGCACCTTGAAATACACACACACCCACATATAGTATTCAAAGAGGACCACACGGGATACCACGCGCAACTTGCTTTACGTCCGGCATATGTCAGCAAGCTGCCTAGCTGACCAAGCGAAAGCTCAGACAAGTTATGGAGTGGTTAACAAGTAATAAAAACCCTATAATGTCGTCCATATTATCTGTGGACATTGTTGTTCCCATGATCACTGGTTCCTTTTCCATCAGTGTGTGAATAAATATACATATCTTACAGCATTATGGGAAACGCTTAACCATGCCACCACACATTGTATCTGTGACTGTAGCATTTTTCCTCCTAACCACAAGGGGGAGCCAGACGGAAAGCATTGTGTTGCTTTAGACACTTCGTCTTCAACTTTTGTTGCTAATATGTGAGCAGACTGAACAAAATGACACATTTGTTGACTTTTGTGTGACAGAAATTGTGTAAGCTGGTTTCTCGGTAGCAGGACATACAATACATGCAATAGTCCGACAACGCATTAGTGCAGGGCAACAGTAAACAGCTGTTGCACCTCTCTCACTGACTGCATGTCCACTCGATTAGTACACGCAATCGCAATCAAGGCTTTCCATTTAAACCCTGCAAGGTTAACATAGCATTTTTTGAAGCCACAATAAGCTCACCTTTGTTCTTGACAAACAGACGAAAGTTATAGCCATTTTAACTCTCAGTTGTGGGTGCATTTTCACTCCTCCGTTTGTCACCATGTCTATAACATGTCTTTTGTATAGTGTAACACCTTGGATTTCTTTGATTGATTTCACAAATTTTAAAATTAAGTGGAATCAAACTTTAAACACAGGCGTTACTAACACACAAAGGAACCCCACATGATATAGATTTTTTAAAATGCACATTTCTTTAAACTCTGTTCTTCACATAAACTGTAGACAGTCTCCAGATCAGCCAAAGTGTTTTGATGTGTGGTAGCTAAATGTAAGTCAGCTGTGAATCAGTCATGGCTTCTTACCTACGTTAAAGAGTTCATCATTTTTTCTTTGTAGTCTTGTTAGTGCAAATAGTTATCTATAGTATTCAAGACAAGTGTAAAGTGAAAGTAATATTGACGACCATTCTGTGATGTCACTCTTAAGAGCCACATTGTGTCCATACAGGAGGCGCTCGCTGCAGCAATGCGTAAATATTGGTCTATATTGATTGATTTGCTTGTGGTGTCACCCCCCAGAGGCTGTGAATGGAACTGTGGTTTATTTCACTTCATCATATCCTTTCATGCTGTGATAAATATGATTTCAGACTTAGATTTAGTCATATCTTATGATATTGGTTAACACAAGTATCTACCATTAAAGAAATGTCATTAATACTGTCCAGTTTCAGTTTATAGAAAGGCTGCATCGTAAACTCGTTCAGACTGCAGTTGTCATAGTTTTTCTAAGTTCTAAGTTACACAACAACAAAATGACTCTCTTTGGTAAATCTCCTTCTCTGGCAGTTTTAGCAGTATGTTCTTAGTGCAGCTGTGTTTTCCAATGCAGAGCAGAGAAGCATCAGAGGATTTTTTTATTGTCTGTGGTGGCTTGAGAAGAAGAGCTAAAACATCAAACAACACTGCAGAGACGTTACAGATTTTAATTGTTTTCTAAATGATTAATTAGAAGAAACATAAAAGATACCATATTGTTAATATCCATGTGAGGATAATGGAACAAATCCTTCAATCAAAATAGCAGTGAATTTATGTCTGTATTTGTCTGTATAATGGATTTAATATTCAATAACATAAAGGTGTGTTTACTGTCTCTGTACAATTTGTGGCTCTATTCATCAACTTTCAATGAGGTCCCACATCCTGCAAATGAGCATTCTCTTTTAAAATTCAAATATAGGAGAAAATAACCTGCACAAAGTTTGAAAAATCCAAAACAAACTGGAGGCACATCTTTCATTTACAACCAAACGGAAAGTTTTGTGCATTTGTTCGATGTTTGGAGGCATTGATCAGTCGAGTCCCGGGCTGTCAATACTCCTAGCTTCTCTCTAAATCCTCATTTGGCTTTTCCCTGTGGATGACAACAGCACCATTTTTTTCACCCTGTGTCGACAACACAGAGCTGTAAAACATTAAAAAAAACGGCATCAGAGGCCTAATGACTTCCACAAGGTGGAACTAGCTGAGCCACACATGCTGTTGCATCTTGAGCTGATTCACTTCTGCAACAGAAGATGCGACACACACTGAGAGTGTCTCTCATCCTGTCGCAGTCAGACATTTTGTTCTTAATTAGAAGAAGCCGCCTCTTAACTTCAGCATGGAGCTGAGTGCTTAATTCAAGACCAGTAAGTGTTGGACGTCAGTGTCCTTGAAGCTAATTCATTATCTTACTTGACCAAATTAAGACATTAAGGGATCAACAGTGATATATTCTACACAACATGGGAGTGATGGAGATTTCACTGCTAGGAAACTACAGTTACATCAGTCCACCATTATTTGCAGCCAAGTTAGTCTCTTCATGCTTGTTTTAAATGATCTTATCAATTGCTTTTCCTGTTGGTTTTTCCTGTTGGATAGCTCAGTAACCGCTACTCAAAGCACGTGTGAAGTCTCGGGAGACAGTGTTATTTCTTGAAATTCCAGTGATATTTAGTAGTACGTGCAAAAGACACATCACTGCATATGAGAAGTAGACCTGTCATTACCACACACTGAATCATTCACACATGAGACATCATACACACAGCAAGTAACAGCGGTGTAACACAAATGTAAACATGAGGAAACATGGCTCAATATAAATGCTAATGATGTTTTGTACCTACTGAAAGAGCCAACATGTAATTTGTTGCCAATATGTAAACAGGGTGATGGTGTTTAATTTGTTCTGTGGTGTACAGTGTAGCCAGTGAAAAATCCTGATAAAGGCTAATGGTGCCATTATTGACAGTATCTGAGACATGAGAATAGAACTGAGCGTTGAGAAACCAGCTCTACACAACGTCACACAGTTTAACCATTTGTCATCCTCCTTTACAGCTTAAAACAGACTCAAACCCAGGTGTTCTGTTAGAAAGTGGGCCTCCCCTACTGACCAGAGAGTTTCTATATGTAGAGGAGCCACACTGTCTGAATTTAGAGGCCCCCCATGAGATATTTCAGAATAAATGGTGTTGACAGGAGCTCAAGGAGTGAATAATTTTAGCAATTGCTATCATGCTTCCACTAAAAATACATACACAATAATAGTAATTGTTCCATTTTTAGGTCATCAAATCTGCAAATATACCATTCTACACACCACAAGGTACTTGACACTTGATTTAACACACATATGTCTGAGTACTGAGTCTATGTCTGAACCATCAGCATCTCAAAAGTGCACTCACAGAGGTGAGGAGGACTTTATTGCAATCTTTGGGTGACCTCTAGCTACAGCCTTCTACGTCATGTATGTCATGCTGCATCCACGATACTGTAAGACCCCTGGGTATGAGAATGTGCTGTATAGACACTGTACTCTCTAAACTGCTCACCTGCCTGAAACTGATACTAAAATTCTATAAGATTCTATATAATAAAATACATAGATCTGTAAATAATAATTTATCCTCATACCATATTACTGAAGATCTCAGAGTATCCTGCAGGCAGACAAAGGCTTGTAAATATTCACTTACTATAGAAAGCGTGGTCTGATTTTAGTGTGATAGACATGCCAATAGGATTCTCTGCTGTTCGGCCTCCAGACTGAATTTTCCAATGAATGCAGAGAGACTAACCTGTACAACAGTAAACAGGCTCACCATCACTAAGTCAAAGTAACACAATATTACTAGGATTAAAAGTTATTTATCATTATCACTGTTTATCACAAAATAAAAATCATGTTAAAATGCACCACCTGCCCAGCTCTCTCTCCATATAGGGTTATTTTTTATTTATTTATTTATTTTAATTTTAAATCTTTGGAGCCATATGGTTTATTTTTAGACATACGAGAATTTATCCACAATTTATTCTGGAAGGACAGAAATTGATATCAGCTTTGACACATTGATGCAGTGTCTGGTATTTCCATTTATTCACAATCCATACGGCTGCTGCTCCTGTGGTCCAGTCTGCAGCAGCCCACTCATGCAAGCATGAATCATAATTCTTATAGTAAACTATGACAAAGACTTTCTGTACATTCATCCTGCATAAGAACAACATGTATCAACAAATATGTCGTCTCTCATTATGCAGCACCTGCTTCCAGTATTTACCGTTCCATTCTCAGTGGCAGCGAGCTGGCAAGCATGGTATTTACATTTTTAAACACCCCCCCCTCCCCCTCCCACTTCCTCCATCACCTCATTTTTTTTTTGAACCATCCAGCATGAATAATCCTCTACTATCGTATTCACTATCCGAACATGTGTGAATAAAAGGTACAATTAAGCCTCTAGTGTGGAGCCAATTCATTTCACAAATGAGTTTCTTTACAGGATTGTGTAATTACAGAGTTTAAGGTACAAAAGGAGGAAGGTCAGGTCTCGCTGACATATAGTCACTTGCTAGCTTTTCATCCGTAAGCTTCTTTCAATACTTTCGCAACAACTGTGACCCCACCGCAACCCCGGTACTGTAAAGGTTGATTAATTATACAGAGGGCCCACATGAAGAGTTCACACCATAATTGCAGCCTGTTTTTTTTCTCACCTTGCTTGGCTTTGGGCTCCTGGCAGAATGGCACCATTGTGCAGGGTGTCATATGTGATATTCTTTGTTATGTTGCAAATGCCAATTAAGCATTTATGGCATTGCAGCTGCTCGGCAATTACTACATTTTGCTCTGCTTGCACTTTACGCAGAAGGAGTTAAAGCAGAGGCTGTGCAACTGATCTTTCTCATCACTTGGGGATCAATTAAGTATCCTAACTTGTGTAATGAGTCTCTTGGTTATATTTATATATATTTTGCTGTGTGTTCAAAATGTAAACATTTGTTTTCTAATGAGAGGTTGAAGCCAAAAGTAGAAGAAGCACTTAAATCCAAAGACTGAACACTGTGTTTTCCCTTAAAGTGTGAAGTATGACTCTGCACAGACCCATTGTATTCAAACCTCATGTAGATAAATAAAAAAAATTTCATTAATTCTGATGGCAACTGAGGCACAATTACACTTATTGTATAATGTTTCTTGAAAAGTATACTCACACATTTTGTCATCGGCCTTATTAAGTTAAAAAAGGGAGCCATATTACAGATAAGAAGAAGTATATAATTACCTCTTATCTCAGGTTTGATCAACATCACTCATAAACTCTGTTACCTAGCGACCAGTTCTGCTCTTCTTATCCTGCTTGATTGTACAAAAGCAATAAGGGCGGCCATTTTCTGGGTTGAAATATCAGAGAGCTAGCAATAGCAATGTGGCAAGTGGGTTTGCTTTGATACGAGAGTTTTTATTTTGATGATTGACAATTGATTTGCATGGTCTTGGAGTAACATTTGATGTGTGTAAATATAACTTATATGTGCTTGTAGTGGAGTTTCTTCTGTTTAATTTGATATGCTATATGATTTTAGATATTTTTTTTAGATGGTTAGTGCAGTGTTTTGTGGCTTTTATTGTTGGGGGCATGCAAAATCACCCAACAATAAAAGTGGGGTTGAAAGGGTTAAAAGTGAGAATAAATAAAGCATAGTTTTGTGAGTGAGCCTAAAAATTGCCATTCAAGACACCAAACATTACCATCAAAGTGTATGTCACATTATCTACCCCCTGCTGGTTCAAACGCCCTGAGAGTCTCAGTGGAAAAATCAATAAGCCTGCCACACCAAGTCAGGGGTCAAGACATTGCCACTAGCTTACTCAGTCATTCAGATCCTTCCCCACCAACAAAAAAAACATGTGAGCAGATGACCTTTGTGCTGCGTCTCACACTCTATTTTGCAACACCATCAACAAAAGTGGTGTAATGAATTCGCTTGTCACCAGCTCCTCATTCTGCTCCCTCAGGCTGCTGCACCCCACCTCAGGACAGCACTGCTTCTGTGACTTTAATAAGGCAATGGAATCTTTGGCAGGATCAGTACATTTGGGAAATCCACAGAGGCACAGGTGATTGAGTGCCAGTGCCAGCGCTAAAAACCCCCAGATTGGAGTGATGGCTGATGGGTAACCGATTTGATAGAGGGCAATGACGTGGCATTGTTTGATAAAAGATCATTGTGAATCACTGTGGGTGGGTGGGTGCCGGCTTTTGTTCTCAGAAAGTTCAACTCAATATATTTTCCTACACCCTGCTGGTGCAAAGGGCAGCTTTGCAATTTGGCTTTTGTTTGTATTGTTTCTCCATCAAGGTCTTAAATCCAGAGCATGCTGTGGGGTGAGGTGGAGGGTTGCAGGGCTTCCTAAAAGCCCATGCTCATCATCACCATGACGCATAAGTGCATGGGTCAATTAATAATTAACAAATTGCCCTTCTAGGGGGGTTATTCTGTTAAAACAGCATTGGCAATAAGGGTGGAAGGGGAAGTGGTCTCTGCATATGGTTAAAGGACCTTCATAAATATACATGAAGGATGAAGGGGAATGTTCATCTCTAAGTAAATGAGAAAGACACCTTGCAGGATTAACCCACTCTCCTCTGTGCGATGGCACATGGCGTCAGCACATAACTGACCAAATGGAGTCACCCAGATTATTTATCATCTCTATATACCCATATGTAATCTAAATATTCAAGTTATATTCACACACACAGAGGACATTCCGGGTCAACTTCAAGTTTTTTTCAAATATATCAATTTCGATGTTATCTGCCAAATGTATCTCCTCCTACAAATTCCAAGCTACAGACTCCATTTTAGTCTTGAAATGCTCATTAGATGCTGCTCTATCAAATTTATATTCAGAATTTTCTAATTCCAGATTGTGTCCGCACGCCAGGCTCCCAAAGTTGGAGTGGTTTTTGAGGTCTCCTCTGCTGTTTACCATGGTGACAGGCCAGACACACAGAGGCATACAAAGCTCTGAATTGCTCTGATTCTCCAGCAATCCTTCACATCAGCATTCAAAGCAATGCTTCAGCTGCAGCAATCAAACTTGCATTTTCTACAGGAAATGCCCTTTTCTAGTTTTGTAGTGCTGTTTAAATCTGGAGTAATTATTCTGCCCTATATAGTGGACTTAATGTATCCCACAATGCATCACAAAAAATATTGTACCTATAAATAGCATTTAGACTATATGTAGCTATGGGTGGAGTGTCTATGGCCTTACCCATATAGCTGTTTTTAAGTTTCTGTATGAGGATCTGACCATCACCATGTTGGCATTGTCCACTTAAACTCCCAGTTAATCCAAAAATGGATGGAGTGACATCGAGTCACGCTGTCATCATACCTTTGACTTACCTGTAAGTCAAAATGCATATAATAAAAGTTGCTGCTTGGTACAATTGATGGTCAAAATATTAGCATTGTGTATTGTATTGCCATGTGATTGATAATTATTTAGATAGCAGCTATGCAGCACGTCTTTAATGTGCGAGCTCCATGATGCTATTCATGGCCAAAAGAAAACGATAAGTGTCTGAAATTAATGTTTTCATTAGGCTCACTACATAGTCCGCTACAAACCACTCCCTATACAGCAAGTAAGTGCTGCCTTGTGATTGGCTGATCAGATTAAGAGTTCATAATAGAGTGGCCAGTGAGTGTAACAGGCAGCAGCTGAAGCCGATTCATTTTAATTAGAGGATCCATCCATTCATTTTCCTAACCTGCTTTGTCCTGTACCACAGGGTCACAGGGGCAGGGCAGACATACACAGACCATTTACACTATCTTAGCATGCCTGAATATTCTGTGGATGTAACATGCCCATTTTCCTCCCATGTGGGAGGAAGCCAGACTACCAGAGCACATGTTTGAGGTACATCTGAGGATATGTTGATTTATGTTTTATTTTACAAGTTTTGTAGCTTTCCCCACCCCTATACTGAGCTGCATCATAACCACTGCGCACTGAAATAGAATTCAGATGCTGCTCCATAATTAACAGTCCACAGAACACACTGTTGGCACTTTTATTTGGTTAATATTTCTGTAGGTTTTTTTACTGTCTGTTGTAGCACAAAATACATTCTATTCACCTCTATTTTGTTTGTTTTTGAACGCCTGAACACACTGAGAAATATAAAACCAATACTGGCTGCATGATTCAACAATAAAATAACAAAGTTGTGTTTTATGCTATTGTATTGTTAATGTAGCATATAAAACCACTGTAAGTTCAGAGTCAAAGAGATTTAAGTGGTCTCTCTCGGTCAAATGATTTGAACTGTGTGGTACTGTACATGATTAAAATGTCAGCAGGAAAGCAAGAAAAAAAGAGAGAGACTGCAGATTATCAATAATTGCAATAATAGTCAATAGTGCAGGTGACCTGGAACACACAAGTGCAGAGCACCCAAGTGCGTCAAGACATGCTGACCTCATTGACCATGACCACTAACCTGCAGCTGGTGCATGATACAGGAGACCGATCCAAGCCATTTGAAGCCTTGTCGCACTTTAAGGGTATTTTGCAACACTAACACTATTCATTTGTCAGCTGTCAATAACCAGTTTGTGTCTTCATAACCCTGAAGGGAAAAAAAAGGATTCACTTAGCTTCAATTGTACAAATGACTGAGGTCGGCATAATGTTGAGGTCAATACGCACAGTCACGTGGAGGTCTTCTAAATGTGATGTGAAGTGGTTCAATGAGGAGAAGCACAAAGAAAACATGGACGGGTTGGGTTAGGATTATACAGTATTTACTGGTTTACAATAAAGAAGCAATCCCTGAATTATATTGTAGAATGCTGTAGTACAAGGGCCTCAACCTGCAGGTCTAAAGGGGCCACTTCTGGTCTGCTGCCTCACTGTGTCATTTTTCTTTCATAGTTTGTGTGCTGTTGGTGTCATTTGGATGATTTGTTTGCAATTGAACTAGCTTTCTCAGAAACCATCCAATCCACATTACGCTTATTTACTTGCTGGTTGCAACAAACCATCAGGTGGACAGTCGTTCCCTGGTTGTTAACTCCCTTGTGTCGCATTTAGCTTGGTAGTCATTACCGAAGCAACCATTGCCAGCTACTGTTGCACTTCCACACCAACTAACCCAGTGACATGATTGTCTCTGTTTGAACAAGATGGCGCTATACATTTTAAGAAATGTGTAGTCTAACTACAGTCAGTAGTCAGTTCGTCTTTAAGGGAATATAAACCCATTGCCATTACTCGTTTTAACAGTATCAAGTACTACACAGCTACAGACAATAGTTCAATGAAGAAAATGATCTAAGATTTACATGGTAAATGTAAACCTTTCTGCCAGCAAAGACCCTGAATGTTTTAAAGAGCAAATGCAAAAGCTTCCATAAGCTGAAAATAGGTTGGATCACTGTTGCATAGCAATCGGTTGCATAACGTGTTTGTTTTGAAAAAAGAAAAAAAAAAAGCTGCAGACCTTTAAAGAGCTAACTCTCGTCTCTGGGTTTGTGGTGTTAGGCTCGACTGGTGACAATGACAGGCTGCTGACTCATTTTTCCTTCCTCTCAGTTCACCAGCTTAATTCTGCAGTAATTCCACTGAATGCTGTGGTGTCAGACTCCTGTGTCTGTCTTGCTCTCTGTCACTGTAGCCTGGCTGCCTTAAAGGTACATGCACTTTCTGTCTCAGTGTGTGTGCATGTGGAGCAGCTGATTCAAAATCTCGATTGAAATGGAGCATAGCAATCCCCCCCCACCCCCACCACCCCCAGTCCTAGGAGGCCTCTGTAAGCCCCTCTCGTCAGGCTGGGAGAAGCCACAATCAGAGGGCTGTAGATCATAACAGAGATGATAGTGGTGTTCCTAAGATAGCACGGGGCGAACAGGAGTTACATTGAAAGCCAGTCTATAAAGGCTTCATTCAAGCTCCTGGCAAAGACCCTCCAAAGCCCCCCAAGTGCACCTGCCCCTGCCTAGGGGACCCGTAGAGAACCAGAGAGGCCTGGAGAGGGAAAATGGGGGGAAAAAAAAACACTGAAAAGGCAGAGCGAGACGGACAGGGTCTTAGCGTGTGGCTGGCATTGGCCAGCAGAAGGGGACTGTCCTTTGGGTTTTCCAGTGGAGGGATGAGGACAATAATTTGAGCTATTGTGTTATTGTACCACTGAAATATGTTGAAGGGAAGCATGACCTGAAACATACTTCAATATTTTCCCTTTTATTTTTTACAGCTGCCAAGCAGATATAGCATTTCTAAAACTACAAGGGGAAGATGGAAAGTAGTTTGCGTAAATACTTATATTTTCCTTCCATCTTGGCCTGCCATCCAGAGTCGAGCTGCGGTGGCAGCAGGCGATATGCGGGGTATTCCAGGCATCCCTCTGGGGCATCCCAAGGCATTCCCAGGCCAGATGGGACATGCCGTTTCTTGAGTGTATTCTGTGGGTCTGTGCGATATGTAATTCCTTAAGTGTGTTCTGGGCCTACCCCCAGAGTCTTTTAGGCACCAAGGACACATTTTTGATTAGGTGCCTGAATCACCTCCACTCAAAGAAGCAGCTGCTCTTCTCGAATGCAAGATCTCTTCACCCAGTGTGTAAAGTTACAAACAGCTGATCTACAGAGAAATTGCATTCCGGTCATTCATTATTTTGGTTACTACCTAAATAGTATGACCATATGGTTGGGATATAGATCAACTGGTGTCATAGAAGAAAAATGGTAGCAGACATTCATGGTAGTTTTGCTTCATAAAGTTTAAGCCAAGAAAGTCTTTTTGTACCCTATATGTGTGTTATTGACTGATCCTTATCTAGGTCCTAGTTGTTGGTTTAACTGAAACTAAGCAAAAATGTCAAGAACCAAAGACCCATGGCTGAAAGTCTGATGCACATTTAGTGCCACCATCCACTATATGTGGACCATATATCCACATGTTCCATTCTGGTATTTCCATCATAAGCATAAGAATGTGTTTTGTCTGACTGATGTAGTTGTTCATCAAATTTGGTGTTTATACATCAGGATTTTTTTTTATTTTGCACTGGACCACTAAATGGCAAATGTTGTCATCATGAGGCCTCATTCACACGTGGTGTATTTTCTGTATAGCACAGTAAATGCCAGGATTGTCACAGATTGTTGAAATACATCAGTCTGATGGATCAATCAAAGAGAGGTAGAAACACAAAAGGTCATACTGGTGTTCCTTGCTCACATATAATGGGAAATGCAGAGTTACTGTACCTGCCACAGTGCATTTGAATGAAAATACAGCATCATGACAAGTTGCATTTTGAGTGGGACGAGTGACTCCTGCTTTTTCAACTGGAAGAACTCCAGCAGAATGTTGCATCCGCCTCCTCCTACAGTAGAAAAATCATTCATTCAGGCACCGTCTCTGGGGTTTGCCAAGAGGCATTCTTGGGGAATGTCGGTCAGTGGAAGTTAAAGTTGACTGAAAGTACATTTAAAAAGTAACTTATGATAACAATCTCATGCTGTGCGCTCAAGGGAAACAAATATTGACTTTGGCTGTGACCAGCCTCTTATCCACTCAGCATATTTATAGTATTTTAAAGCAACTGTGCGGTGACACTGCATCTGTCAGCAAAATGTCCACAGCTTTATCTTTTGTTTGTTTGTTTTTTTTTATCTGCTTTACAGTAAAATAAAATGGTGGGATCACACATAACTCTCTCTACGTCTGTTAACAATAAGAAGTGTCTGGAAAGCTCCCACCCCTGTGCAGCTGAAGGAGTGACATTTGGTAGTCAGAATACTCATGAATAAGGGACTGAGCTTTAGTCAGAGGTGGCAGTGTCGAATTAGGATGCAAATTAAAACTCCATTCAATAAATTGAGTGCGCTAACGGCAGTGCATCAGGGTTGATTTGAATGATGTACTTTTTTTCAGCTGGGTGAGTATTTGTGCATCTTTGGTCCTTTAATGAAAATGCCTCGTTCTTTCCCCTCATGGCATTTTATAGACAATTGGATAATCAGAATCTTTGGCTAAATTATTTTAATATTTATCTAATGCTTTTTTGACAAGATTGACTGTCTTTGTGAGGCATTTTTTTGTGTTTATATGACACTAGTAACTTGGACTGTTTGGCAACTTGGGTATTAATCGTGTTGCTATAACAACCTGGATGTCCCAAAGGAGTTGTTTCCACAAGCATGTGGAGGCTGGCTTGCTGGCTGGCTCCCATTCGCCATCCAGCGCTTCAGTGAGGTCGCCTACTGAGGTGAAGCGATAAGGATCTGACTCACAGTTAGTTTATCCAGAGGTGTGAGCAGGTCCGAGCCAACTTTTTCCACAGGCAGGAAAGTGTTGCTGCAAACTATATACACCATCATACTGAACAACATCAAAACTCTTTCCAAAGTGAGTTGAGCTTATCAATGTTATAAAATCTCATGCAGTAATTATAAAGTTTGTACCTTTTACTAAATACTGGGAAAGATCATCTTACAGTGATTGTTATAGAGCTATTTAGAGGTGCTTTGCGAGTGAAGATAAGAGTGAATTTTCCTCCTGATTACTGATGTGCCTATTAGTTTTCTCCATAACGGCTGCCCCAGGATTTAGCCGACACAGTGTCAGCTGGTATTTAACTGTAATAACCCTTCATTTTGGCTCTGTGGCTGAGACTCATGCTCCCTACCGTCCACATACACTCTTTATGTATTCCATTATGATGAGAAAGAAAAGACGGAGCCAGAGGGCAGAGCTCTGTTCAAAGCAGATAAGGATGTGTCAGCATCAAAAAAGGGACAATGATGTCAAGGATTTAAATAGGAGATTACACACATCTATCTATCTATCTATCTATCTATCTATCTATCTATCTATCTATCTATCTATCTATCTATCTATCTATCTATCTATCTATCTATCTATCTATCTATCTATCTATCTATCTATCTATCTATCTATCCATCCATCCATCCATCCATCCATCCATCCATCCATCCATCCATCCATCTATCTATCTCGATCATAGTCACTGAATAATAATGAATCGTGACTTACTGATGATGTAAAAAAAAATAAAGTTTAAAGGTTCAAAAGGGTAGTTTGCATTAATATAGAGTCTAGCCCTGAGGTACTGATGCCACTTTCATTGATGAACGTCATGTATAATTACATATATTTGTACTTACTGACTAAAAATGTAATTAAGTCAGTGTAGGAGTAGAGTATGGAACAGTTTGTCAGTCTCATCTCAATGAAAACAAAGATGCTGTTATCCACAGTCCACACAGTCTGCTGGAGTATAGTCAGTTTTAATTACATGGATGTCCCATTATAGGAAGTAGGATGGAGTGGATGGCTGTTTTCTTTCTTTCTTTCTTTTTTTTTAGAGGCACTATACCTAGCCTCTTGTTGGAGAATACAGTGTATAGTAATAAATAGTTACATATACAATAAATAGTTTTATTGTAAATGATGAATTGATCTTGTTAATAAAGCTGCAAGATTCTAGGTAGTGAATTAGCTAGCACCATAGCCTGTACTATTGGATAATAACACTTTCTACCACAAGATGGGATAGTGAGTCAAAGTAGCCTTCAGTGACAAAGTCTCTATGGCTGGAAGCATTCAGTAATAACTTGGATGCACAAAGTAATTAATGATTTGCCGATGAACTGAGACTATTAACTCACTAATACTCGACACCTAGGTGACCAGTATGTCTGTGTTTTAAAGTGTGTTCAGCTGATCAACTGACAACAACCCATCGCTGCCATGTGCAGAATACATCGCTGTTTGTTGCCTGGTATGAAGGCCAGCATTTAAAACATATAGTGGTTAAAAAAAGGCTTTATGTGTTACTGTGCAAAAAAATTGAGGCAAAAGCTTTTTGTCTTTCAGCAAAGGTACATAGTTCAAAGCGGATTAGCTCATTATCTTACAGATCTCTGTTTCCATTTCACAGCAATCTATAAATGATTGTGGTAGATATGTCCTCCATGGACACAATATTCAGTTAAAATAAGTCAGTGAGTGCAAGTCTTTTTCATTTGGGATTCTTATGGTAACATGAGTCTAAGAAACCTTTGCCATACTAACTAAGTAGGGAAATGATGTGTAGCTGGATTGTAACCTGGGTGTTAGCCTCAAGGTTGACCTAAATATTCCAGATAATTAATAGGTGGAAACAAAGGTTCAGTATAATCACACCACATACCTGACTCTGGACCCTTGGGTTCACAGTTTTCCCCCCTCATGTGTGCACACGTGTGTTCGTGAGTCCAACCAATGACCCAAACACCTCCACCTCCAACCCTTACATCTGCAGTCACACACACATGGTCACACCCTGCACATCCCTTCTTATGCTTCCTGCTTGCATTCCCTGGTACTGGCTCCCTAAAAGTATAGTGCTATTCTAGGAGCAAGGTAACAATCAACATGGCCAAGATCGTTAGCCTCAGTTTTCCCCGTGGGCCAGACACAGAAAATAACTTTCCCTTTTCCCTGGCATCTGCAGATACTGGGGTAAATGAAGACATACAGCCCCCAGGTCCAGCGGCCTGCTCAAGGTAACCTCTGCTGTCAGCACACATTTACTAATGCCGCCTGTCGAGGAGAGAGGGGGGGGCACCAGGAGAAGAGAAAATAATATGCCACCGAGGTAATGCCCCATGCTTGATTTATTAATAAATAAATACCCCTGCCCGATCCCATTTCATTTCCCATGAATAAATTCGCTAAGGAGAAATCCACCTTGGATTATTCCATACAATAACTGAAGATTCCTGATGCGGGAAGCCCCACTAGCTGCTAACTAACACTTCTCCAAAGCCTGGAAGGTACGTTTGGTCATGTCAAAATAAAAGCATTTTCACATTTACCGTCTGCACAGTCTCATGTGAGGAGAACAGATAGTTATGAGTGATTTAGCTGATTACATGACCTCATATGGCCAAACGGATGTGTCCTTTTTGTCCCTCTAAAGCCTCATTATGGATGCACAGTTTACATTGATTTCATTTTACACCCATCAGAGACGCAGCCAGCCACTCAAATAGCCCCTCTTTAGAATGTTGTAATTACACTTACACAATTGTGTATGAAGAAAAGACTGTAGACAGTATTGATCTATATTTTCCTCCATCTATGATGACCAGTGGTTGAGTAGTTAGTTAGAGCACACGTTACCTCATGTTGCCTCAGAATAATGTCTGTTTTTCTTCTTTTTCTTTTCCTGGAACTTGGTGAGTGCGCTAGCACAGGTGGTGTGATCAACAATTTATTTTCAGATGTCCTGAGGCACAAGCAAAACCCCCGGCCTACCTATATTTATCCAAAGTCTCAGAGGTGGAAATTATGCTGAACTGGCCAGTAAATTCTCAGGTCTCACTTTCTTACTTTCAGACTTTAGTTTTAACTTTGAAAACATAGACTCTCTTTTATTGTTTCTAAGTGAAAAACAAAAACATTGATTGCTCCTTATAAACATATTTATTATTATGAGCACATACAGTAGGATAACAGGTGTTGCTGTGCAGCAATGTTATCCATGAATTTATAATATTATACAATGCGAGATGTGGTACTAATATAGGCAATAAAATACACTGACACTGATTCATAATAAGCGTGTTCTCGTCAAAATGGCGTCTTTATATCACTGATTGTATAAAAAGGATTGAATGTGTGTATGACATGGTGGATTAGTATAGTTGCTGTTTTGTTATAGCTCTACATTATATGCGCTATTACTGTTATGTAATTTAACTGGTTAATTTCTCTATAGGAAAGGCTTGATGATCTCTAATTAGGTGGAAAATGTACAGTAAATTGATTTAGCTAGCAGCAATTTTCCAAAAGCAGTTAGATAACAACAAATCAAACATCAGCAAAATTTCAATAATGTACATTTCCATTGACTAGAATAGGTCAATGCTAATTCATGCATCATTGGTTAGGCCCCACAAGTAACAACTAAAGATAACTGGATTGTGTGGTAGTAGAAGCAGAGTGTGCAGACTAATTTATTATAGGCTCAGCACACAAGTCAATAAACAAAAAGACAAAACTACAAAACCAAAACTGGACCAGAGATAAAAAAAAAAAAAAAAAAAAACGGACCCAGAACATTAGGCAAAGTACAAACTAGGCAAGACAAAAGGTTTTTACATAAATCAGACTATGGTGAGATTTCTTGGCTTGAACTGTTGGAAAATTTGCAAGATGCTCTGGCAGGGAGTGCAGGGAAGGACTCACACTAAATACACGAGGAGAGTTGTGAAAGCATAGGACCAGGTAAGACACATTAGGGCCGGCAGGTAATCAGCAGAGGGAGGAGACACACAAGGAAGAGAAGACAAGATACCTGAAATGAGAGGCAATGTTAGAACTACAAAATAAAACTGGAACAGCCAAGATTTTCATAATAAACCTAAACCCCCTGCAGAGAACCTGACAATAACTATGTTATTTGCAGAAATTTGGACTTAAGATAAGCAAACAAAATGAGGACTGTTTGGCAGATAAAGCACTCACTAATCCTCCAGGTGTCCCCCTCTGTGGTGCGATTCTAACCAAAAATAACGTCTGGCAAATATTCTCTAATAACACATTTTTATTTTTATACGTGTAGCATATTTTTGTAAATGTTGCATGTGGTGTTTTCACTCCTAACCTTTACTGCTATAGCTAAGAGTGATGCAGTTGCACCTGGAGCAACTTTGGAATATAAGCCTGGACAGAATGATGACAGCAAATCGTGTCATCCAACTAACTCAAACAGCAGCTGAAACACACTTGTGATTGATATATTTGTGCAGTTAAGCCAAAGCCTCTTATATGGAGCACAGAGGGCTATTGTGTTTGTTCCACATGTGTGTTTTCCTCATGTGACCCTGTCCTCGTTGTATAGAAGAAGAAGAAAAAAAATACAAGCAGGAACGTGAATTTTCTTTCATGAGTTGGTTCTGAATGTATAATGTATTTGCAGCTCTTAACGTCACATAACAAGGACGCTTACAAAAACATTACTGTTCAGTACGACTTTATGTATCACAGACAAAGCAGCATGCTGGAGGCTCTGGCTGGAGGCTGTTTTCAGTGTGCACTCG
This sequence comes from Parambassis ranga, assembly GCF_900634625.1. Classification (NCBI taxonomy): domain Eukaryota; kingdom Metazoa; phylum Chordata; class Actinopteri; family Ambassidae; genus Parambassis; species Parambassis ranga. The sequence continues at coordinate 15,877,631 of NC_041028.1, read as the reverse complement.
GTGTAATAATTAACCTGGCATTTAGCTACATTTATTGCTCTAATCACTCAAAGACTTTCACATGCATGTAATGAGGTGTGTGTATCTCATCCTGAGCTGCTGTCTTATCAATAACCCTGACACACTTGAATCAGCCTACTGCAACTTTTTCAGCACCACGGACAGCTACAGGTAGGCAGCACACAACTGGAACACTTTTAGGGAGGTAAAGCTAATTTAAATAGCATTCATTTCCAATATGTCAGTATTAATTAGAAGAAGCGCATCGGACAGTAAATTCCACTTTCACAGCCATCATCTCAGTGGGAATTTGTTTCGTTGTAGTCGTCTGAGGCCTGTTTACACAGCGCTGTCACCTGATATGTGAAAGCTGAGAGGCTTTATGCCTCTAATCCAATGTGAGTCTGCTGCTTGTACAAAATGTTTTTTTGTTTTTTATAGATAGAAGAATGTAAATATTTGACTTTTAGCATGTTGTTTTGTTTTGCTTCATGTCATAAAAAAAGAACATAATGGACTCGAAAACCTAAAGCTGCTCATATAAGTACTAAAGCTCTTTGTCTGCAGCGTGGAGTCTCAGTGGCCTCAATTCCTTCCACACAGAGCTCCATTCTTGACCTGCCTACTCCACTAACCTGCTTTTAAGATGACTGCATGAAAAAATAAATGGGTTAGAGTAACTTGAATGAACCTATTGTCTAATCATAGGAAACCTGTTCCTCCAAAGGCACATTTGTGTCACAATCATTTATATTCAGTCTATCAAAATGAAAACTCTACAGGAACCATCCTCCTTTATTAAAGTCTGCCGGAATCACTTTATGTCACCAATAGAATTCACGTCAGATTTGTGTCAGCTTCAAAGGTCTTAAACCACATGTGGAAATAAAAACAGATGAAAGGCTTTTTAAAATACAGGGTGTTATATTGTCATGTTGGGATTTACCTCATGTTTGCCCTTGGAAAGTTCAAAAACTGTTTTTGTAATTGATCCACCTTGGTGGCAGATGTCACACTGTGTCTGTTTAAAGCAACTTTTTAACCCTGTAAAGTCTTACAATATAAAGTTCATATAGGCTTATAACATGACACTTGAAACCTGTATGTGTTAAGAATCAATGTATTTAATATTTTGAGCCGAGGGCTTGGGGTTTACAAACAAAAAGTACAAAAGTGAAGTATATTCATAGGCAAAAAAGTGCAAAACCAAACCATCAGGATCCCCGATCAGGACTTGGATATATATGTATTAGGGCTGTATTAGGTGTAGAATGACTCTGTGGCTTGTGGTGTAGAGGTATGATTGTTGCTTTGGGTGTGAGAGGTCCCAGGTTTGAGACTGGGATAAGCCGTTTCCTTTGTGCAATTTAGCAGTTTGAGCAAGTAGTTTGAGCAAGAAGTATTTACAGTCTCCTAGAAAAATGTGAAGTTTTAAACAAAATATGACAAAATGGCACATTGTTTTTTTGTATTATATGTTGTTTTACTCAGAAAAACAAAGTTTATTTTAGAACAAAAAAGAATTATTGTTCCCTCTGTATGGAGTGTGTGTATATGTCTGAAATGAGGACAATAAATGATAGTAATTTGTTGCTAATTAGTAATAAGGTAACATTTAAACTAAAAATCTGGCCACATATCATTTGAGGCATTTCTATTTTAAACTAGATGATACCGTGGTTATGATTATATTTTACCAGCACAGCAACCCTGATGAAATGTCACGATGAGAGGAAAATCTGCACATATCCCGGAGCAAACATTAGCTCTGCTTTCTATCTGAACAGACATTAATGATTAAGTCTTCAACACTTAAATGCATGGGCTGCTTCCCATCACAGTTACATAACTGTGCCTTATATAAGGCAGATTAAACCATACATCAAAATAATATTGCTTGTAACCTTTTCTGAGGATAGTTTTGACAATGCAGGCTCTTCGCTTACTGGTGACTCATTAAAAATATATAGAAATGTAATGTATGAGACACAAGTGGCCAATGTTTCCAGGAATTGTCAGATTTGAAAAAAATAACACGTTGAAACCTAAGTGGTTTTTGATCCTTACCATGTTAAGGTTGGCTAAGGAGTTGGACCCACATGCACGACTCACAGGAAGGATAAATAGTTCAAAGTGTTTCCAGTTAGGCAACAGTACACAAGGGATTAGGCTAACTAGGTGGACCGGATTTTCAAAATAAAATAAAAAAATAAGACAAACAAACCATGGAAATACAAAAACAGCAAAATAACCAGGAACTCGGGATATCAAGAGAAACGATCAGAACAAACCGTGAAAATAATAAAAATAAAATAATAATCCTTAAATAATATCAAAGCAAATGATTCTCTGGGCTTTTTGTCCATTTTTTTTCTCTCCAAATGATGCTAGTTTCAGTACTTGATGAAAGCAGATCAAAGAATGGTAGTGAGTGGGGCTTAATGTGTGTGTTGTCATTACAATTAATATATTTTCAGACAGAAGACCTGGAACTGTGCTAATCCCAATAGGGATGCTATTATAGCCGGACAAAATTGCCTCTTTAGAAGAGTAATGTGAGAATTAAGGTCTTTGACATTATAAGAAACAGGAAGGGTTTTTTTGTCTTTTACATTTACATTTTGGCTATATTAGATTGAAAAACATTTCCATTATTATTCATTTTTTTTGTTGTGTCACAAACAAAATGTTAATTGTTCTATTAATTGTCCTGAATTACATCTACCATTAAAACTTACTGCACCTTTGTCCACTATGTGCAGGATTATTGCATTGAAAATAGTTTTTCCTGTCATTTTGAGTTTGTTTGGAGCTGATATTTAATGTTGTTGGAACTTTATGTTCATACTTTGCTGGCTCATGTTCTAGTCTCTCAGTATCTCACAAAGTTTTCCAACCTAAATAGCCTGCGTCTCTTTCCTAGGCAGTTTCTTCTCCCACATTCTGTCTCTGTGGACTGTTCTGCAGGTAATGGCACAAAAACATAAATCGCTGGTTGCAGTATCCTTTAAAATCTACTTCTAAAAAGGGGGCTCTGAGACCAGCACAGACCTTTATCATTCTACAATAGCAACACTGGGGAATCATATACACTGAACATAAGGAATTTGAAGTCATTAAACTGTAATTGCTGCTTCTGGCTGAAGTGTGTGGATATATACACAGACTGTATCTGACCATCAAGTGCTCGACTGAACCCAGGAGTACCTCTGATGGTGATGTTTTATCTATCAAAAGCTGAAGACCCAATTTATCTTTGACCTTTTATTTTTCATAGCATCAAGAGTGAAAACCAGCAAGTAAGAACATTATAAGTATTTTTTTTTAACTTAGACACAACTTTAATGTGTAGTTAGTTAGTTAGTAGTAGCTAGTTAACAGACCAAAAGGTTGGCTAAAGGCTTCCAGATCTTTAAGCATGGTACTATAGTACCACTATAGTATATTATTTGATTAAAAAACTACACATCATAGAGATTTATATATGGATGGACAATATGACAACTCCCCAACAGTGGGGCCAAAACATCTGGATGATTGATTCTGCCCATACCGAGTCCCGATCCTATACTTTTAGGGTTCTCTACAAAGGCAGGAGGCAGGTCACTCATTGCAATCATTTGTGCTATCTCGGCCATGATGTCCTGCGCCTTTGTGCTGTCACTGGGAATTTTTTTTCTCTTCTGTTCAAAACCTATTACCTATTACTGCTCGCGATTGTTTTTGCATAAGCAAAGCTCTGTGTCTGTGTGTCCCGAGAGGAGCGCTCGCCACTTCATACTGCCCAAAATGCATCACCGCAGTCTATGTTGATGGAGATTCTCAGTCATCCAGGTCATAATTCGCAGAGGAGATTGGGAAAAGGCGTCTGGACTTGTAGAAGTTTTCTTGAAGATGTTTCACTGCTATTACAATTCCAGGCGCCTTGTCTCAATCTTCATCGCAGTGGGCAGAAGTGGGCAGGTTTATAGACTGGATACCGCCCCCCTGCAAGTCCATGGTTCTTTTCCAACATGGCAGTTCCTGCTTTATAGTCTGTCCTTATTTACCGTAAGCTACACCTGCTCATCAAACAAGCTGTTAGGCTAACAATGCTAACAGGCTGATCGGAAGTCTGAACAAGATTTATGTAGATATTCCACTAACTAAATGCAGTGATATTGTGTACCATTTTATTCCTCTTTGGTGCTGTTTATGTGAGTCTCCAGATGTAGAGTTTTTTGTGGCTCAATGCATTTTTTAAACTTCTGTAGCAGAGTTTCAGGCATTCTACCTGTTTTCCAGAGCCGAAGTGACAGTCGGCACGCCAGAGAGAGGCTAAATGGAAGATCGCATGTAAGCTCTTTCTTTTTGCCTCTACTTTATTTTCCTTCACCCGCTCTGTTTTCACTCTGTCTTCCTGTTCCTGTCTTTCTTCCCCGTCCTGTTCCCTACATCGTCTCCCCTTCTTCTATCTCGTTTCCTCTTGCCCTCTCTCTCTCTCTTTCTGTCTCTGTCTGACAGCAGTAAGGCTCCTTTGGGAGGTAATTAGGAAAAACTCAACAGAGACACACACAGCAGCTGCTGAAAACAAGGCTTTCAATACTTTCCACTCTCCCCCCTCCTATTGCATTACAATAGTAAAAGGCTGGGAGTCGGTGGGGGCGAAGAGGATGATGAGGGAGGCTATGCAGGCGCTGCCAGGACATCTTTGGAGAATAATGTCAGGGAGGAAATGCTGCTTTGGTAATCCCAAATTTATATGCGTTGAGGTACCTGATGCAAGTTTCAAATTACTTGCAGCAGCGCTTGTGTCACTCAGGGGGAAAAGGTCTCGTCTGGTCTAGTCCTGCAAATTGGGAGCCCTGGCTGCAAAAGTAGCACTCACAAAGGAAAGTTGACATAAAAACTGTGAAGGAGGGCTATTCAGCAGAGACGCGTTCAGTAATTTGGGACAGAGACAAAGTTCATTTTCTTCCTTTAAGCCATTTGCTCACATAAAACTGCATGGTATTGGCACTGTGCCTTTTTATCTGCGGGCTAGTAAACAAAACCCTAGGATATATCCTCAGTCAGTGTGCACCTGATGGCTCTTTTCTTTTCATCAAACCTGTTGCCCTCTGGGCTGATTTCAAGTGTTTTTCATCAAGCTACCTGCTCAGCACACTATGAGTGACCCACTTCAAATATTTAACTTCAGAGAGAAAGGCGGAGGCGGTCAACAGTGTTAATGATCATGAGCATAACTTTCAACAGTGCTAACCTTGACGATGAGTCCCTATTAAATATGCAAAAATGTATTTTATTATGCTTTTCTGACACAATCACATGAAATGAATAGAAGAAAGGAAACAATTTTTATTATGGTTATCCTTAGCAGCAATGAACAAATTAACCCTTTCCACCCCAAGCCTACTTTTAAGGTAGTATAAGGGAGTATAATCTCAGCAACCACAAGGTGTATTTGAATACTTTTGGTGTCATAATAAAGGGAACACATGGGAGATTTGCTCAGATGTGTAAGTATTAGTTTGTGTGTCTCTGGTTCTTTGTAAATTAAGATGCACACAGCAAAATGAACATTTTTTTTTTCTTGTCGGTTGAAAATTCACATTTTACCTATGAGACCTCATAGGCCTTCATGTTAAAATGTCTAAGTTTACAGCAAAAATAAACAAGTTTACAGCCTGGTACAAAACTTAATAATTTATGCAGTTGTATAGAAGTCACTCTTTTGTTTATATTAAGACATATTATGGATGTGAACTGTTGTAACAGGTGGGTGCCAACTCACAGCACTTCTGCAGTGACAACAGACCTTACCTCTACCTGTACTCGGGCTCTACTTCTTTGCCTGTATTTGGATTAAATGGGAGTTTAGGTGCACTATAATCCTACCTTCACTGCTCGGGTCAGAGCCTTCAACTGGGACTAAAAACAACTTCTCAGAAACCTATGTTTTACCATGACCGCCAAATCTTTGTGTTTGTTTGTTTTTTTTGTAACATGGAACAACACTCTGGCTTGTTAGCCCGCTAATTTATTCAGCATACAAGTGGCCTGCCTGGCTGCACAGGGGCCAGAGAGTGTTAAACGGACAATATGAGATACATACACAGTTATGAATCCGTGTGTGTGATTATGCATGTCGTGGTGGTTGATGATAGAATGGCATCTTTCTCATCAACCATTTATATGTGATCTCATTCTTTTTTGAGGATTGTTCTTTTAATGGATTTTATGTACTTTTGACTGGTGGGTATGTTTTCCTGCTTACTTTATTTTAGACGTGCATTTTACATTAGCAGACCTTGGCTGTAGTTTCTCTCGTACACAATATAATGTGAAGTCTGTTGTTATAGAGATAAATCTCCGCTGTATTTAAAGGAGGAGTGGTTGCTGCATGCACTGAATAAACAAACACAAACATTAACATATACCTGATGCACACTTACAGCTGTGGTGCTGGAAATTTATGTTGAGTCTCTTTAACTCGTGATGCTCCTGTACATCATAGCTGCATCCTGCTTCTGCTAAATTAGATAATTATATCACTCCATGATAAAATAAATATTCTTGAAACAACAAAGGTGGCATTTCAAATATTAGCTTATATACCTTTCGCACATTGCCCAGGTCTCAAGAAAGTGGACAATCCTATTTATTATCATTCTGCCTTATATGTGTCCCTTATGATATAAAGGAGGCAGTAAGTGAAAAAAATAATGTCCCTATCCCAAGCGCTTTGTAACCCATCAAAGATGTATGGTGCAATGATGCTAATGGTTTGCTGCAACTTGCTGAAGATGGATTGATGGTCACGCTGAAGTATAGCGAGGATGAATGGAGGGCTTCTCTGTGAAGCGAAGAGAAGGGATGGATGGTCAGACTGTGCCACCGCATCAAGGAAAAGGGCTGAGGATGGATGACTCACCTTCACCGTCTTTGTGGACTTTATAGGACAGACAGGACAAACATATTTGGATAGCTTCCAGGGTTAGCAACTATTGCCTGCAGACACAAAGTCAAAGTGACGGCTTTAGTCCAACATGTGGCCACATACCGGTTTAATGCTTGATTGCCAGGGATGATGCAAGCAAAGAAAGTGTGTCAAGAGACTAAAAACATGTGGATAAAAATGCTCAAGTTCTCATAGTTTCAACCTAGCCAATAGTTTTTAGACTTTATCAGATATAATCATTAGTATTCTAAGCTTTGTGCAGCAGTAAATTACCTGTAAAACCTGTGAATATTTTGCAGTAGGTTTCCACATTCTGTGATATAAATAAATAAAGTGAATTTTAAATTTTGAATAAGTAATAGAACTGACTTCTTCACTGATGTGAAGGATGCCTTTTCCGTAATATTCCAAGGTAGTGTTTATGCCCTGTTGATATGTGCCTCAATTGCTAAGAGTTGAGCTAATGTGCTAAAATGCCATAAACCTAGCTTGCTTGTTAGCATGTTACATATAGTAAAAAAGTGATTGCCAGTAGTTTTGCAATATTACTTTAACTTACCATTATCTGGGATACAAATGTTGAAGTGCGAGAGTGTTGATTTTAGCAAATGTATATGGTGCAAGGGTGCAGATTTGCTTTTGACATTGGTGGGGATCTAAGATTCCAACGGAATTTAACCCTTCCTGCACCCAATGAGAATCTGTTTTTTCGATCCATGCTAAAAATACTTAAGAATTGCCTAATAGGGAAAGGAACTGCCTTTAGTGGCATATCAGACACCCATTGTAAAAGTTTAAGCAGTGGTAAAGGTAAGGTTTATTACAAGTAAACCTAACTGGAACAAGCCAGAGATGGCAGTGCAGCAGAATTAACCAGGAACACAGACCAAATGGAACAAACACAAGCAAGGATCAGAAGGAAAATGGCACAAGCTAGCTCTAAAGGAAACAATACAAGGTGGAAACAAAGACAAAAGAGAAGCACAGCCTGGACTAAATACACAATGAGGGGGTAACAAGACACAGGTAGAACAAAACAAACAACAACAAAAAACAGGGCGGGGCAAGCAATCAACATAGAGAGAAAACAAGGGTAAACAAAGCAGATGGAGGCATAAAGTTTGTTTTTACCTTCGTGAACTGGCACTTCTTTGAAAGTGCTGTGCAGTGTTTTATGCAGTGTTTTTGTATTGAAAAGGCCTGTATAGTCCTTTAATGAGAGTGTACATTTAACATTCCCTTTCAGCCCTTGCTAAGATCAGAGAGATGTTTGAATGATTTATGATGAGATGTTCGTGCATTTGCATTGAGTGACTGTTGCTGGTGATGCAGGGAGGCAGGATAGCTGCATACGTACAGCGGTTAGCTCTCCAGATCTCCAGGCTGATGAAGCACTAAAAAAGAATCTTTAGTAAGATAGAAACTGCCTTCGGCCACCGTGTAAGATTGGGCTGACAACTCTCCAGTGGCACAGACTTACTACAGCTGCCTTTTAGCTGTCTTTAATAATCTACAACTTTCAGTTTTTCCACTTAAGCTGTTAGAAAAAAAGAGAGAATTGTAGCAACACCATGAACTGCTATACCTGCAATCATCTCAATCAATGCGGGTGATTTTAAATGGCTCAATATTACAACACAACAACACAAAAGAAATAAATAACTGATGTGTGTGTGTTGTGCCTTATAGCCTTATAGAGCAAATCTAGTCTAACAATTTTCTCTATAGTGTTTATGATCTCTCGGGTGCTTACATAGCCCGAGGTTGATACACCTCCGTCGGTAGTCATTTGTATAATATGAGCAGGGAGCCGCTTCACTGGATCCAAGCTATTGGGGGGGAAAGTGCCAAATCATTAAGTTATTTAATAGTTCATTGAGTCGCTACAGTTGGCTGGTAATTAAACAACATTCGATCAATGTGAGGGGGGGAGAGGCAGTGCATGACATTAAGTAGATGAGATGGTCTTAACCCCTGCAAACTGCTTGGATCAACTGATTGGCAATTAATGTTCTCACCAGCTGCCACCTGATAAAACGACTTTGAAAGTTCAAACTTTCTAGCGAATACTCAGACCGAGAAGCCCAGTGTTTCCAGCACAGGGTGTGAAGGTTCAGCATGTCCAACACAAAGTTAAAAGACTTTTATTTATCTTTACTTTAAGTTTAGAGAAAAGCTCTGTAGCAGCACAGCAAGACTTCTTGCTAGTTCCTGGAACAAATCTGGCGGCAGGGGCCTCTCAGTGTTGGTTTTGCACATCCTCTCTGTGCCTGTGTAGGTTTCTCCGGGTACTCCAGCTTCCTCCAACATTAATTTGAGACTTTAAATTGGCTATAAGTGTGGGTGTGAGCGTCAATGGTTGATGGTCCCTCTCTATGTTGGGTCATGACGCTGTAGTGAGAACTAAGCAGGTTCAGAAAATGGATGGATGGATAGATGGAAATGGGTCATCAAAGGGAACTTGTGTATCACAAGTGTATCATCACATGATGAAAAATGTACAATCTATGTTCAATCATTGCAGTCCTTTCTGGACACTGGATCACTTGGGGGCGCTTTTACATTACACACCACTTTCTTTTTCAAGTGTTTGCATATGTCAGATTTATATCTGAATTAGGACCACAATCTAAAGTGACTCTTGTCCATACAGATGGTCCAGAAAAGACAAGATTAGATTGGCTTTGTGTCACATTAGCCTGATAGTCTTGATTGTAGCCATGGTTAATGGTCTTGCATACTTATGACCTAGACCACATCCTGATGATATTTTGCTTTGTAATTTTAAACTAAAAGTAAACAGCAAATAAACCCAAAGATTGGGGAAAAAAACAAAGAAGTCATTATTCCACTGAGTAGTCTCCTGGCTGAAACTCCTCAGAATAAACAGGCTGTTACCAGACTGCCAAAATCATGAGATTGGGTTTTCATGATTTGTTATTGTAGCTTTAACTTCAATCTGAGAAGCAGCATGGACAATACAGGTTCGCCTGTGCCTTCCAAAACCATTAAAACTGTACAAAAACAACGTTGCATTAGGACAATGTGCTGTGGTTATGCTTTGGCTAGGTATACACACACTAACACACACAATCTAGAAACTATATGGAAAGAAAAGAGGAGGCAGTCGTTTGGATGAACCATCGCTATGAGGCTAAATTCGACCAATCCGATCGCTTCTTGTATTTGTCACTGCAGACCAGTAGTTTCACAGAGGACACCGATTGCTTTACAGACATAATCAGTAATATTTAGTTTAAGTTGTTGTGTGTCAAATATTAGAAAACACAAATGTGATTCATTTGATTATAGTTAACACTAATTAGCCATGTATATCAGAGCAGCGTGTATGTAAAGATTCAATAGGAATACATAAGAGCATGAGAGCCTTCTAACTCACACACATCCTGATTTCTTGAAGCCTGTGAATGAAATAAAGGATTCTGAACGCTCCGTGCGATCCTCAGCGGGCCAGCAGATCGTATTGATCATAAACAGGGAATTCCCATGAAAACAGCCGAAAGGTCAAGCTGGCGCGACTCTGTCTGCAAAATATGAAAATCTCCATCTTATCTATGATTGCAATCACAGAGTCTGCCACCTCATCTGTTGCCTGCAGGCAATTAGCATCTGGATGGGAATATGTCAGAGGGAACAAATTAATTCCATTATAGAACATGAAAATGCCACTCACACACATGCAGACAGACCGACAGAGAAAATCGTTTCGTCTTAAAACATGTCACATCGTTCTCATAAACATGAGAATTATTTCCGAAAAAAAGGTTCCTGATGCTTCATCTGATGTGATGTTTAAATTTTTACGCGACTTGTTGTTCGCTCCATTTATTCACTTAAATCCTTCTTAAAATGCACACTCACAGCAGAATGCAGCATCTCTCTAAAATATTAACCTCAAAACCAGCTTTGATCTCATTTAACTCCGTCAAGTTCAAACTGAGGTCACATGTGTACTTATGTGAAAGAAATGACCTGTAGAGTTTTGAATAAAGTTTGGTGTTGTTAGTTGTTGGTAGTCAACACTATTAGCAAATCTGAGCCACCCTGTCCACTTAAATGAGGATTAAATGTAGTCTGTGGTCTATAAACTCCTTTAAGGCTAATTCTTAAAGGAGTTTCACCCTTGCTGCTTTTTTTTATCTTCCCTTCGCCTGGTTGAAAGCGAACTCAGCTGGAGAAAAGGAAGTCATCTCCTATCAGCTGAGAGAAAATAAGTCGCAGATGGCAGACAAAGGATCCAAGCAGGAGCTCTCTCTCTCTGCTGGCCCCATTCTTCCTTGTGGGCTGTGTTGTTGTTAGACATCTGACCTGGCTATTCAGAGCCAGTGGGCTGAGAGGAGGTAATAAAAAGTTCGGTGTGTGTGGATGAGAGAAAAGTGACATTTTTCGTGACGAGAAAAGCAGCCGTACCCTGGAGATAGATGGGAAAAGGCGGATCTGGGACTGTGTTCGCTCAAAGGGAGGCAATGAATCGATGGTGGGGTGGGGTGGGGGGGGGGATTGGGGTGATGGTGATGATCATTCTCACAGAGAGCCTTGAGGCACCGACAACCCTCCCCACTACTCTGCTACCCCTGCTGTGGAACCCTTTTAATAAACATTTAGCATTCGCTTGGAGAAAAATCAATACCCACAGGAGGTGACTTCCCTGTGCTTATAGGAGCTAACTGCTCAGAACGGCTGTTTGTGTGAACAGGTAGCAGTGTGGAAACCGTCCTCAGATTATACTCACTACAGGTTTATCATTCATCCTTAAAGGCTTTGTATGTGCTAAAGACTCTAAATACTTCTGTACACAGTTAAATCATGCAACACATGAATGCCAGAGTAGGTCTATAATCACAGGAAGCTGCACTTTTGGTCCCCCCCTGTGGGATGGGATCACGTTCTTCACTTTTCTTCATTATACAATCCACAACATTCATATTAGGTGCATCTAGCTAGGTTGGACTTGATTTTGCCTTCTGAACTGCAGACTATTTCATTTTTTGTGTCATAGATCCAATAACGTGCTAGAAACATTCCCTTAAAATGTTGGACTACCTGCTCACTCTTTAGATCTTGTTTAAGTGTGGTGAACTCGTCATGTTCAAGAAAATCAGTTTGACATGATTGGTTTGTTATCCTACTCTCACCTATGGTCATGAGCGCTGGGTAGTGAGGTGGCTCTAATAAAGCGGCAATGAGTGTAACACATGGTAGTAAACTAAAGTTTTTGTATGATCGCTGCATAAATGTCACATTTGCTGAGTAATGAATGTATGTATGGTACAGATTAATTTGATGGTTCAGATGATGGATATTTAACTTTGGTGAGCTCTTCATGATTCATCTTGTGACATACATGACACACTGGCTGTATCAAACATCATCATCATCAAGTCTGGAGTCGGTTTACTTTTTGACACATAGTGTATCTGTGCTTCCACTGTTAGTAGGGCGTGTTATTTATGCTTTTAATAGAATGTTATCACAACTATTTGATCTTTTGTGAGATCATAAGATGTTCTGGTAGGAATGAGTCATACATTCAAATATAGCCGGCCTCTAGCATTTTACTTCCTGAATGTTTTTTAGTTCACTCACCTCAAGCTTTCCTGTCATTAAATTAACAGGAAACTGTAAGATATTTCTGTCTCCTGTGATGTATTTTAAAATGACATTTGAGACATTTCGTAACAGTTCTGTCCACCATCATTATTATTATTCATTGTGTAATTACCCTGGCAGCCCGTAGAGGTCACTAACTGTGACTCCAGACCTGCTAATTACACATCTGAGTTTGTGTGTAATAACAGTATGCTGCCTGTGCATGTGAACAATCCAGGGCTCTAATTCTGATTCCTATGTGATACGTACTCAGGCTATGCAAATGTGTGAGTGACAAAATCTCACCTTTTTTTTTTTCCTGTGCCTGTGCTCTTTTGGTATTTTGGTGAGTCACCGTGAACGTGACTGAACCTGACTGAGGTGGGACAACAAGCACAGTGGGAGGTGTGTCAGAGACGATCGAGCTGTCAGTGCAGGTCTGAGTCAAGCTGGAGCTTATGTACTGTACAGGAAGTAAAGATTTAGCTTTTTTTTTGATATGATATGGAAACAGCTGCAATAGGGAAACATGCATGAATACCAATTCTGAGGTGTCACTTGCGAATGTTTAGTTTAATATGAACTAATCTTTGACATGACTCAGAAGTAATGAGTCATGTTAGTAAGTGATTCGTTCACTTCTCTCGCCACATGGCAGGCAGCAGTATATGCTCAGTCGGCAGGACAGAAAACAGAAATGATTAGTTCATGACTTGTTCGTACTTGGGTCCTCTTTCCTTTGTCACGTGACAGCCAGGCCGCTCAGGCTGTATAAGAAGCAGTTCTCCTTCTCGTTCATTGTTCATTTGTCACATGGTGGGCTCCATAGGCTGCACAGATTCGGTCATCGTTCTCGTTCGTTGTTCATTCGTCACGTAACAGGCTGGACGGGCTGCAGAGATTCGTTCATTGTTCTCTTTCCCAGCTCAGGCAGTGTGGGGAGCAGTACAGTCTCTCGTTCATTTGTCACGTGACACGTGACCAACAAGAGGAATACAGCGCCACCTGCTGTAAAAATGAACGAAATGACTCACAAAAAGATTCGTTTAATTTAGTGTTCAAAAGTAAAAGATCTGAATCAGTAGAAAGAGTTGAACTTCCCAACACTAATCACAAATAACATGTCTTGGTTTAATCTGAGCTTTGACCCTCCATGTGTTGTGTTTGAGCTTTTTTGGTGGATTTGTTAGTGTGCATTTATCCAGTTGACCAGTTTCAGACAGATGGCTTCATATCTCCTTTAAGCTCTCTTTGACATGATGTGTTGAAACAATGGCTGCTAGCTGCCCGTTCCCAGAGGCAGCAAAGCAACCTATAATGAAACAATCACATTTTGAGCACTGTGGTGTGTTCTTCCTCTGTAGTGCACCACACATTTCTGCTGTAAGTGTACATAAATCTATCTTTCAGTGCATTATTCCAGAAGAGCTGTATGTTTTTACTGACAAACTGTAGTCTGGATTGTTTTCCCCCGACAGACCTCATGTTCAGGTCACATGTGTGCAGGATTTTTGTGATTGTGGATGCAGCATCCCATGATGACATTTTTGGGCTTCTGGCATAGCTGTATTCCACTTCATAGCATACAGCCTGTATATACTGTGCTTCTTACTCCTGCTTCTTTACCTCATTACATCATTACTGCACTACTGTGCACAAAAATAACTGAAGGTAATAATGAGCCAGATGAATGTTATGTTTTTTTTCATCAGCTCTCTCCCCTAGATGTGTTTTTAATAAGTAAATAAACCTGAAACAATACACATTTTGACTGAACTCCACTCTGATGGGATTACAGTAAACACCCAGCTCTACATTTTTAATATTAAGATACCATTTGTGCATTCTACATTCATCTTGACATTTTCGAAGGTCACCACTGAACATTACACATTTACATACCCTTAATAAAGATTATTATTCAGATAAGAGAGGCAGCATAAAATATCTCTTGATACATAACCACATATGATTGCTAAAAGCTAATTACTCCAGTTCATAGGTGTTTTTAGTGAGAATTTAATTTTAATTAAAAGTTTTATTGTATCCTTTGCTTTGTCTTCTGAAACTGAGGAAAAGATGTCAGACACGTGAGGCAAACCCCTCACAAGCTTCACCATTTTCTTTTTAGCTACTGTGGTGACTTGGACTGGTTCAGACCTCATAAAAATGTCAGACCTTATGCATCAACAGCTGCTCTGACATGAAGTTGTTTTCAGCATTCAGTATTCCCATTGAGGCCCAGTAGGGCCTGGCATCACCAGGTACCTTTGGGGTAGTGCACTGCATGATAGTCTAGCTACTACAACTCTAGTGGGACAAAGTGTAGTAGCTTTATTCCATATGACAACTGCAGGGCTGTTCATAACAGTCACGGTGTATTCCTATGTCATAAATATCTGTATTTTTCCTGAGAGATTCCCTTTCGTGAGCATGGGGCTATGCTGTCGGTGTCTAAGTGAGGTGCTGAGAGCACTATGGCTCATGCTCAACATACACTCATCATCATCATCATCATCATCATCATCATCACTAATAGCAAGGCAGTATAATCGATCACTAGGACATTGTAAATTTAGGTTTGGTGTTCCGCCATTGTGGGAAAATTGGATGATAAACATTCGAGATCACATTAGCCGGACAATTTTGATATCATTTCTTTTGGAAAAGAAAAGAAAAAATGTTCCTTTAATTGTGAGAAACTACAAGTGTCGCTTTTCTGCTTCAGCACTGAACGTCACTGGTGAGTCTATTGTAGTTTGTTATAACTCCAATGTTTCTTTAAGACCAGGAATCAGTGGGTTTCACTATTATCATATAATGACTGATGACTTTAACGCTGTTGGTAATGAAGCAGTTATGTAAGATCAAACGACTTCTCCTCCCACACACATGTAAATTTCCGAATTTCCCTGAGGGACCTTCCCAAAGGGATTAATAAAGTATATTCTATTCTATTCTATTCTATTCTATTCTATTCTATTCTATTCTATTCTAAATAAATAAAGATGTGGTTTCATTGATAATGTTTGTTTGTGTGTGGCATCACTGAGCTAGTGTCTGTGTTTCATTCTGGGATCAGTGCTGCCCATACACCGTGTCACATGCCACTGACATGGAAATATGAGAACATTTCATACTTGCACTGTAGATTGGGGTGTGCAGGGTTATTCTCTCATATATGTACTTGTCTTCTTTTAAAGACAGTTTAATGGATGCTGGTGTGGTGGCAGACTCTTCCCTCAGCCTCTCTTAAAATGACCCTGCTGCTCTGATGAATGCAGAGGTACTTTTTTTTCTCTTGCCATATTTCTGTCTTTTTATGTTCACAGCTGGAGAAAAGGGAAAGTAGTGAAACAATTTCCCAGAGACGATGGGTGCTTTCAAAGTCAATCGAAATCTACAAATGTTCTAGAAATGGCTAATCTAACTGCAGCAAAAGAAATACGTTTTTTGGAAATAATAAGGTTGCTATAAAGACAAATCAAATTTGGATCCTGTTGTCATGTGAATGAGCACATTAGGAAAAGAATGTGTGGCAGAATTGGTGAATTTTTGTTATTCTGTGCCATTCCACACTATATTTTAGAGCATGCACCTGGCCTAGGAATAATAAAAAAAAGCCTGTACATTTGATGATCTGTAAAGAAATTATGTGTTCCAACAACTGGTTATTTTCTAGCCCAGTGTCTGCCAGGAGCAGAGGCACCTTCAGATAAGAAGCCCTGCCAAACAAACAGGAGGACCAGACAGCTGTTGGGACCTGTTCAGTGTCTGCTACTATTACTAGGCACACACACACATACACACACACACACACACAGAGCTTTATTTGTGCTTAATTAAATGGAAATCAATATATTCTGGGTGTGTGAGGGCTGCTTTTTTATTGTCATGCGTGTCACCGTCCCTTATTTCAGCGGGTTTGTGTGTGTGTGTACACACATCCCTCTCTGTGTGTGCAAATACCAGCAAGATAGAATACCCCAGCTCAGCAGTGCAAGTAGTGTGTGATAAAGCTATTCTATCAGCCAGCGAGTCTGCGGTTATTGCATCCGTTCCGGGTCTGTGAGCTCTCTCCTTAAACTCTCAAGAAACTCTTGGAGAAGCCCATTTGCAAGGAATTGAATCACTCTTTGGAACACAGAGTGGCTCGGCACCAACAAGGATATATATATATATATATATATATATATATAGTTGTTTCACTCCAGTTGGGAACTTGTGCATAAAGTGCCTGGCTGTATCATACACAGGTAGGATTTGAGAGGCGGCTGCCGTAGAGAGAGACAAGGAGAGCGAGCTCATGAATGTTTAATCAACATTTTCAACGCACAGTCAAAACAAGCACTTACATTCCTCGAGTCGATATCCAGTGCAGATGTGCGGAGGCTGATCTATGTTTAGCCATGCAAATGTGGGGATTAAAACTCCAGGCTGGGCTGGAGAGCGGAGAAGAAGAAGAAGCTCGCTGCTAAATTAGTCTTTTTTCCCGGAGAAAAGTGCGTTCATGCGCGCCTGCAAATCCTCAAACAGAGACCCATTTTTATTTTTTTTGTTGTTGTTGTTGCTGGTCTCTGACAGAGTGTTATAGAAAAAAATGTTTGATGTCAGGAATAAACTGTGTATCTGTGGACTCGCCATGTTTTTGATGACAAGCAACCCAGCAGCGTGAGTGATGGTTTGTGAATCTGACAAACACCCATCGTCCCAGAAACACTGCCCATTCACTTTAGCATCAATCAGCCTAAGGCAAAAAAAAATTGCCCAAAAAAAAGTCCCATTTGCTTCTGTTCATTGATGTGTTTCCCTCAAAGGTGAGTCATTTGTTCCACACCCAGACACTCTCTAATTGGACTGTAAATCTTTGGTGACGATTAATCATACGACCTGCTTCAGAGGTGCTAATGAGGAGCTATTTTAGCCAGATGACATCACCACAAATCACCTCTGGCGACTCCAGGCTCCAGGTTTTTAACCTGTTTGGAGTGTTTCTTCCAGTTGCGAGAGAAATTAAATTGCCATGTTTATGCTTTCCTGGGGCCAGCCCCCCCTGATCTGTAGTTTGTTGAAGTGATGGAAAAAGTCCTAACTCTCTCTCTCTCTCTCCATCTCTCAGATTCTCTCAGCCTTTGGCATCTCACGGCTTTCGCTAAGTGACAGACATTAAGTTAGTCTGTCACCCGAAAATGTTTTGCCATTTGCAGACTCAACAATGCATTACCGGAGGGGCTGAGGATGAGTGTATTTTTACAGCATGGAATTTAACCATAAGCGCTGTGTAATATTCGGTTGCTTCTTGTCCTGTTTTACCTCATTATCAGGACTGTAAAATAGATTTGTGGTCTCAGTTGGAGTATTTGGTTTTGGACTCTGATGTTTTATCAGAAAATGCAAGGAGCACTCCTGTGTATAAAGCAGTAGTATTGACCATCCATGTATATTTTTGTCTGTCTCCTGTGATAGGTGCCCATACATTTGCAACAATTTTTTTTTAGGAAAACTTCTGTAAGATTAATAACACTGTCATCATATTGGTTGAAATCTTTAACAATATATGGAATATTGCTGTTTTATGAGCAGAGCTGCTCACTTAACCTATTTTAATTTGCATGAGGACCTTTGTTGTCATGGTAACAGTAGTCAGGACGGCTGTCAGACAGCTATAGTGTTGAGCTTTGTCTTTTTTCTCTTCTAGCTGGAGAGTAATTAAAAAAAAAAAATATTATGAAACAGCAACCGAACCTCGGTTCGAGATGTTCTGACACAGCGAGTTTTGTTTTCATCCATTTCATCCATGGCTTAATTTGGCATGAAAACAACTGGTTATGGTTAGTCATTAGGTAAAGGTAAAGATCATCTTAAAACGCACACATTTATAACTAACACATTGTACACATTGCTCCCGTTGTGCGGTTATCATTTGCAGCTGAGTTCCTGCCATCATGTTATTTTTTTTCCTGGCGGTGAGGACATCTATGAAACATGGAGGTGGTTTGCGCCCATTCTGCTGCATCTTTGTTCTGAATTATAATAGTAAATTCTAAAGGAAAATGTCAGGACGTCTGTCTTTCAGCTGAATCACAAGAAAAAAGTGATATACACATGAACAGAGCTTCAACATGTTGATTAATGGACTATTCTGTGTGTGTCATCAGTGTGTAAAAAAACGTTGTTAGTCTGTGACTTTTGTTTTGCTTTTTTGAGTTTTTTGGTTCTTTGCAGATATATTTTTTGACCAAAAAAACAGTATTTCTATAATGATTTCTTTTTCTTTTTTTCTTCTTCTGTGTAGCATACTACTAAATGAGCTGCCGGCTGGCACATGCCGGTAATTAGGTGCCATTCTGCAATATCCTTTGGATATTTGGATATACTGTTATGTTCAAGTGCTGTAACTGCTGCTCCTCTTAGAGAGCTTATTAACTTGGTTGTGAATAGGTCTAATTCAGGGATATTATATTGGTTTGGCCTCTAGATTTTCTCCCATTATTTTCCTCCTTTTTTGTGTTATTGTTAAAACACAATGTTGTAAATGAACATAATTGTGGCGGCAAATATGATTTCTCTGTATGAAATAAGCAGCATATAAATGTATTCCGTTAAAGTTAGGGTTATTGCACGCTTTGCTCGGTCTAATTTGTAGCTGTGGAAACACTATTCGGGTCTCATCAGCTGATTATTGATGAAAAATGACAATAGTTTACCTCGAGTCCCACACAAAATAGACAGAAATTTAATTTGACCTGTTATATACTCACCATCATAGTCAGAAGTCTGTCACAGGGCCAATGTGCAGACCGACTCCATTCATACTGTTCTGCCATCCTGCAGAAATCCCACAGGAATCCTGAAAAACTTTTTTTCTAAAGGCACTTTTTGCATGCTCAGTCCTCCTAACCTCCACAGCTGTACCAAGAAAACTAGAGCAGCCAGAGGAAACACAGGGGACACAGCGCGAGAGTAAAGCACCGCTTCTCTGGTGGGTTCAAACTACTATTTTACTCCTGCAGGATCTAAACAGCGTGCAGATGAAACTAGGTCAAACTTAGCAGCCAACCTAGCTAGAGGTTTTAACTAATGTTTATTGCTTTGGTGGCAGGTTGAGCCTCCCTGGAAAAAGCTTTTTTTTCATGTTTGCATGTTGTTCTATAGCTGAACTCCTTGCCTGAGAGGTTGTTGCTGAGCCTGAGTAGAAGTTAGGAAGCTCTGACAAACTACAACACCAAGCTGTCTTCAGTCTGTTTGGACAGAGAATCGATGATGATATACTCTCTAAGAAGACCTGACCAACTTTAGCATCTACTTTGACAGTTCCCAACTACAGTTGGCACAGTCTGTTGACAAGGCTATTTGCCTCTTTGAGTGTCTTCCCTGAGTCACTTTTCCTGTTACAGCCCAGTATATAGGATGAGATCTGTATGACTGGTTCTTTTCATCTACTACCCATCCATCTATGAAGGCATTGTTTTAGGCAAAGTCATGACCAATACAATGGCAGCCTAACATCACCTGCGGCTATGACTTATCAACTTGCCCGAGGCGCAGCATTTTGAATTTCTTTATTGTGTTGCTGAACTGTCAGGTTTTTCATCCGACATGCTCTGAGGGGGATTCCTGACCGGCTGCCATCGAAAGAGAAGACATGAGCAGGCTGTGCGTTAACAGTCTGTCAGGATCTGCTGCTGCTGCTCTCTTACAGAGAAGGCAACTTTATAAAGCAAAGCAGGAAATGTGCTGTTCTACCAGCATAGATGGAACAGAAGAGGCATAACACATATTTATATGTATTTAGAAAAGTGCTCATCACCACCATAATCACCGTGTTTAATGAAAAGGAACAAATCTTTGAGTGTGACAGTTTAATCGTCTCCCCCTCACATATCTCAGCTGCCAGTCAGAGGTTGGTCTGGTTGCTCCACACACTCCACAGCTCCACAACCAAGGAGCTAATCAGCACTGACTGCCCTGCCCGGGCTCGGTGGCAGCAGAGTTTGTGACGGGTGCAAAGATTAATCTCACCGCACTGAAGTATCTCCCTGGCAGCCGCTGGCATGTGCCTGTCCACCCCATTGATCGAGTCCGTCTGTGCAGGCAGGGTTGCATAATTCTATTTAATGTATGAGAAGTGAGGGGGGCTCAGGGCCTGTCACAGTCAGTGTGGACTGATCCAACCGGACTCATGCTAATGCAGCCTGGCAGGCCTCCCCGAGGACAGAGCCCCGGCTTTAGGGAGCACGGAAGAGGACTCATTCTGCCCATGCCGATTCGTCAAATAGGAGAGGAGAACTGTGTCTCCAGGTGATCCCAAAAACAGACAGCGTGAGAGAGGAAGCAAGGACAAGAGGGGGAGAGAATCCAGCGACCCAGAGACAGAGAGAGAGAGAGAAGCCTCCAATCAGATGTTGGGTTGTTAAATGGAAGAACACTAAAGTGGCTGCTCAGGGAAATTAACATTTATTATCTCATTGAAGGAATCAGTGTGTGGTATGGTGTGTGTGTGTGTGTGTGTGTGTGAGTGTGTGTGTGTGTAAACAGTTAGGCGTGTCCTCGTCTATTTATTTGTCCTGATGTCACTGATAAACAGTGTGTCCCACGCTGGTGTGTTCCTGGAGCTCCAAAATGATAGCAATTAGAAAGATAATAAAAAGAGTGAGATGCTTTAATTCCAGGTCAAAATATGCATCATTCATATGGAGCAAGACCGTCTGAATTAAATGTCTTTTATTAGATATTAATCTTTCAAAGCTCCAAGGCTTACATGAAACAATATCTGCACGTAATGAGTTCTTCTCAGCACAGCTGACAGTCCCACTGAATGCTCTCACATTTTCCCTTCTATGTTTTTGAACTACTGATTCAACAGCAAAGCTTTTTTAGACTTTAGTCGAAAACACTATTAAATATTTAGCAGGACATATTTACCTACTTGTATTTATGTGCTAATTAGCACATGCTAGTCCATATATGTAGGTCACGGTGTATTGAGTGTGCAGCATGCAGCATCGACGCCGGTGCAATGAGCGAACAATTTTGATTACGTGCATGATACAAAACGGCCTGAGTAAAGCAATGTGTGTTTACTGATGAACAAAGTAATTAGATCCTTTCACAAAGCAGCAACTGGACAGCAAAAAAACAAAACTATAAATAATATAAATGCTTTCCACATGTGAAAGTATTAACATTAAAATTTAGCATGAAATTAAAAGCAATTAGTACAATACAATATGCCTAAAATGGAAAAGAGGATCCATTCTTAACCCTTTAGGAGAATACATATTTTTTTTTAACTTTACAAACAAAAATCACCAAATCCGAATTTAAACAAAAAAACAAACTATTTATTACAATAAATAAAATTACAAAAAATGCTCAATGAACTTGGAAAAATGTCTAACAAAAAAACACAAGTAAAAAGAAAAAGGCAACTTAAGATGCTTGAACCCTTTGAAAGAGAGAAAGGAGAAACAATATTCTGATATGCAAATGTTTTACTTCAGTTTTTGGTCTTTTTTTAAATAATTTTTGCTGAGTTATTGGATTTGGTGGAGCAGTTAACTGACTGCACGCTTCACTGCTTGAGACATTTGTGCGTAAATTCACTTCGTGACCTTAAATTTGTGCAACTGTGTTCTCAAAATTCCATCAAACAGTTGTTAAAGCACTGTATGTCACTTTATA